>NC_092816.1:111940699-112240699 GCF_023375885.2 Dermacentor andersoni | reverse complement strand
TAGACTGGTGCCAAACATGATGGAGTTGGGTCTAGAAACTTATTCTCTTTCCATACAGACAAAAAAGAGCGCAGATCCACCTGGGCGCAGCTCCTCGACGTGAACCAACAGCATAGCTTCGCTTAACTTTTCTGGTCAGCACCCTTTATACCTGATGATTTGGAAATCTCGCGTAAATTATTTTCATGCTCTCACACAGAGTGCCTTTCTCGCGAGCTACAACTCAATGTTAATTAACGAATCATCATTACATTCATTAAACTATTTCGCACCTAGTAGGCACCCATTGGTAATATAAAAAAAACATTGCGGAGATCTCGTAACATTTGCGTGTGTCCACCTTATACAGGTGCGCGTACACGGGAAAGGAGTGTGACGTTTCCACTTTGTGAAACATTCCACAGTGATAATAACTCACATATCGATTATTGTAGCGGGAAACATGTAGAAATCTATCATGTAGCGTCTTGAATTGTACTATTCGAGGTGAACGTCCGCGAGGAAGGCGTGTGACGTTACCCCTATGTGAAACATACTACAGTGATAACAACTGACACATCGATTATTGCAGCAGAATACAAGTAGAAATCCTTCATGCAGTGTCTTGGCTTGTACTAGTCGGCGGGTCATGCGTCAATAAAATATATTCCGTGGAACTGACGCAGACGTAAAAACAGATGAACGTTCCTTTCGACTATTCGCCCGTCCTGTCGTTTTTGTTGCTGGGTACGCATCTGTTCGGCACCGGTATTTTTGCTTAAAGACTTTATCAAAATGTAAACCGCTGAAAAAAAATTATGGGGTTTAACGTGCCAAAACCACTTTCTGATTATGAGGCACGCCGTAGTGGAGCACTCCGGAAATTTCGACCACTTGGGGATCTTTAGCGTGCACGTAAATCTAAGTACATGGGTGTTTTCGCATTTTGCCCCCATCGAAATGCGGCTGCCGTGGCCGGGATTCGATCCCGCGACCTCGTGCTCAGCAGCCCAACACCATAGCCACTGAGCAACCGCGGCGGGTAACCGTTGAAAACGGCGGGCACGGCAATGTAACTACGGAATGATTTAAATGCGCGCACACACTGTTTTT
The DNA here is from genome assembly GCF_023375885.2 of Dermacentor andersoni. Classification (NCBI taxonomy): domain Eukaryota; kingdom Metazoa; phylum Arthropoda; class Arachnida; order Ixodida; family Ixodidae; genus Dermacentor; species Dermacentor andersoni. Next base: position 112,239,607 of record NC_092816.1, on the reverse strand, counting down.
TTCCGCATATGGGGAAATTACATTTGATATCTGCTACAGTGAGAGTAAAAGAAGGCTACGTAAGCGCCACCTTATATTTTCAAGGCCTGCGGATAGCGACAGAAATGCGAGGGCATCAGATGAAATTAAGTCAAAATAAGAACACTGCAATCTGGAACGAAAATAACACCAATGTACGATAGGAATAAAATAGCCCTGAATGAGCACAGGGATGGAGTAACACAAAAAAAGCATGACCTTGTTGCTTGTATTCAATCTCTAAGAATAGTTTCCAGTAGCCTTGCCATTGCATACGCCAAGGGGCGAGCGCACTATGCACTGCTATGCCTAAGTCGAAAGAAGCTATATCGCTGCGTTTGGTTACCAAATAACATTTATATAATAGACCTACTTCAATAAGCAATGAACGAATGCAAAAAATGACCACCTCTACTTTTAGGCGCAGAATTGCATCTGGCATGAATAATGTCGCTGATTTTTAGCTTGCGTGAGTTCAGTGGGATATAATATACCTGATACATGCTTTACTCAATGCTGTGGCTAAAATATGGAAATACATTAAAACGTCCAACATGACGAGGAATAACATAAAGACGAGGTATGTTATATGTGGCACTTCGTAATGTTTATGGCTAACAGTCGTTTGTAAACCACTGCAATTTAAGGCTTGTTTGGCGTTTTTGGTTGCTACAGGTGTGCGATGTCAGGTCATCGTCGAGGAGCGTTGTCTTGTGACTGAAGGAGAAAACATAATTACTAACGTAAAAACAAAGTTGAAGCCGACGTTTACACGCATAAAATTATTGTAAGGGGGGATTAAGCATCAACTAGTGGCTTCGGCGCTATGTTGTCGCAAATCCTTTCATACATTAAGTAGTTTTGCCTATTTCAAGCTCTTTTAATCTCTCGCATTGGACTTAGATATGTCGAACAGTGTCCGGAACGGGAAATTCAAATGGCCCTTGGACAATGGACAATGCTGTGGATAGTTTTTGGATGCCCATGGCATCGTCACATGCACATCAATTGATGTTCTTAAATACGTCCTACGAACATTGCCATGAGATATTCGGATGTCCAATAGATCTTAAAATGCGAATGATTCTTATTCCACAATCCAGAGTACGTCCTAAGGACGTTGGCCCAGTTGGTTGTTGATTTAGGATACCTGCAGGGCGTCCACATTGATCACAGATTACCACAATAGGGACGTTCATCAGTATGTTCCCTAGTGGTGCAGATGGCCCCTCCGCATTTTAAATAGCACTAACAAAGTAAGCTTGGCCGGGTTTTGTGTTGGCTGGTGGGACATTGACGTTAAAGGAACTGCATAGCTATTAAGATCCATGCCAGCGGATCAGTAAGGCTACCAAATATTTTTGGCATGCAATAGCTGAAGTACTAGGGGGAAAGCCATGAATACAGCCCAGCGCATCTCAAAGAATGCTAAAGAAAGCTGCAATGCAGCTAAGAATGTTGCACCTAATTTCCTGTTACGGGAAGATAACACATTACATAGAACTTGAAAAAGATGCAATAAAAACAAGTAGCATAAACTACAACCCGCCAGTAGAAACAAATTATAGTTTTTTGTGCTAACATGAACGAAGCTACAGAACCATGTTCTGAAACCTGCTTATTCATTTGATTTTTTCAATAAATATAGAATTTTTTTTGATAAAACAGTTGCAGGTGCATCACCAGTTCCACTCTCAAACGCAATCAGCAGTTTTCAGTAAAGGAAACCAAATGAAATAAAGGAGACTCAATAATTTCGTCATAAAAGTTAAGCTTTTAGAGGTTATGACGAACTATGACCAGTAAGATGTGCAGGAAATAAATTGTTTACATATGCACTTTGGGTAGCCTTACACTTTACCTAGCAGTGGAGCTACTACAGAAATTATCATGAGGCTTGCCCTAGGCTCACTACCAGAATCTCAATCACACTTTTGCTTTTGTAAAGGTTGGGCACAAGGTACTTTAGTAGGACGCCTGCTAGGGGCTGTCTCACTTCTACGGTTGCAGGTACTCAAAATTTGCTTAAAAGTTCACAGGTGTCTAAGCCATAAGGAAGCTGCTTCATTCAGGATTTATGTGGGCTTGCTTCAGCGGTCCCACACAGCAATAATAATAAATATGATTGAGATGCATTGGTCACTGATAAATTAATAAAGGCTCACTTTAGCAGTTCAAGACGCAAACACAACTGAGAGTTCACAGGTACAAAATTAGTTACAAGACACTTGCTTCTGCACAAAACCAAATAAAGTTCACGGGTACTATAAGTCACAAAATCCTTGCTGTGGTTGAGTAGTCACATATGCAAATACCCTTCAAGAATTGGCATGTTCAAAGGTTTCTATGCAAATGAACAAAGACTGAACGGTGCCTTTCTTCCGTGGTCGCTGCCAAATACTGCAGGAGATGTCACTGGTACATTGACTAATGCACGATTCACTAAAACATTGCAGCAAGCTTGCTTCAGTGGTCACAGATGGAAAAACTTATTTTAAAAGTTCACCCGTACTAAATATTGACAGGATGTGTGTGGTCTTGTTTCAGGGGTCACACAAAGAAATTCATCCTAACAAGTCCCGTGCATCACACGGCCTCAAAGGAAGTGACCAGAGGCTGATTGTGGCTGTTCTTCCATGGCTGCAGATACAAATACTTCTCAAGGTATCATAGGTATCTTGATCAGTACGCAAATTACTAAAATTCGCTCAGGTTGGCTTCAGATGTTGCAGACACAAAATGCACCGGACTTCACATGCGCTATGAAATTTAGTGGGGAATTTCTGTAGACTTGCTTCAACACTGACATACGCAATTTATGCCAGAGTTCACAGATACATTGGCCCCTAGAATGTTAGCGTTTGCTAGGTGCAGCCTTTAATCCATGTTTGCAGTTGCAGAATAGAAGAGGCCAACGGTATCTTGGGGACTAAATAATTTACTAGTAATGCTGCGGGTTCATTTGAGCAGTCGCAGATGCTGAAATGCACCGTTATGAGCAGAGATGCTAATAAAGATAGCTAAGAAAGTTAGCAGATATCTGTGGGCTTGCTTCAGTAGTGTGCAGTTATGAAGAATGATGTCAACCCCAAGTAACATCAGTTAGATGAAACACACGCATTATGGCTGTAGAGTATGCAAGAAGAGCGTGTGGAAATATGTACACTACATACTATCCACCATGTATGTGCATGATAACAAGCTGCACACTTGACAGTAATCTGCTGGTTCTGACAATAGCTTTGCCTCCTTGTGATTTTATAAAAGTTAGCTGAGCTGATAGCCACCAGAAAAGCAGTAATAACTTAGACTGCGTGCAAAGATAAATCCAATTATCCTAATTACTCTACGTCAGCGTGGCTTCCTCAAACGAGCTAATAACGGTAATAATGGTGGAACTTCTCCCTAATGGCGAATTAGCGATTGCGATAGCAAATTACCAGACAGATTTATTGATTAAGCAGCTGTGCGTGTTACCGCCAGTGAAAATTATCCTAAACCTTTGCTTACTCATTAAATTAACAAGCTTGCTGTTATGTTCGTAGACAAATATGAATACATCTCACTCAATGACTCGCGATCGCAATGCAGGTGTGCTGAAGTGGAGAAGCAGGACGGGCGATCGCTTTTTGCTGCTTTGAACCACAACGCGTTTCCGGAGTTCGTTCTCCTAAGTTTACCCGACCTTCGACACTATAGCGGCCCGGGCACAGTGCTTACGAAGCAACACGCTACTGTGGCGCACGTACCCTGCTTACGCCGCATCGGCGCAATTTCACCAGAAGTGTCCCTACAGTTTCTATTATATTAAAAAACAAATCGGGTGAATGTCGTCTATACTTTCAATAAGAATACAATGATAACCTGGAGATACATCAATCCCCCATTCTTGTTCGAACTACGTTTAAGTTCGAATTACAGCCCAATTGCAGCAGAAGGGACAGGAGTGCGGATAGAGCACTGATTTCCAACAGTTTATTCTCTTTCAAGAAATCACTTCCTTTTTCCGCACTCCCACTGCTGCGCTAACCGACAAGGAGGTCAGATACCTCGAGTTATAGATACGTTGAATATTGTATGGCTGTGTCGCGGTGTTCTGCGCATGATTAGTGTGCTGTAGTGTGTGGTTATACATATTGGTATGCTTTCTGAAAAGGAAATAGATGGTTGCATGTCAGCGCCCCGTGCTCTCTTCTGTCCGCTATGCTGCCCTTGCATCATCATCATCATTAGCCTGTACGCCCACTGCAGGGCAAAGGCCTCTCCCATACTTCTCCAACAACCCCGGTCATGTACTAATTGTGGCCATGTCGTCCCTGCAAACTTCTTAATCTCATCCGCCCACCTAACTTTCTGTCGCCCCCTGCTACGCTTCCCTTCCCTTGGAATCCAGTCCGTAACCCTTAATCACGATCGGTTATCTTCCCTCCTCATTACATGTCCTGCCCATGCCCATTTCGTTTTCTTGATTTCAACTAAGATGTCATTACCTCGCGTTTGTTCCCTCACCCAATCTGCTGTTTTCTTCTCTCTTAACGTTACACCTATCATTCTTCTTTCCATAGCTCGCTGCGTCGTCCTCAATTTGAGTAGAACTCTTTTCGTAAGCCTCCAGGTTTCTGCCGCGTAGGTGAGTACTGGGAAGACACAGCTATTATACACTTTTCTCTTGAGGGATAATGGCAACCTGCTGTTCATGATCTGAGAATGCCTGCCAAACGCACCCCAGCCCATTCTTATTCTTCTGATTATTTCCGTCTCATAATCCGTATCCGCCGTCACTACCTGCAAATAAGTAGATGTATTCCCTTACCACTTTCAGTGCCTCGCTACGTATTGTAAATTGCTGTTCTCTTCCGAGACTGTTAAACATTACTTTGATTTTCTGCAGATAAATTTTTAGACCCACTCTTCTGCTTTGCCTCTCCAGGTCAGTGAGCATGCATTGCAATTGGTCCCCTTAGTTACTAAGCAAGGCAATATCATCAGCAAATCGCAAGTTACTAAGGTATTCTCCATTAAGTTTTATCCCCAATTCTTCCCAATCCAGGTCTCTGAATACCTCCTGTAAACACGCTGTGAATAGCATTGGAGAGATTGTATCTCCCTGCCTGACGCCTTTCTTTATTGGGATTTTGTTGCTTTTTTTATGGAGGACAACGGTGGCTGCGGTGCTGCCCTTGTGCTGTTATTCAAACATAAAAGCATGTTTCACCAACAAGCCAACTTCTACACCCTTCTTGTACAGTTCGCGTCGCACACATGTCAGAACACACGCTGCGCAAAAATTATAACAAATGCAAGGGGAAATACCTGAAGCAGCTCGTTTGGCCAAGAACAAATGTTATTCTACTTGTAAAAAGTAACAAGCTTGTTAATTTCAGCCCATTTGAGAAATTTCCAGTGGGCGAATTGGGGAATACATTAACCAAATATTCAAACTACGTAGCCTACAATTCTTTGTTTAATCAGTTCCGATATTTTTTTTCAACTAAGCAGCTTTTCGGCGACGCGAAATTCGACGAATTGGGTTTGTTTTTTTCCTCTTGGTATTTTTTGTGGGTCTTGTATATTCTGCGGTTTTCTTGCTCTTCGCCTAAGAGAGCACTGCAAATGAAAGTATTGATCGTACTTTGGTGTTATTTTCCTCATCAGCGCTACGAGGCATAAATGGTGTGATTGGAAAGAAACATTGCGCTCCAGTCGGTAACCAAAATACCCGCTAGGATGAGTTCATCACTATTTTGGAGTGTGTCCATGTATATGGTCCCGCATGGAGTAGAGTTGCGCACAGCTCCACCAGTATAGTCCAGCCATGCAGTGAAGCGACGCCTCACGCGCGCAGGAGGCTAATGCCGTGCGGTGTTCCATTTGCCTTTTTGTCTTCTGGTCGCGAGCTACATGCGGTCGCAAGCGCTAAGCAAGATTACGCTTTTTAATCCATGCTACGCTCTAACCATTGGCGTAGCCTGAATGGGTTCCAGCTCTCAGAAATTTTGTTTGCATGCACATATATACACACACACATACAGACACACGACCGGCCGAGGTTGCTCAGTGGCTATGGTGTTGGGCTGCTGAGCAAGAGGTCGCGGGATACAATACCGGTCACGGCCACCGCATTTCAATGGAGGTGGAATGCGAAAACACCCGAGTACTTAGATTTAGGTGCAAGTTAACCAACCCTAGCTGGTCGAAATTGCCGGGGTCCACTACTACGGCGTGCCTCATAATAAGAAAATAGTTTTGGCACGTAAAACTCCATAACATTAATACAAACCGACGCATGAACGTACATATAGGGGGCAGGACTGCCCTCGATCCTGACTGCGTCGGTGGCACAAACAGCGCAAAAGTTCGCGTGCAAACATGCTGTACCTTGCAACAAAAAGCAGTGCAATGTTTTCCAGTATGTAGATGACGTTTTCTCACCAAGGCTGGAAGGCAAGAAGTGTTTTAAAGGGTGTTTAAGGAAGGCTTCACACAAGTAAGGTGGACTGTTATCTGAGCGCATTTTGGCTGCTGATCGTTGCCAACGATTTTCGCTGTAGTTATGTCAGCGACCGTTAGCAGAGCATCATTTATGACTAACGGTCGTTCACAGCATCTTCACGTTTTCAATATATGCGGCGCAAATACGTAGATTTAAACGCATGTGAAATGCTCAAATGCGCACAAATTATGCAACAGCTTACTTTTACGATTCATTGATACCGCATAGTAGCCATCTCCTTCGTAGGAGCAAATCTTAAAGTGCAAAAAAGATTCAAGATGGACGAGCATCTAGATCAGCAACCACACATTTAGAAATGGCATCGAGTTCGTCAACACTGCCAAGACACTCGACCGCAGTAAATTGGAGGGGCAGAAAAACGGATTGAAGCATGGCTGGCCGTGTAAGTGTCGTCAAATGTCAGTACGGCGATGGGAACCAGAAAACTCTTGCGACGGGCAGCGGATTCAGGAGTAAAAAGAACGGTTGAGCCAGTAGGGATGTCACAAGAAAGAGATACTAGGGGGGATGAGAAAGGGGGTGTCGCAGTGTCAGCTACCACAAGAACTTTTGCAGGCAGAGGCGGTGACTCGACGAAAGCGAGGTCATAGAACGGGGAAAACTCGACTTCTCGACGCGAGCACCGTGGATCACGGCAATGTGAGCGGAAAGGAAGTCCCAGCTTAGTATTGCATCGTGTGAGCATTGCTAAAGCACGAGAATCTCGACGGCGTTCAAAACATAGTGAATAATGACACCTGCTGTGCACGCAGTGAAAGGTAGGATTCGTTGTGAGCTCGCACTGCTCAATGTAATGTCAGAAAGCGGCTTCGTTAGTTTTCGGAGTTACTTTTTTGGGAGTTACTTGTCGGAGGTGTCGTTACTTTTCGGGGAATGGTGTCGCTGCGATAACTTCTCCTCTCAGGCTACATCTGGCGCCCCACAGTGGCCGCAGGTGTTTTGATTCACCCGCTTTGCATTGTCGACGCACACTAGCGACGTGTCGTTTCATCCATAGCGACTACATCGATTAGGATTTGTTCATGTTTGAATGGGCGCGCATGAGACCATGGTTCTTAATTTACTTAATAAGTGAATGTTTACGACGTTATACGCATGGCAATTTTGCCATCCTTACTTCGTATAGCTGTCTACGCATTTGCTATCCTAATCGACGCTTCGCTCTTCGGGCGAAGTTGCGACGTCTCTGCTTCACCTTCTGAACCGCGCGCTGTCGTGGTGCAGAATCATCCTTTTGATTTAATAAAATTAATGCCATTGCGAGCTATCTTTACAAATCTTCATTGAAAGTGGCTCCTCTACAGCATCAAATTTCATAACTTAGGCGTAAGAACCCTCGTGAAATTTGGTAACGTTTTTTTTGCTATACAAAACTGCTTCTCTTTTCTTGTGGCACCAAATAAAAAGCCCCCATCGCAGTACAAAGCTGCGCCGGAAATTTCGTCGAAGATGCGCCATCGCTAATAATTATTTATATTTTTAAATATCACCATTAAAATCTAGTGACAACAGTAAGTGTCTAGCACGTAGAGGCGCCCGTACGCGGAGAATGAAAAATTTATTGAATGCTGACGTTTACGCTATGTCAAGCATTCCAAAGTGACAATGACTGACGCATCAATTATTGCAGTGAGAGACACAGGAGAATTCTGTCAAGCAGCTTCTTGGCTTGTACTAGCTGGCATGTGATGCCTCGAGAAAGCAAGTGGCCTCAACTGGCATGATTTGAGAAACAGATGGATGTCCCATTCACTTGCGCGCAAGTCATATCTTAAGTGCAGCTATATCCGCGTCGGTTTGGCGTGACTATCTTTGCTGAACAACTCGTGAAAACGAGAGCCGCTGAAAATCGATGGCATAGCAACAGAGTTACAGCATGCTGGAAACGCACTTACACACTGTGGCTCCTTGTTCTGGGAAAATGACATCTGTTATCTTCTGCAATGAGTGTAAAAGAGCTGTAGATAGGGTGTCCGAGCTACGTGATTTTCTTTCACTTTTAGCTCTGCGACTTCAGCTCGATGTTGCATTCGCATGTTAAAGTTAAATTGAATAACATCTGAAGTTTTAGGTGCGATAACTAAAATAATATTACGTGACACGTAGCAGTGAAAGAGTGCAGATTTATTTAGACCACCAGTATTTACATAAAGTGCGCTTAATGCTTGTTATATGCGTGTTTGAATTTCGCTCCCATATTTATGCGTCTGTCTGCACAAGGAATTAGACCCGCAATCTCTTGCATCGCTACGCAGTACGCAATACCCGATAAAGTAATGAGGCGGGCGTAAACCTAAATTTTGTATTTTGTGAGAACATATTTTAGTAAATAGTTATTTACTGCATTCTTAAGTTTTCCGATTGCTTTGTCGCAGCTTTCAGTAGGTGTGGCTGTGTCTTGGCGCAAGCGTTTTCATGCGTTATAATTCTTAGCCTACTTCAAGCGTGTTGCATCTATCCGTCCGTCCGTCCGTCCTCTTCTGCGAAGAAAGTTTCCCAAATTGCGTACTAGGTTACGCCACCAGCTTTCTGCTTGTGGTCGGGATCGTTCTATCGTCATCCTTATACTTTTGCCATCTGGCTCCCCTCATGTTGTCTGCCTCAGGCTTTCTGCGTGGGTATGGTGGCCAAACTTGATTAATAGCTAGGGCCTCTATGGATATGTTCGTGGTCGTGATGCCTTCGTGGTCGTTGGATCGTCGTCATTCCAGCTTTGTCGTTCGATGTTCGACTTGCAGTCGTGAAAACGACATATTTGTCACACATTCGTGGCACAATCGTTGCCAAGATGTCGTCGTGATTCCATCGTGGTCATGCCATTGCCCTAAGTCCCAATTCATTATTCGAATCTCGCCATGTCAATGTCGGCGCGCTGTGCTCGTTATGCGTGGCATTCCCACACAATCAACGCTTTAGAATCAGACAATTGCAAATTAACCTGTTCACTAGGTGGACAGTTGTAGGATACCCGGCTAACTTTTGTTCTACTATAACAAGTGCTCTGACATCGCCGATGTGTCGCTATGGCATCGGGTACACGGACAACGTTGTTGATTATGTTGCTGGTCCGTCGTAGAAATTGGCGCCATGTCTAATATAACCTGTGCCAAAGCCATGCCAGTACGACGAAGACGAACTATATGCGTAGCTTGTCGTCCAAGTTCGCCCGGGAGAGGTTACGGGTGTTGTGGTAGTCTTCGTTCCGTTTTTGTTTTGCGAGCAGGGTACCTTCCCAGAGACCTGTAAACTGGCCCTTTTGCTCTGATACTTCGATTCCTTTGACGCTCGTCGTCTCATGACCAAGAATTGTTCCCTTTATTGTTCCGTCATAAAGATATATATACAGCCAGAATGGTCACATGACTTGTGCGAGAACTGGTAAAAGGAAATGAAAGTATAGCGCTTATCTCAGCGCTTGTCTTCGGCTCAGGCACACACAGTGAATATCAGAATGACGTCACATCTTCCCGGTTTTACAAGCACTGTGTGCCTACCAAGAAAGGAAAGCACTTTACAAATGAGTCATCAATGCCGAGTCTTTGCAGCTCTCTTGCAACGCGCCCATATCGCGTCGTTCTTTGCTGTGGTCTTGAAGTTTCGTTCGGTGCAAGGGCCTTTTAGGTTTCGGACGATTGCTTAGCCACGATGTCCTCGTTATCGGTCGTGTACGTTGGCAGGCTTCTTTGTCTAGGCTGTTCGGCCGAGACCGGACCAGTTCCTCCCCCGTTTGGGAGCAGGAACAGATGGCGTCCGTTTCTGCGTGCGAGGCCCCCTGCAGTCTGGACCCAGTAGTATCTTGGTGCTGAGGAAGCACGAAGGACTGTGCTCTTGCTGCATCTGTCTCTCAGCTATACTTGGTTGCCTGCGGATAAACTGGGAACAGGTCTCGCAGCATGACGTCTGTCAAAATACATCTTTTGTCTCTATGTATATTTTACGTCCTGCTTTTTCCAAGAAACGATTACCACTCGTGGTTTTAACGCGAATGGCGTGCATGGTACTCGTGAGCGTAAGCGGTGACTCATTAGCAGTTGTGTTTCACTATAGCTGGTTGGGCCCGGTGTGTTGCTATAATTCAGCATGGCAATGCAAGGGCCCGCCGCTTTCTTCAGTAGTCTTTTGATAGTCATTTCCATGTTCTCAGCTTCCCCGTTAGCTTGTGGGTAACGCGGGCTTGTTGTGACATGCTTGAAGCCATATTTTCTTGCAAAATCAATGAAAGCAAATGAGATGAACTGTGGTCTGTTGTCTGATATTACCGCTTTCAGGATCCCGTGCCTGGCAAAGATGCTTTTCAGATGCTGGATGACAACCTGTGACGATGTTCCGTGATGCAGTATGGCGATCTTAGGATACCTGGAATGGTAGTCGATAACAACAAGATAGATAGCTCCTTTCATCTCAAATAAAACAATTCCGATTTTCTCCCATGCAAGCTCAGTTGTTTCAGATGTGATCATGGGTTCGGAAAATTGGGTGCGCTCTGCAGCACACGTTTGGCAGTTGGCTACGGTTGTTGCGATTTCCTGGCTAATTTCTGGCCACCAGACTTATTCCTTAGCGTTCGCGTGGCAGCGGGCAATGCCTTGATGCCCTTCGTAGGTTCTCTGGAGCATTTATTTCCACAGAGCTCTTGAGATTACTAGTCTGGAGTCCATTAGAAGCAACTGCTTGAAAACCGTTATGTTGCCACGATGTGTCCAGAATGGTTTGAGAAGTTGCTGTAGCCGGTCCTTTGCGGGCCAACCTTGCACGCAAGCTTCGAGCAACAATGCGCATTCGGGGTCCGTTGCCTGCTCTGAGTGTATGCAGTCGAGCAAGTCATATGAGAGTGCATATCGAACGAATCCATCCACGTGAACCGATACGTCAACTTCAGACTATTATCCGATAGACCATCCCGTGTTCATTAGTCTGGTTCGAGAAAGAGTGTCTGCTGTAGCGATGATTTTACCCGGGACATGCGTGATCGTGAACCAGTATCCCATAAGACGCATTCTGAACCTTTTGATTCTTGGTGAAAGAGCATCGAGAGGATCGCGACCCAGTAGCGGAATGAGGGGCATGTGGTCTGTCTCAAAAAAAAAAAAAAAACGTGAGGCCTCTCAGTAATTCGATGCATTCTGCTCCTCAGGTCAAAGCCAACGCTTCCTTTTCGATTTGTGAATACCTGTGCTCTGTTTTCGTGAGTGATCTGGAGGCATATGCTACTAGACGTCTTCTGCCAGATGGCTGATCCTGGAGTCGTAGGGCGCCATGTCCTTGCGAAGACGCGTCCGCCGAAACGTTTGTCGAGTACATGGGGCTGTACCTTGCTAGGCGTCTGTTCGAGCTGAGAGTACTCTTGATCTTCTCAAAAGCTTCGTCTTGTTGAGTTCCCCAACACCAGTCGCGGTCTTTGTTGAGGAGGCTGCGTACAGGCGCAGATGTAGAAGCAGCAATCACGCATACTGTGTAAACACGGTGTCAAGTTGAGAGGCGCGAAGAAAAACCATGTGGCCTTCTCAATGACTGACACTTTCGTATGGGAAGACTTATAACCCCGTAATTAAGGAAAAAATGAAATGGCTGATAACCGCGTTAGTCAGAGGTTAGAAACGCGAAGCAAAGTGAAGCGAACAGCGCATATATTCATCGAAATCTCCGATACAACACACAGAACGGCATACGTTTTAGCCCCTTACACAGAGGATGCAAAGTAAAGTAGAAGACGAACGTCGTTGGCGCGAGTGTGACTCGGCTTTAGGAGCACGAGAAGCTGCAGCAAAGCTTCGAAAACGAGCTGAAGAAGCCGAACTGGGAAAGCAGTAACACGATGATGCGAGATGGAGCATTAGCCAGTGAGCAGCAGGTTTTCGCCTTCACGTGCTACAGGAATGTAGCATGCTGCCAAAACTTTCTATTTCGATACACTACAGACGGCTTAATATACTGCTCGCACCAGCGAAACCTGTGGTTTGTAGCATCCACATTGTGTGCGAGAATGGTTACAGGGCCAAGCAGGCACTGAATATTATTTTGTTGTTCTGCCTTCCACAGGTTGAAACAGCAGTTCTAATGAAATACTATAGGGACTTCGGTTGTTTCAACGGTATAATTCCTGCGGGCAGCCACGATGCTCAGAGTCTAGCCTCTGAGTGGCTAGTTTGAAGAGTTACGACGAGTTAACGCGGAGGCGCGCAATGCAGACGAGAGAGTTGATGTTCCTTGCCACTCGTAAAAGATTTCGGTGGCTTAGTTAGAGTGTGTCGGGTTCTTGTATGACCCAATCTTGGCCTCTGATTCAGTGTGGACAGATAGTTTATTTGCATTTGTAGAGTCTGGCATCTGCGTAAGGCCTCAAAGGCATTCGTACACTTCATACGCTACGTGGTTGGGGGCGGAATGCCAGGCCCTATGTTGTAGTGGTGATATAAAGTTTGAAGGCTATGAAGCGTGGCTGACTTTGTGACTGCATGACGTGTGGCGCCGCTTTGGGTCATATTCTGCTTCGAGGGAGTCGAAGTTTTACTCAGCTTTAGACTGTATGATGGGCATCATTGCTTGGGCTTTTGTACTTCGAACGCTCGAAGGGAAGCTCATCAAGTCAATTCCAAGCCGGCTTTAGAGATGTCGAGCCGCTAAATGAGTGCTATTTAAATTGCAAGCAACATACCTATCAATGACTGTTTTGCCATGCCCAGCTTTCACTTCCTGTGCAGTGACATTACACGCCATGATACGTTCGATGTGCTGTAAGCGTGATCACGTTTACTTTTCATCGCAGGCTATCTTTATTGTTAATCAGCTTTCCGGCAGTGGGCATTTAGGAATGTTTGGTGTTAAAAATTCTTGTCCCTTTTCTATGTTTTTCTTGCGGAAGGTAATATTGTTTTATTGTGGTTAGCTTAGCCATCAACATGAAATTATAATTATCACTGCAGTTGAAGAGGGCGCTTGAAATCTATTAAGCAATTACCCTTTCGGCTGCATATATGTTCCCTCGCGCTTATTGTTCGGTGCTGCCGAATTTTTGGACACCCTCGAACATTTTTATTGCTCATAGTATACAACAATGACAGACTTGTGCCAAACATGAAGGAGTTTGGTCTAGAAATTTATTTTCTTTCCTTACAGAAAAAAAAGAGCGCATATCGCCCTGGGCGCAGCTCCTCGACGTGAACCTACAGCATAGCTTTGCCTAAGTTTTCTGGTCGCCACCGTTTCTAACCTCATCATTTGTAAATCTCGCGTATATTATTTTCATGCTCTCACACAGAGTGCCTTTCTCGCGAGCTACAACTCAATGTTAGTAAGTGAATTATCATTGCATTCCTTTAACTCTTTCGCACCCTACGGCGGCCGCATTTCGATGGGGGCGAAATGCGAAAACACCCGTGTACTTAGATTTAGGTGCACGTTAAAGAACTCCAGGCGGTCGAAATTTCCGCAGTCCTCCACTACGGCGTGCCTCATAATCAGAAAGTGGTTTTGGCACGTAAAACCCCATAATTTATTTTTTTTTAATTTTTTAACTCTTTCGCACCTAGTAGGCGCCTATTGGTAAAATAAAAAAAAAAAATATTGCGGACATCTCGTGACATTTGCGTGTGTCTACCATATACAGGTGCGTGTACACGGGGAAGGACTGTGACGTTTACGCTTTGTGAAACATTCCACAGTGATAATAACTCACACATCGATTGTTGCAGCGGGAAACAAGTACCACTCTATGATGTAGTGTCTAGGCTTCTACTAGTCGAGGGGACCGTACGCGGGGAAGGCGTGTGACGTTACCGCTTTGTGAAACATTCCACAGTGATGATAACTCACGCATCGATTATTGTAGTTGGAAAAAAGTAGAACTTTTTCGTGCAGCGTCTTAGTTTGTACTAGTCGGTGAGTCGTGCGTCAATAAAGTATATTCCTTCGAGCTAAGGCAGATGTGAAAACAGACGAACGTTCTTTTTAACTATGCGCCCCTCCTGTCGCTTCTGTTGCTGGGCACGCATTTGTGCGGCACCGGTATTTTTCCGTAAAGACTTTATCAAAATATGAACCGTTGAAAACGGCGGGCATGGCAATGTAACTACAGAATGCTGTAAATGCGTGAACACACATTTCTTTGCTTACGGCGAAACTACATTTGATATGCGCTACAGTAAGAGTATAAGAAGAATATGTAAGCGCCACCTTATCTTTTCAAGGCCTGCGGATAGCGAGAGAAATGCGAGGGCATCAGATAAAATTAAGTTGGAATAACCACACTGCAGTCTGGAACGAAAATAACACCAATGTACGGTGCGAATAAAATACCCTTGAATGAGCATGGGGACTGAGTAACACAAAAAAACATGACCTAGTTGCTTGTACAAAATCTCTAAAGATAGTTTCCAGTAACCTTTCCATTGCATACGCGAAGGGGCGAGCGCACTCTGCACTGCAATGCCTAAGTAGAAAGAAGCGATATCGCTGCATCTGATTCACAGATAAAATTTATATAGTAGACCTATTTAAATGAGCAGTGAACGAATGGAACAAATGAGCGCCTCTAGTTTTATGCGCAGGATTGCATCAGGCGTGAATAAAGTCGCTTATTTATAGCTTCCGTGAATTCAGTCGGGTATAATATACCTGACAAATGCTTGACTCAATGCTTTGGCTAAAATAGGGAAATGCATTAAAGCGTCCAACAAGACGTGGAATTACATAAAGACGAGATATATTATATGTGGCATTTCATTATGTTTATGGCTAATAGCTGTCTGTAAACCACTGTAATTTAAGGCTTCTTTGACGCTTTTGGTTGCTACAGGTGCGCGATGTCAGATTGTTGTCGAGGATCGATTATCTTGTGACTGAAGGAGAAAACATAATTAATAACGTAAAAACAGAGTTGAAGCCGACATTTACACGCATAAAATTATTGTAATGGGGGATGAAGGATCAACTAGTAGCTTCGGCGCTATCTTGTCGCGAATCTTTTTATACAATCGGTATTTTTGCCTACTTCAAGCTCTTTGAATCTCTCGCATTGGACTTACATATGTCGAACAGCGTCCGGAACGGGAAAATGAAGCGACCCTAGGACAACGGACAATGCTGTGGATCGTTTTTGGATGCCCATAGCATCGTCACATGCACATCAATTGATGTTCATAAATACGTCCTACGAACCTTGCCAGAGATATTCGGACGTCCAATAGATGTTAAAATGTGAATGATTCTTATTGCACAACCCAGAGTACGTCCTAAGGACATTTCCCAGTCGGTTGTTGACATAGGATATCTAGAGGGTGTCCCATTGATCATAGATTACCACAATAGGGACGTTTATCAGAATGTTCACAAGTGGTGCAGCAGGCCCGCCGCATTTTAAATATCACTAACAAAGTAAGCTTCACCCGGATTTCTGTTGGCTGGTGGGACATTGATGTTAAAGGAACTGCATAGCTATTGAAGGTCCATCCCAGAGGTAGAATAAGGCTACCAGATATTTTTGTCCTGCTATAGCTGAAGTACTAGGGAGAAAGCGATGAATACAGTCCACCGCATCTCAAAGAATGCTAAAAAAAGAGTCAGTGCAGCTAAGAATGTTGCGCATAATTTGCTGTTACGGTAAGATAATTCATTACATAAAACATGAAAAAGCTGCAATAAATGAAAACATGCATATTAAACTACAACCAGCCAGTAGAAGCAAACTATAGTGTTTTGTGCTAACAGGAACGAAGCTACGGAGCCATGTTCTGAAACCTGCTTATTCAATTGATTTTCAATAAATATAGCAATTATTTCAATAAAACAGTTCCAGGCACATCGCCAGTTCAACTCTCAAATGCACTAGCAGTTTTCAGTAAAGGAAATCAACAGAAATAGATAAGGCTCCACAATTTCTTCAAAAAAGTTAACCTTTTAGAGCTTATGACGAACCATGACCAGTAAAATGTGCAGGAAATAAACCGTTTACATATGCACTTTGGGTATCCTGAAACTTTACCTAGCCGTGGGGCTACTACAGAAGTTGTCATGAGGCTTGCCCTAGGTTGGCTACCACAATCTTAGGAAACATTAACGAAACATTTTCTGTAAAGTTAAGATATGGCAGCCACTATAAAGAAGTTACAAGAGGCTTACTTGATACCGTCTTCAGTAGTTACACACACTAACACAACTTTTGCTCATCATGTCACAACTACCATAGGTGTTAACGAAGATACTTGATACTAGTTCAGCAGTCTTTGGCACAAAGAGCTGCTATATGGTCACCCATTCGTAGTGCAAATGCACCTTGCATCCACGGCACATTCTGGTTAGGTTCAACAGAGCAATAATTTTCGGGTAGTCATGAGACCATATGAGTGGCGCCAACACGTCCCAGATGCACCTCGGCCAGTAAAACAATTTTAACATGCCTTTGTAAAGGTTGGGCACAAAGTAATTTAGTAGGACGCCTACTAGGGACTGCCTCACTTCTGCGGTTGCAGGCACCGAAAATTTGATTAAAAGTTCCCAAGTGTCTAAGCCATCAAGCAAGCGGCTTTATTCAGGCTTTCAGTGGGCTTACTTCAGCGGTATTACACCTTAATAGTAACAAAAATGATTGAGATGCATCTGTCGCAAATAAATTACTAAATTCTCCCTTTAGCAGTTCCAGACGCAAACACAACTGAGAATTCACAGGTACAAAATTAGTTACAATATACTTGCTTCTGCACAAAACCAAACAAAGTTCATGGGTACTATAAGTCACAAAATCCTTGCTGTGCTTCAGTAGTCACATATGAAAATACCCTTGAAGAATTCGCATGTTCGAAGGTTTCTAAGCAAATGAACAAAGACTGAACGGTGCCTTTCATCTGTGGTCGCTGCGAAATACTGCAGAAGATGTCACTGGTACATTGACTACTGCACGATTCACTAAAACATTGCAGCAAGCTTGCTTCAGTGGTCACAGTTGCAAAAACTTATTTTATGAGTTCACCCTTAGTAAGTATTGACAAGATGTGTGTGGGCTTGGTTCAGCGGTCACACAAACAAATTCATCCAAACAATTCCCGTGCATTACATGGCCTCAAAGGAAGTGACCAGAGGCTGATTGTGGCTGTTCTTCCATGGCTGCAGATACAAATACTTCACAGGGTATCACAGGTAGCTTGATCATTACACAAATTACTAAAACTCGCTCAGGTTGGCTTCAGATGTTGCCGGCACTGTTAATCACTGGCACTAAGAAATTTAGTGGGAAATTTCTGTAGACTTGCTTCTACACTCACATAAACAAGTTATTCCAGAGTTCACAGATGCATCGGCCCCTAAACGTTAACGTTTGCTGGGTGCAGCCTTTCATCCAAGTTTGCAGTTTCAGGATAGAAGAGGCTACGCGTACTTTGGCGACAACACAATTTACTAGTAATGCTGCGGGATCATTTTAGCTGTCGCAGATGCTGAAATGCGCAGTTACGAGCAGTGAGGCTAAGAAAGTTAGCTAAGAAAGTTAGCAGATATCTGTGGGCTTGCTTCAGTAGTGTGCAGTTATGAAGAATGATGTCAACCCCAAGTGACATCAGTTAGATGAAACACACGCAGTATGGCTGTAGAGTATGCAAGAAGAGCGTGTGGAAATATGTACACTAAATACTATCCACCATGTATGTGCATGATAACAAGCTGCAGACTTGACAGTAATCTGCTGGTTCTGACCATAGCTTTGCCTCCTTGTGATTTTATAAAACTTAGCTGAGCTGATAGCCATCAGAAAAGCAGTAATAACTTGGACTCCGTGCAAAGATAAATCCAATTATCCTAATTACTCTACGTCAGCGTGGCTTCCTCAAACGAGCTAATAACAGTAATAACGTTGGAATTTCTCCCTAATGGCGAATTAGCGATTGCGATAGCAAATTACCAGACAGATTTATTGATTAAGCAGCTGTGCGTGTTACCGCCAGTGAAAATTATCCTAAACCTTTGCTTACTCATTAAATTAACAAGCTTGCTGTTATGTTCGTAGACAAATATGAATACATCTCACTCAATGACTCGCGATCGCAATGCAGGTGTGCTGAAGTGGAGAAGCAGGACGGGCGATCGCTTTTTGCTGCTTTGAACCACAACGCGTTTCCGGAGTTCGTTCTCCTAAGTTTACCCGACCTTCCACAATATAGCGGCCCGGGCACAGTGCTCACGAAGCAACACGCTTCTGTGGCGCACGTACACAGCTTACGCCGCATCGGCGCAATTTCACCAGAAGTGTCCCTACAGTTTCTATTATATTAAAAAACAAATCGGGTGAATGTCGTCTATACCTTCACTAAGAATACAATGATAACCTGGAGATACATCAATCCCCTATTCTTGTACATTACGTTTAAGTTCGAATAACAGCCCAATTACAGCAGAAGGGACAGGAGTGCAGATAGAGCACTGATTTCCAACAGTTTATTTTCTTTCAAGAATGCACTTCTTTTTTCCGCACTCCCTCTGCTGCGCTAACCGGCAAGGAGGTCAGATACCTCGAGTTATAGATACGTTGAATATTGTATGGCTGTGTCGCGGTGTTCTGCGCATGATTAGTGTGCTGTAGTGTGTGGCTATATTTATTGGTATACTTTCTGTAAAGGAAATAGACTGTTGCATGTCAGCGCTCCGTGCTCTCTTCTGTCCCCTATGCTGCCCTTGCATCATCATCATCATTAGCCTGTACACCCACTGCAGGGCAAAGGCCTCTCCCATACTTCTCCAACAACCCCGGTCATGTACTAATTGTGGCCATGTCGTCCCTGCAAACTTCTGAATTTCATCCGCCCACCTAACTTTCTGTCGCCCCCTGCTATGCTTCCCTTCCCTTGGAATCCAGTCCGTAACCCTTAATGACGATCGGTTATCTTCCCTCCTCATTACATGTCCTGCCCATGCCCATTTCGTTTTCTTGATTTCAACTAAGATGTCATTACCTCGCGTTTGTTCTCTCACCCAATCTGCTGTTTTCTTATCCCTTAACGTTACACCTATCATTCTTCCTTCCATAGCTCGTTGCGTGGTCCTCAATTTGAGTAGAACCCTTTTCGTAAGCCTCCAGGTTTCTGCCGCGCAGGTGAGTACTGGTAAGACACAGCTATTATACACTTTTTTCTTGAGGGATAATGACAACCTGCTGTTCATGATCTGAGAATGCCTGCCAAACGCACCCCAGCCCATTCTTATTCTTCTGATTATTTCCGTCTCATGATCCGGGTCCGCCGTCACTACCTGCCCTAAGTAGATGTATTCCCTTACCACTTCCAGTGCCTATCTACCTATTGTAAATTGCTGTTCTCTTCCGAGACTGTTAAACATTACTTTAGCTTTCTCCAGATTAATTTTTAAACCCACTCTTCTGCTTTGGCTCTCCAGGTCAGTGAGCATGCATTGCAATTGGTCTCCTGAGTTACTAAGCAAGGCAATATCATCAGCAAATCGCAAGTTACTAATGTATTCTTCATTAACTTTTATCCCCAATTCTTCCCAATCCAGGTCTCTGAATACACCCTGTAAACACGCTGTGAATAGCATTGGAGAGATTGTATCTCCCTGCCTGACGCCTTTCTTTATTGGGATTTTGTTGCTTTCTTTATGGAGGACTATGGTGGCATGTTTCACCAACCAGCCAACTTCTGCACCCTTCTTGTACAGTTCGCGTCGCACACATGTCAGAACACACGCTGCGCAAAAATTATAACAAATGCAAGAAGAAATAACTGAAGCAGCTCGTGTTGCCAAGGACAAATGTTATTCTACTTGCAAAAAGTGACAAGCTTGTTAATTTCAGCCCATTTGACAGATTTCCAGTGGGCGAATTGGGGAATACGTTAACCAAATATTCAAACTACGTAGCCTACAATTCTTTGTTTAATCAGTTCCGATATTTTTTTCAACTAAGCAGCTTTTCGGCCACGCGAAATTTGACGAATTGGATTTGCTTTTTTCATCTTGGTATTTTTTGTGGGTCTTGTATATTCTGCGGTTTTCTTGATCTTCGTCTATGAGAGCACTGCAAATGAAAGTATTGATCGTACTTTGGTGTTATTTTCCTCATCAGCGCTACGAGGCATAATCGGCGTGATTGGAAAAAAAACATTGCGCTCCAGTCGGTAACGAAACTACCAGCTAGGATGAGTTCATCATTATTTTGGAGTGTGTCGATGTATATGGTCCCGCAGGGAGAAGAGTTGCGCACAGCTCCACCAGTATGGTCCAGCCATGCAAAGAAGCGGCTCCTCACGCGCGCAGGAGGCTAATGACGTGCGGTGTTCCATTTGCCTTTTTGTCTTCTGGTCGCGAGCTACATGCACCAATTGCTCGCAAGCGCTAAGCAAGATTACACTTTTTAATCCAGGCTACGCTCTACCCATTGGCGTAGCCTGAATGGGTTCCAGCTCTCAGAAATTTTGTTTGTATGCACATATATACACACACACATACAGACACACGACCGGCCGAGGTTGCTCAGTGGCTATGGTGTTGGGCTGCTGAGCACGAGGTCACGGGATCGAATACCAGTCACGGCCACCGCATTTCAATAGAGGTGGAATGCGTAAACAGCCGAGTACTTAGATTTAGGTGCAAGTTAACCAACCCTAGCTGGTCGAAATTGCCGGGGTCCACCACTACGGCGTGCCTCATAAGCAGAAAATAGTTTTGGCACGTAAAACTCCATAAAATAATACAAACCGACGCATGAACGTACATATAGGGGGCAGGACTGCCCTCGATCCTGACTGCGTCGGTAGCACAAACAGCGCAAAAGTTCGCGTGCAAACATGCTGTACCTTGCAACAAAAAGCGGTGCAATGTTTTCCAGTATGTAGATAAAGCTTTCTCACCGAGGCTGGAAGGCAAGAAACTGTTTAAAGGGTGTTTAAAGAAGACTTCACACACGTAAGATGGACTGTTATCTGAGCGCATTTCGGCGGCTGAAACCACTTGTATAATGATCGTTGCCAACGATTTTACCTGTAGTTATGTCAGGGACCGTTAACAGAGCATCATTTATCACTAACCGTCGTTCACAGCATCTTCACGTTTTCAATATATGCGGCGCCAATACGTAGATATAAACGCATAGGAAATGCTCACATGCGCACAAATTATGCAACAGCTTACTTTTACGATTCATTGATACCGCATAGTAGCCATCTCCTTCGTAGGAGCAAATCTTCAAGTGAAAAAAAAGATTCAAGATGGACGAGCATCTAGATCAGCAACAACACATTTAGAAACGGCATCGAGTTCCTCAACACTGCCAAGACACTCGCCCCGCAGTAAATTGGAGGGGCAGAAAAACGGATTGAAGCATGGCTGGCCGTGTAAGTATCGTCAATTGTCAGTACGGCGATGGGAACCAGAAAACACTTGCGACGGGCAGCGGATTCAGGAGTAAAAAGAACGGTTGAGCCAGTAGGGATGTCACAAGAAAGAGATACAAGGGGGGATGAGAAAGGGGGTGTCGCAGTGTCAGCTGCCACAAGAACTTTTGCAGGCAGAGGCAGCGACTCGACGAAAGCGAGGTCATAGAACGGGGTAAACTCGACTTCGCGGGGCGAGCACCGTCGATCACGGCAGAGTGAGCGGAAAGGAAAACCAAGCTTAGTGTTGCATCGTGCAAGCATTGCTAAAGCACGACAATCTCGACGGCGTTCAAAACATATAGTGAATAATGACACCTGCTGTGCACGCAGTGAAAGGTAGGATTCGTTGTGAGCTCGCACTGCTCAATGTAATGTCAGAAAGCGGCTTCGTTAGTTTTCGGAGTTACTTTTTTGGGAGTTACATGTCGGAGGCGTCGTTACTTTTCGGGGAATGGCGTCGCTGCGATACCTTCTCCTCTCAGGCTACAACTGGCGCGCCAAAGAGCACGCAGGCGTTTTGGTTCACCCGCTTTGCATTGTTGAAGCGCACAAGCGACGTGTCCTTTCATCCACAGTGATTACATCCATTAAGATTCGTTCATGTTTGCGTGGGCGCGCATGACACCATGTTTGCTAATTTACTTAATATGTGAATGTTTACAACGTTATACGGAGGACAATGTTACCATCCTTGCATCGTATAGCTGTCTATGCATTTGCTATCGTCGAGATTCAACCGAATGGCGAAGCTGCGACGTTTTTGCTTCACCTTCTGAACCGCGCGCTGTCTTGGTGCAGAATCATCCTTTTTATTTTGTAAAAATAACGCCATTGCGAGCGATTTTTACAAGCCTTCATTGAAAGTGGCTCCTGCACAGCGTCAATTTTCATAAAGTAGGCGTAAGAAGTCTTGTGAACTTTGGAAACCTTTAATTTGCTGTACAAAACTGCTTGTCCCTTCTTGTAGCACCAAGTAAGCAGCCCCCGTTGCAATACAAAGCTGCGCCGGAAATTCCATCGAAGCTCTGCCATCGCTAATAATTATTTATATTTTTAAACATCACCGTTAAAATCTAGTGACGACAGTAAGTGTCTAGCACGCAGAGGCGCCCGTACGCGGAGAATGAAAAATTGATTGAATGCTGACGTCTACGCTATGTCAAGCATTCCAAAGTGACAATGACTGACGCATCAATTATTGCAGTGAGAAACAGAGGACAATTCTGTGAAGCAGCTTCTTGGCTTGTACTAGCTGGCATGTGATGCCTCGAGAATGCAAGTGGCCTCAACTGGCATGATTTGAGAAACAGATGGATGTCCCATTCACTTGCGCGGAAGTCATATCTTAAGTGCAGCTATATCCGCGTCGGTATGGCGTGACTATCTTTGCTGAACAACTCACGAAAACGAGAGCCGCTGGAAATCGCTGGCATAGCAACAGAGTTACAGAATGCCGCAAAAGCACTTACACACTGTGGCTCCTTGTTCTGGGAAAACGACATCTGTTATCTTCTGCAATGAGTGTAAAAGAGCTGTAGATAGGGTGTCCCAGCTACGTGATTTTGTTTCACTTTTAGCTCTGCGACTTCAGCTCCATGTTGCATTCGTATGTCAAAGTTAAATTGAATAACATCTGAAATTTTAGGTGCGATAAGCAATATAATATTACCTGACACATTGTAGTGAAAGACTGCAGATTTATTTTGACCACCATTGTTCACTTAAAGTGCACCTAATGCTTGTCATGTGCGTGTTTGAATTTACTCCCATATTTATGCGCCTGTCTGCACAAGGAATTGGACCCGCAATCACTTGTATGGCCACGCAGTACGCAATACCCCCTAAAGTAATGAGGCGGGCGTTAATAGAAATTTTGTATTTTGTGAGAACACATTTTAGTAAGCATTTATTTACTGCATTCTTAAGTATTCCGATCGATTTGTCGCAGTTTTTGTTACGCTTTCAGTAGGTGTGGTTGTTTCTTGGCGCAAGCCTTTTCATGCGTTATAATTGTTAGGCTACTTCAAACGTTTTGAAAAAGGCTAAGTGGACGGACGGACGGACGTCCGTCCGTCCGTCCTTGCGTACTAGGTACTAAGTTGCGTACTAGGTTATGCCACCAGCTTTGTTCTTGTGGTCGCGATCGTTCTATCGTCATCCTTATACCTTTGTCATCTGGCTCCCCTCATGCTGTCCGCGTCAGGCTTTCTGCGTCAGTAGGGTGGCCAAAGTCGCCTAATAACGAGTGCTTGTATGGATATGTTCGTGATCGTTGCATCGTCGTCATTCCAGCTTTGTCGTTCGATTTTCGACTTGCAGTCGTGAAAACGACATATTTGTCACACATTCGTGGCACAATCGTTGCCAAGGTGTCGTCGTGATTCCATCGTGGTCATGCCGTTGCCCTAAGTCCCACTTCATTATTCGACTCTCACCATGTCAATGTCGGCGCGCTGTGCTCGTTATGCGTGGCTCTCATAGTTTTGCTGAACCAGTAGTTGACGCGCCATCGTAGCTATACGTTTGTCCCTATCCCTTTGTCCACGTAACATTTTCGTCGTCATAAAGCCATCGCCACGCATCCCATGTCATACTGCCTTCGTTAGGCCATCACGTTGATTACATCGTCATCATTATAACTTTATCGTCCCAATCTGGTCAGCCGTCTTTGTCATGCTATCGTCTTCATATTGTTTTCGGGACACCATCAGCATCATATCGTCGTCATCATGCTGCATTTTTTTCATCGTCATCACCTCATCAAATCCTCCCGCTGGTGTCAAGTCATTGTCTACAAACTGCCTTTGTCGCTACGTCGCCGTGATACTAGTGTAATCTTGCTGCAGTCATTCAGTCAGGATTATGCCAGTGTTCATGCCATCGCCTCCACTGCGCCGTTATCAGACAATCGCTGTCGTTTATTTGTTGTCTTGACATTGTGAACATGCCGTCGTGCGTAGTCCACTGCTGGAGCTCTGATTGGATGGGCTAGGCTACGCATAAGAAATAGACAGGCATCCCCAGACAATCAACGCTTTAGAATCAGACAATTGCAAATTAACCTGTTCACTAGGTGGACAGTTGTAGGATACCCGGCTAACTTTTGCTCTACTATAACAAGTGCTCTGACATCGCCGATGTGTCGCTTTGGCATCGGGTACACGGACAACGTGGTTGATTATGTTGCTGGTCCGTCGTAGAAATTGGCGCCATGTCTAATATAACCTGTGCCAAAGCCATGCCAGTATGAAGAAGACGAACTATATGCGTAGCTTGTCGTCCAAGTTCGCCCGGGAGAGGTTACGGGTGTTGTGGCAGAAGGCTGTGGTAGTCTTCGTTCCGTTTTTGTTTTGCGAGCAGGGTACCTTCCCAGAGACCTGTAAACTCGCCCTTTTGCTCTGATACTTCGATTCCTTTGACGCGCGTCGTCTCATGACCAAGAATGTTCCCTTTATTGTTCCGTCATAAAGATATCTATACAGCCAGAATGGTCACATGACTTGTGCGAGAACTGGTAAAAGGAAATGAAAGTATAGCGCTTATCTCAGCGCTTGTCTTCGGCTCAGGCACACACAGTGAATATCAGAATGACGTCACATCTTCCCTGTTTTACAAGCACTGTGTGCCTACCAAGAAAGGAAAGCACTTTACAAATGAGTCATCAATGCCGAGTCTTTGCAGCTCTCTTGCAACGCGCCCATATCGCGTCGTTCTTTGCTGTGGTCTTGAAGTTTCGTTCGGTGCAAGGGCCTTTTAGGTTTCGGACGATTGCTTAGCCACGATGTCCTCGTTATCGGTCGTGTACGTTGGCAGGCTTCTTTGTCTAGGCTGTTCGGCCGAGACCGGACCAGTTCCTCCCCCGTTTGGGAGCAGGAACAGATGGCATCCGTTTCTGCGTGCGAGGCCCCCTGCAGTCTGGACCCAGTAGTATCTTGGTGTTGAGGAAGCACGAAGGACTGTGCTCTTGCCGCATCTGTCTCTCAGCTGTACTTCGTTGCCTGCGGATAAACTGGGAACAGGTCTCGCAGCATGACGTCTGTCAAAATACATCTTTTGTCTCTGTGTATATTTTACGTCCTGCTTTTCCCAAGAAACGGTTACCACTCGTGGTTTTAACGCGAATGGCATGCATGGTACTCGTGAGCGTAAGCGGTGACTCATTAGCAGTTGTGTTTCACTATAGCTGGTTGGGCCCGGTGTGTTGCTATAATTCAGCATGACAATGCAAGGGCCCGCCGCTTTCTTCAGTAGTCTTTTGAGAGTCATTTCCATGTTCTTAGCTTCCCCGTTAGCTTGTGGGTAACGAGGGCTCGTTGTGACATGCTTGAAGCCATATTTTCTTGCAAAATCAATGAAAGCAAATGAGATGAACTGTGGTCTGTTGTCTGATATTACCGCTTTCGGGATACCGTGCCTGGCGAAGATGCTTTTCAGATGCTGGATGACCACCTGTGACGATGTTCCGTGATACAGTATGGCGATCTTAGGATACCTGGAATGGTAGTCGATAACAAGAAGATAGATAGCTCCTTTCATCTCAAATAAAACAATACCGATTTTCTCCCATGGAAGCTCAGTTGTTTCAGATGTGATCATGGGTTCGGAAAATTGGGTGCGCTCTGCAGCACACGTTTGGCAGTTTGCTACGGTTGTTGCGGTTTCCTGGCTAATTTCTGGCCACCAGACTTATTCCTTAGCGTTCGCGTGGCAGCGGGCAATGCCTTGATGCCCTTCGTAGATTCTCTGACGCATTTATTTCCACAGAGCTCTTGAGATTACTAGTCTGGAGTCCTTTAGAAGCAACTGCTTGAAAACCGTTATGTTGCCACGATGTGTCCAGAATGGTTTGAGAAGTTGCTGTAGCCGGTCCTTTGCGGGCTAACCTAGCACACAAGCTTCGAGCAACAATGCGCATTCGGGATCCGTTGCCTGCTCTGAGTGTATGCAGTCGAGCAAGTCATATGAGAGTGCATATCGAATGAATCCATGCACGTGAACCGATACGTCAACTTCAGGCTATTCCCCAATAGACAGTCCCGTGTTCATTAGTCTGGTTCGAGAAAGAGTGTCTGCTGTAGCGATGATTTTACCCGGGACATGCGTGATCGTGAACCAGTATCCCATAAGACGAATTCTGAACCTTTTGATTCTTGGTGAAAGAGCATCGAGAGGATCGCAACCCAGTGGCGGAATGAGGGGCTTGTGGTCTGTCTCAAAAAAAAAAAAAAAACGTGAGGCCTCTCAGTAATTCGTCGATGCATTCTGCTCCTCAGGTCAAAGCCAACGCTTCCTTTTCGATTTGTGAATACCTGTGCTCTGTTTTCTTGAGTGATCTGGAGGCATATGCTACTAGACGTCTTCTGCCAGATGGCAGATCCTGGAGTCGTACGGCGCCATGTCCTTGCGAAGACGCGGCCGCCGAAACATTTGTCGAATACATGGAGCTGTACCTTGCTAGGCGTCTGTTCGAGCTGAGAGTACTCTTGATCTTCTCAAAAGCTTCGTCTTCTTGAGTTCCCCAACACCAGTCGCGGTCTTTGTTGAGGAGGCTGCGTAGAGGCGCAGATGTAGAAGCAGCAATCACGCATACAGCGTAAACACGGTGTCAAGTTGAGAGGCGCGAAGCAAAACCATGTGGCCTTCTCAATGACTGACACTTTCGTATCGGAAGGCTTATACCCCCGTAATTAAGGAAAAAATGAAATGGCTGATAACCGCGTTAGTCAGAGGTTAGAAACGCGAAGCAAAGTGAAGCGAACAGCGATACGTTCGATGTGCTGTAAGCGTGATCATGTTTACCTTTCATCGCAGGCTATCTTTATTGTTAATCAGCTTTCCGGCAGTGGGCATTTAGGAATGTTTGGTGTTAAAAAGTCTTGCCGCTTTTCTATGTTTTTCTTGTGGAAGGGAATATTGTTTTATTGTGGTTAGCTTCGCCATCAACATGAAATTATAATTATCGCTGAAGTTGAAGAGGGAGCTTGAAATCCATTAGGCAATTACCCTTTCGGCTGCATATATGTTCCCTCGCGCTTATTGTTCGGTGCCGCCGAATTTTTGGACACATTCAAACATTTTTATTGCTCATAGTATACAACAATGACAGACTTGTGCCAAACGTGACGGAGTTTGGTCTAGAAATTTATTTTCTTTCCTTACAGAAAAAAAAGAGCGCAGATCGCCCTGGGCGCAGCTCCTCGACGTGAACCTACAGCATAGCTTTGCTTAAGTTTTCTGGTCGCCACCGTTTCTAACCTCATCATTTGTAAATCTCGCGTATATTATTTTCATGCTCTCACACAGAGTGCCTTTCTCGCGAGCAACAACTCAATGTTAGTAAGTGAATCATCATTGCATTCCTTGAAATCTTTCGCACCTAGTAGGCGCCTATTCTTAAAATAAAAAAAACATGGCGGAGATCTCGTGACATTTGCGTGTGTCTACCATATACCGGTGCGTGTACACGGGGAAGGACTGTGACGTTTACGCTTTGTGAAACATTCCACAGTGATAATAACTCACACATCGATTATTGCAGCGGGAAACAAGTACCACTTTATGATGTAGTGGCTAGGCTTCTACTAGTCGAGGGGACCGTACGCGAGGAAGGCGTGTGACGTTACCGCTTTGTGAAACATTCCACAGTGATGATAACTCACGCATCGATTATTGTAGTTGGAAACAAGTAGAACTTTTTCGTGCAGCGTCTTGGTTTGTACTAGTCGGTGGGTCGTGCGTCAATAAAGTATATTCCGTCGAGCTAACGCAGACGTAAAAACAGACGAACGTTCTTTTTAACTATGCGCCTGTCCTGTCGCTTCTGTTGCTGGGCACGCATTTGCGCGGCACCGGTATTTTTCCCCAAAGACTTTATCAAAATATGAACCGTTGAAAACGGCGGGCATGGCAATGTAACTACAGAATGCTGTAAATGCGTGAACACACATTTCTTTGCTTATGGCGAAACTACATTTGATATCCGCTACACTAAGAGCATAAGAAGAATATGTAAGCGCCACCTTATATTTTCAAGGCCTGCGGATAGCGAGAGAAATGCGAGGGCATCAGATAAAATTAAGTTGGAATAACAACACTGCAGTCTGGAACGAAAATAACACCAATGTACGGTGCGAGTAAAATACCTTTGAATGAGCATGGGGACGGAGTAACACAAGAAAGCATGACCTAGTTGCTTGTATAAAATCTCTAAAGATGGTTTCCAGTAAACTTTCCATTGCATACGCGAAGGGGCGAGCGCACTCTGCACTGCTATGCCTAAGTAGAAAGAAGCGATATCGCTGCATCTGATTCACAGATAAAATTTATATAGTAGACCTATTTAAATGAGCAGTGAACGAGTGGAACAAATGAGCGCCTCTAGTTTTATTCGCAGGATTGCATCAGGCGTGAATAAAGTCGCTTATTTATAGCTTCCGTGAATTCAGTCGGGTATAATATACCTGACAAATGCTTGACTCAATGCTTTGGCTAAAATAGGGAAATGCATTAAAACGTCCAACAAGACGTGGAATTGCATAAAGACGAGATATATTATATGTGGCACTTCATTATGTTTATGGCTAATAGCTGTCTGTAAACCACTGTAATTTAAGGCTTCTTTGACGCTTTTGGTGGCTACAGGTGCGCGATGTCAGATTTTCGTTGAGGAGCGATTATCTTGTGACTGAAGGAGAAAACATAATTAATAACGTAAAAACAAAGTTGAAGCCGACATTTACACGCATAAAATTATTGTAATGGGGGATTAAGGATCAACTAGAAGCTTCGGCGCTATCTTGTCGCGAATCTTTTTATACAATCGGTATTTTTGCCTACTTCATGCTCTTTGAATCTCTCGCATTGGACTTACATAAGTCGAACAGCGTCCGGAACGGGAAAATGAAGCGACCCTAGGACAACGGACAATGCTGTGGATCGTTTTTGGATGCCCATAGGATCGTCACATGCACATCAATTGATGTTCATAAATACGTCCTACGAACCTTGCCAGAGATATTCGGACGTCCAATAGATGTTAAAATGTGAATGATTCTTATTGCACAATCCAGAGTACGTCCTAAGGACGTTTCCCAGTCGGTTGTTGACATAGGATATCTAGAGGGTGTCCCATTGATCATAGATTACCACAATAGGGACGTTTATCAGAATGTTCACAAGTGGTGCAGCAGGCCCGCCGCATTTTAAATATCACTAACAAAGTAAGCTTGACCCGGATTTCTGTTGGCTGGTGGGACATTGATGTTAAAGGAACTGCATGGCTATTGAAGGTCCATCCCAGAGGTAGAATAAGGCTACCAGATATTTTTGTCATGCAATAGCTGAAGTACTAGGGAGAAAGCGATGAATACAGTCCACTGCATCTCAAAGAATGCTAAAAGAAGAGTCAGTGCAGCTAAGAATGTTGCGCATAATTTGCTGTTACGGTTAGATAATTCATTACATAAAACAGGAAAAAGCTGCAATAAATGAGAACATGCATATTAAGCTACAACCAGCCAGTAGAAGCAAACTATAGAAGCAAACGAAGCTACGGAGTCATGTTCTGAAACCTACTTATTCAATTGATTTTCAATAAATATAGCAATTATTTCAATAAAACAGTTCCAGGCACATCGCCAGTTCAACTCTCAAATGCACTAGCAGCTTTCAGTAAAGGAATTCAACAGAAATAAATAAGGCTCCACTATTTCTTCATAAAAGTTAAGCTTGTAGAGGTTATGACGAACCATGACCAGTAAAATGTGCAGGAAATAAACCGTTTACATATGCACTTTGGGTATCCTGAAACTTTATCTAGCCGTGGGGCTACTACAGAAGTTGTCATGAGGCTTGCCCTAGGTTGACTACCACGATCTCAGGAAACATTAACGAAACATTTTCTGTAAAGTTAATAAATGGCAGCCACTATAAAGAAGTTACAAGAGGCTTACTTGATGCCG
This sequence comes from Dermacentor andersoni, assembly GCF_023375885.2. Classification (NCBI taxonomy): domain Eukaryota; kingdom Metazoa; phylum Arthropoda; class Arachnida; order Ixodida; family Ixodidae; genus Dermacentor; species Dermacentor andersoni. Next base: position 112,208,747 of record NC_092816.1, on the reverse strand, counting down.
TCTTCAGTAGTTACACACACACTAACACAACTTATGCTCATCATGTCACAACTACCATAGGTGTTAACGAAGTTACTTGATACTAGTTCAGCAGTCGTTGGCACAAAGAGCTGCTATATGGTCACCCATCCGTAGTGCAAATGCACCCTGCATCCACGGCACATTCTGGTTAGGTTCATCAGAGCAATAATTTTCGGGTAGTCATGAGACCATATCATCATCATCATCATCAGCCTGATTACGCCCACTGCAGGGCAAAGGCCTCTCCCATACTTCTCCAACTACCCCGGTCATGTACTAATTGTGGCCATGTTGACCCTCCAAACTTCCTAATCTCATCTGCCCACCTAACTTTCTGTCCATATGAGTGGCGCCAACACGTCCCAGATGCACCTCGGCCAGTAAAACGATTTTAACATGCCTTTGTAAAGGTTGGGCACAAAGTAATATAGTAGGACGCCTACTAGGGACTGCCTCACTTCTGCGGTTGCAGGCACCGAAAATTTGATTAAAAGTTCCGAAGTGTCTAAGCCATCAAGGAAGCGGCTTTATTCAGGCTTTCAGTGGGCTTACTTCAGCGGTCCTGCACAGTAATAGTAACAAAAATGATTGAGATGCATCTGTCACAAATAAATCACTAAATTCTCACTTTAGCAGTTCCAGACGCAAACACAACTGAGAATTCACAGGTACAAAATTAGTTACAAGATACTTGCTTTTGTACAAAACCAAACAAAGTTCATGGGTACTATAAGTCACAAAATCCTTGCTGTGCTGAAAATACCCTTGAAGAATTCGCATGTTCGAAGGTTTCTAAGCAAATGAACAAAGACTGAACGGCGCCTTTCATCCGTGGTCGCTGCCAAATACTGCAGAAGATGTCACTGGTACATTGACTACTGCACGATTCACTAAAACATTGCAGCAAGCTTGCTTCAGTGGTCACAGTTGCAAAAACTTATTTTATGAGTTCACCCTTAGTAAGTATTGACAGGATGTGTGTGGGCTTCGTTCAGCGGTCACACAAACAAATTCATCCCAACAAGTTCCGTGCATTATATGGCCTCAAAGAAAGTGACCAGAGGCTGATTTTGGCTGTTCTTCCATGGCTGCAGATACAAATACTTCACAGGGTATCACGGTAGCTTGATCACTACACAAATTACTAAAACTCGCTCAGGTTGGCTTCAGATGTTGCCGACACTGTTGTTCACTGGCACTAAGAAATTTAGTGGGGAATTTCTGTAGACTTGCTTCTACACTCACATAAGCAAGTTATTCTAGAGTTCACAGATGCATCGGCCCCTAAACGTTAACGTTTGCTGGGTGCAGCCTTTCATCCAAGTTTGCAGTTTCAGAATAGAAGAGGCTACGCGTACGTTGGCGACAACACAAATTACTAGTAGTGCTGCGGGTTCATTTTAGCTGTCGCAGATGCTGAAATGCGCAGTTACGAGCAGTGAGGCTAAGAAAGTTAGCTAAGAAAGTTAGCTGATATCTGTGGGCTTGCTTTAGTAGTGTGCAGTTATGAAGAATGATGTCAATCCCAAGTGACATCAGTTTGATGAAACACACGCAGTATGGCTGTAAAGTATGCAAGGTGGCCGTGTGAGAAATATGTACACTAATTACTATCCGCCATGTGCATGATAACAAGCTGCACTCTTGACAGTAATCTGCTGGTTCTGACAATAGCTTTGCCTCCTTGTGATTTTATAAAAGTTAGCTGAGCTGATAGCCATCAGAAAAGCAGTAATAATTTGGACTCCGTGCAAAGATAAAAGGAATTATCCTAATTACTCTACGTTAGCGTGGCTTCCTCAAACGAGTTAACAACAGTAATAATGGTGGAATTTCTCCCTGATGGCGAATTAGCGACTGCGATAGCAAATTACCAGAGAGGTTTAATAATTAAGCAGCGGTGCGTGTTACCGCCAGTGTAACACACAGTCAATCTTTGCTTACTCATTAAAGTAACAAGCTTACTGTTATGCTCGTAGACGAATATGAATACATCTCACTCAATGACAGGGGAAACTCGCGATCGGAATGCAGGTGCGCTGAAGCGAAGAATCAGTGAGAGGCTATTGTTTTTTGCCGCTTCGAACCACAACTCGTTTCCAGAGCTTCTTCTGCTAGTTTACCCGACCTTTGACGCTATAGCGGCCCGTGTACAGTGCTCACGAAGCAACTCGCCACTGTGGCACACTGATCCTGCTTATGCTGCACCGGCGGAATTTCGCCAGAAGTGTCCCTAGAGTTTCTATTTGAATAAAAAAAAACAAATCGGGTGACTGTCGTCTGTGTCTTCACTAAAATACAATGATAACCTGGAGATACAACAATCCCCTAATTCCTTCACTACTTTTAAGTTCGAATAACAGCGCAATTACAGCAGAGGGGACAGGAGTGAGGATAAAGCACTGATTTCCAAAGGTTATTTTCTTTCGAGAAGGCACTTCCTTTTTCCGCACTCCCTCTGCTGTGCTAACTGACCAGGGGGTCAGATAACTCGAGCTCTAAATACGTTGAATAATGTATGGCTATGTCGCGGTGTTCAGTGCATGGTTGGGGTGCTGTTGTGCGTGGCTGTATATATCGGTATGCTTTCTGAATAGAAAATAGACTGCTGCATGTCAACGCTCCGTGCTCTCTTCAGTCCCCTATGCTTTTCTTGCGCTGTTATCGAAACATTACAGCATGTTTCACCAAGACGCCCAATTCTACGCCCTTCTCGCACAGTTCGCATCGCAAACATGTCATAACATACGCTGTGCAAGGATTATAGAAAATGTAAGGAGAAAAACTGAAGTAGCTCGGTTGGCCAAAGACAAATGTTATTCTTCTTGCGAAAACTGACAAGCTTGTTCATATCAGCCCATTTGACGAATTTCCAGTGGGCGAATTAGGGAATCAGTAATGTAATATTCAAGCTACGTAGCCTGCGATTCTTTGTATGATCAGTTCCGATATTTTTTTCAACTAAGAAGCTTTTCGGGCACGCGAAATTTGACGAATTGGGTTTCCTTTTGTTTCTCTTGCTGTTTTTAGTGGGTCTTGTATATTCTGTGGTTTTCTAGCTCTTCGCGTATGAGAGCACTGCAAATGAAAGGATTGATCGTACTTTGGTGTTATTTCCGTCATCAGCGATACAAGGAATAATCGGCGTGATTGGAAAGAAATATTGTGCTCCCGTCGGTAACAAAAATACCCGCTAGGATGAGTTGATCACTATATTGGAGTGTGTCCCTGTATATGCTCCCGCAGGAAGTAGAGTTGCGCACAACTCCACCAGTATGTTTCAGCTATGCAGTGAAGTGACTCCTCACGCGCGCAGGAGGCTAATGCCGTGCGGTGTTCCATTCGCCTTTTTGACTTCTGCTCGCGAGCTACATGCGCCAATTGCTTGCACGCGCAAATCAAAATGACACTTTTTAATCCAGGCTACGCTCGAACCATTGGCGTAGCCTGAATGTGGTAGGGTTCCAGCTCTCAGAAATTTTGTTTCCATGCACATGTATACACTCACATACAAACACACCACCGGCCGTGGTTGCTCAGTGGCAGATGTATTGGGCTGTTGAGCACGAGGTCGCGGGATTTAATCCCGGTAACGGCGGCCGCATTTGAATGGAGGTGGAATGCGAAAACACACGTGTACATAGATTTAGGTGCACGTTGACCAACGCCAGCTGGTCGAAATTGCCGGAGTCCTCCACTACAGCGTGCCTTGTAATCAGAAAATAGCTTTGGCACGTAAAACACCCTAACTTTAACAGAAACACACGCATGAACGTACATAAAGGGGGTAGGACTCCCGTCGATCCGGACTGGTCCGGTGGCACAAACAGGTAAAAAGTTCGCGTGAAAACATGCTGCACCTTGCAACAAAAAGCGGTGCAATGTTTTCCAGTATGTAGATAAAGCTTTCTCACCGAGGCTGGAAGGCAAGAAACTGTTTAAAGGGTGTTTAAAGAAAACTTCACACACGTAAGATGGATTGTTATCTGAGCGCATTTCGGCGGCTGAAACCACTTGTATAATGATCGTTGCCAACGATTTTACCTGTAGTTATGTCAGGGACCGTTAACAGAGCATCAGTTATCACTAACCGTCGTCCACAGCAGCTTCATGTTTTCAATATATGCGGTGCCAAGACGTACATTTACACGCATGTGAAGTGCTCACATGCGCACAATTTATACAAAAGCTTACTTTTACGACTCATTCATACCGCATAGTAGCCAGTTGCTTCGTAGGAGGAAATCTTCAAGAGGAAAAATATCCAACATGGACGAGCATCTAGATCAGCAAGAACACATTTAGAAAGGCCATCGAGTTCGTCAACACTGCCAAGACACTCTCCCCGCAGTAAATTGGAGGGGCAGAAAAATGGACTGACACATAGCTGGCAGTGGAAATATCGTGAATTGTCAGTACGGCGATGGGAACCAGAAAACACTTGCGACGGGCAGCGGATTCAGGAGTAAAAATAATGGTTGAGCCAGCAGGGATGTCACAAGAAAGAGATACAAGGGGGGGATGAGAAAGCGGGCGTCGCAGTGTCAGCTGCCACAAGAACTTTTGCAGGCAGAGGCGGCGACTCGACGAAAGCGAGGTCATAGAACGGGGTAAACTCGACTTCGCGGGGCGAGCACCGTCGATCACGGCAGAGTGAGCGGAAAGGAAAACCAAGCTTAGTGTTGCATCGTGCAAGCATTGCTAAAGCACGACAATCTCGACGGCGTTCAAAACATATAGTGAATAATGACACCTGCTGTGCACGCAGTGAAAGGTAGGATTCGTTGTGAGCTCGCACTGCTCAATGTAATGTCAGAAAGCGGCTTCGTTAGTTTTCGGAGTTACTTTTTTGGGAGTTACATGTCGGAGGCGTCGTTACTTTTTGGGGAATGGCGTCGCTGCGATAACTTCTCCTCTCAGGCTACAACTGACGCGCCAAAGAGCACGCAGGCGTTTTGATTCACCCGCACTGCATTGTTGACGCGCACAAGCGACGTGTCCTTTCATCCACAGTGATTACATCCATTAAGATTCGTTCATGTTTGCGTGGACGCGCATGACACCATGTTTGCTAATTTACTTAATATGTGAATGTTTACAACGTTATACGGAGGACAATGTTACCATCCTTGCATCGTATAGCTGTCTATGCATTTGCTATCGTCGCAGATTCGACCGAATGGCGAAGCTGCGACGTTTTTGCTTCACCTTCTGAACCGCGCGCTGTCTTGGTGCAGAATCATCCTTTTTATTTAGTAAAAATAACGCCAGTGCGAGCGATTTTTACAAGCCTTCATTGAAAGTGGGTCCTGCACAGCGTCAATTTTCATAACGTAGGCGTAAGAAGTCTTGTGAACTTTGGAAACCTTTAATTTGCTGTACAAAACTGCTTGTCCCTTCTTGTAGCACCAAGTAAGCAGCCCCTGTTGCAGTACAAAGCTGCGCCGGAAATTCCATCGAAGCTCGGCCATCGCTAATAATTATTTATATTTTTAAACATCACCGTTAAAATCTAGTGACGACAGTACGTGTCTAGCACGTAGAGGTGCCCGTACGCGGAAAATGAAAAATTGATTGAATGCTGACGTTTACGCTATGTCAAGCATTCCAAAGTGACAATGACTGACGCATCAATTATTGCAGTGAGAAACACAGGAGGATTCTGTCAAGCAGCTTCTTGGCTTGTACTAGCTGGCATGTGACGCCTCAAGAAAGCAAGTGGCCTCAACTGGCATGATTTGAGAAACAGATGGATGTCCCATTCACTTGTGCGCAAGTCGTATCTTAAGTGAAGCTCAATCCGCGTCGGTTTGGCGCGAGTATCTTTGCTGAACAGCTCGCGAAAACGAGAGCCGTTGGAAATGGCTGGCATAGCAACAGAGTTACAGAATACTGCAAAAGCATTTACACACTGTTGTTCCTTGTTATGAGAAAATGACATCCATTATCTTCTGCAATGAGTGCAAAAGAGCTGTAGATAGGGTGCCCCAGCTACGTGTTTTTGCTTTCACTTCTAGCTCTGCGACTTGAGCTCGATGTTCCATTAGTATGTCGAAGTTAAATTGAATAACATCTGAAATTTTAGGTGCGATAAGCAATATAATATTACCTGACACATTGTAGTGAAAGACTGCAGATTTATTTTGACCACCATTGTTTACTTAAAGTGCACCTAATGCTTGTCATGTGCGTGTTTGAATTTCACTCCCATATTTATGCGCCTGTCTGCAAAAGGCATTGGACCCGCAATCACTTGTATGGCCACGCAGTACGCAATACCCGCTAAATTAATGCAGTGGTCGTAAATCGAAATTTTGTATTTTTTGAGAACACATTCTAGCAAACAGTTATTTATTGCATTCTTAAGTTTCCCGATCGATTTGTCGCAGTTTTTGTTACGCTTTCAGTAGGTGTGGTTGTTTCTTGGCGCAAGCCTTTTCATGCGTTATAATCGTTAGGCTAGGCTAATCGTTAGGCGTTAGGCTAAAGTAGGCTAAGTGGTGGGACGGACGGACGTCCGTCCGTTCGTCCTTTTTTGCGAACAAAGTTTGCCAAGTTGCGTACTAGGTTACGCCACCAGCTTTGTTCTTGTGGTCGCGATCGTTCTATCGTCATCCTTATACCTTTGTCATCTGGCTCCCCTCATGCTGTCCGCGTCAGGCTTTCTGCGTCAGTAGGGTGGCCAAAGTCGCCTAATAACGAGTGCTTGTATGGATATGTTCGTGGTTGTGATGCCTTCGTGGACTCTGCATCCTCGTCATTCCTGCTTTGTCGTTCGATTTTCGACTTGTAGTCGTCATCACGACATACTTGTCACACATTCGTGACACAATCGTTGCCAAGCGGTCGTTATGATTCCATCGTGGTCATGCCGTTGCCCTAAGTCCCACTTCATTATTCGACTCTCGCCATGTCAATGTCGGCGCGCTGAACTCTTTATGCTGTGGTTCTCATAGTTATGTTGAACCAGTAGTTGTCGCGCCATCGTCGCTATACGTTTGTCCCCATCCCTTTGTCCACGCAACATTTTCCTCGTCATAAAGCCATCGCCAGGCATCCCATGCCATACTGCCTTCGTTATACCATCACGTTGATTACATCGTCATCATTAAAACCTTACCGTCCCAATCTCGTCAGCCGTCTTTGTCATGCTATCGTCTTCATATTGTTTTCGGGACACCACCGCCATCATGTCGTCGTCATCATGCTGTATTTTTTTCATCGTCATCACCTCATCAAATCCTCCCACTGGTGTCAATTCATTGTCTACATACTGCCTTTGTCGCTACGTCACCGTGATACTAGTGTAATCATGCTGTAGTCATTCAATCAGGCTTATGCCACTGTTCATGCCAACGCCTCCACTGCGCCGTGATCAGACAATCGCTGCCGTTTATTTCTTGTCATGAGATTGTAGAGATGCCGTCGCGCGTAGTCCGCTGCTGGAGCTCTGATTGGATTGGGTAGGCTACGCATAAGAAATAGACAGGCATCCCAAACCAATCAACACTTTAGAAGCAGACAATTGCAAATGAACCTGTCCACTAATTGGACAGTTTTAGGATACCTCACTGAATTTTGCTCTACTATAAGAAGTGCCGTGATATCGGCGATGTATCGCTTTGGCATCGGGTACACTGACAACGTGGTTGATTATGTTGCTGGCCCGTCGTAGAAATTGGCGCCATGTCTAATGTCACAGTGCGAAAGCCATGCCAGTACGAAGAAGACGGACTATAGGCGCAGCTTGTCGCCCGAATTCGCACGGGACAGTTTACGGGCGTTGTGGCAGAAGGTTGTGGTAGTATTCGTTCCGTTTGTGTTTTGCGAGCAGGGTGCCTTCCTAGTGACCTGGAAATTTGCCCTATAGCTCTGCTTCATCGATTACTTTGACGCGCGTCGTCTCGTGACGAAGAATGATCCCTTTAATGTTCCGTCACAAAGATATATACAGCCAGAATGGTCACATGACTTGTGCAATAAACTGGTCAAAGAAAATATGTGTATAGCGCTTATCTCAGCACGTGCCTGTGGCTCAGGAACACACAGTGCGTATCAGGATGACGTCAGATCTTCCCCATTTAACCAGCAGTGTATGCCTACCAAGAAAGGGAAGCACATTACACATCAGTGACCAATGCTGAGTCTTTTCGGCGCTCGTACGACCCGCCCATATCGCGTCGTTCTTTACTCTGGTCTCGAAGTTTCGTTCGGTGGAAGGGTCTTTTGGTTGTCGGACGATCGCTCAGCCACAATATCCTCGTTGTCGGTTGTGTCCGTTGGCAGGCTGCTTTGTTGAGGCTGTTCGGCCGAGACGGGACTGGTTTCTCCTCTGTTTGGGAGCAGGAACAGGTGGCGTCTGTTTCTGCGTACGAGGCCCCCTGCAGTCTGGACCCAGTAGGACCTTGGCGTTAAGGAACGAAAAAGGGCTGTGCCCTCGGCGCATCTGTATCTCAGCCATACTTGGTTGCCTGCGGATAAATTGGGAACCGGTCTCGGAGCATGAAGTCTGTCAAAATACATCTTTAGTTTCTGTCTGTATTTTACGTCCTGCTTTTTCAAAGAAACGGTTATCACTAGCCGTTTTAAGGCGGATGGCATGCATGGCAGTCGTGAGCGTAAGCGGCGACTCATTAGCAGTTGCGCTGCACTATAGCTGGTTGAGTTCGGTGTGTTTCTATACCGTTCACGTCTACGTCCGTCCACGTCTTGTCCTTCACTTAATATCGTCTGTGTAAAACTGAGCGCAATATAACCACAAACGTTTACCAACTAGCCCCCTTCATTGCTGTACTAAGTGGTTCTGTAATTAAGCATGGCAATGTAAGGGTCCGCCGCTTTTTCAGTAGTCTATTGAGAGTCCCTACCATGCACGCAGCTTCCCCGTTAGCTTGTGGTTAACGAGGGCTCGTTGTGACATTCTTGAAGCCGTATTTTCTTGTAAAATCAATGAAAGGAAATGAGTTTAACTGTGGTCCGTTGTCGGATATTACCGTTTTCGGGATCCCGTGCCTGGCGAAGATGCTTTTCAGATGCTGGATGACCACCTGTGACGATGTTCCGTGATCCAGTATGGCGAGCTCAGGATACCTGGAATGGTTGTCGACAACAACAAGATAGATAGCTGCTTTCATCTCAAATAAATCGATTCTGAATTTCTCCCATGGAAGCTCAGTTGTTTCAGATGGGATCATCGGTTCGGAAAATTGGGTGCGTTTAACGGCGCAAGTTTGGCAATCGGGCACGGTTGTTGCAATTTCCTGGCTAATGTATGGCCACCAGACTGATTCCTTACCGTTTGCCCGGCAGCGGGTAATGCCTTGATGCCCTTCGTGGATTCTCTCAAGCATTTTTTTTCCGCAGAGCTCTTGGGATTACTAGTCTGGAGTCCTTTAGAAGCAGCTGCTTGCAAACCGTTATGTTGCCACGATGCGTCCAGAATGGTTTGAGAACTTGCGGTAGCCGGTGCTTTGCGTGCCAAACTTGCAGCCAACCTTCGAGCAACGATGCGCACTCGGGGTCCGTTGCCTGCTCCGAGTGTATGCAGTCGAGCAGGTCATATGAGAGTGCATATCAACGACTCCATCCACGTGAAGCGAGACGTCAACTTCAGACGATTCCCCGATAGGCAGTCCCGTGTTTATTACTCTGGCTCGAGAAAGGGTGTCCTCTGTGGCGATGGTTTTACCCGGAACATGCGTGAGCGTGAACGAGTACCGCATAAGTCTCATTCTGAACCTTTGTATTTTTTATGGAAGAGAAGCGAGAGGATCGCGACACAGTAGTGGAAGGAGGGGCTTGTGGTCTGTCTCAAATAAAAACGTGAGGTCTCTCATAATTTCGTCGAAGCATTCTGCTGCCCTGGTCAATTCCAACGTTTCCTTTTCGATTTGCGAATACCTCTGCTCTGTTTTCGTGAGCGATCTGGAGGCATATGCTACTGCACGTCTTTCGCCAGAAGGCTGATCCTAGGTTCGTACGGCGCCAAGTCCTTGCGAAGACGCGTCCGCCAAAACGATTGTCGAGTACATGGGGTTGTACCTTGCCTGAGCTGAGAGTAGTCTTGATTTTCTCAAAAGCTTCGTCTTGTTGAGTTCCCCAGCATCAGTCGCTCTCTTTGTTGAGGAGGCTGCGTAGAGGCGCAGATGTAGTCGCAGCATTAGGAAGAAAGCTTGCGAGGTGGTTCATCATGCCAAATAAGGAACAAACCTCAGCGACGTTTTGGGGTCGAGGCAACTCCTTGATTGCTCTGATATTTTCAGGATCTGGGCGCACACCATTGACGTCAAAGATCATGCCCAGGAATGCTACTTGCTGAACAGCGAAACATTTTTCCCTGTTAATTGTTACTCCTCTTTGTTCCTGTCGGTCCAGCACGTTACGAAGGTGGTTGTCATACTCCACTTTGTTCTCGCCGTACACCAGTATGTCGTCCGTGTAGTTCAGTACTCCATCTAGCCGTAATGAAAGCGGTGGGCAGCGTAATGAAAGTGGTGAGATTTGGACACTCTTCGGAAAGCTTTATTTGGTAGAATCGAGTATTTTTGTCCAGTTTAGAAAAAGAGTTTCGCTTGTTAGAAGCTTCGCATAACTTGCTCTACCGTTGAAAGCTGATGACGCTCCCGTCTTACAAATTGGTTCAGTTGAGCTAAGTCGACGCATATCCTTTCTGCTCCAGACAGCTTAATCACGGGTACAATAGGAGCGCACCATTCTGTCGGTTCTTTGACCTCTTGTATCATTTCTTCTCGTTCTAACCTGCCCAGTTCTTGATTTACTTTTTCCTTCATGGGGATAGGAATCCGTCTGGGTGTAGACAGGGCATACGGTGTTGCATTCGGAACGAGATGTATGATATGTTCTCCAGACATGGAACCTGTGCCTTGGAATTTCTTAGGATACCTGCTTACGACGTCGTCAGCTGTTTTTAAGTCATCTAGGAAGCGAACGATTCCTAGGACTTTGATAGCTGGTAGTCCCAACAAGGGTGTGCGCAAGTTTTGCACGACGTAAATGGTCTGCTTTGAGCTGTTGTCTTTGCAAGCTACTTGAGCGTCAAATTTTCCGATCGTACGAATGCTTGCATTGCTCGGTCCTTTATTATAACCTGCTTTGTACAGCGAACGCGAAAGTAAAGGAAAGTTTTCTCCGACGACTGTCACTTCGGTACCCGTATCAACTTTCATGCAGAGCTTATGGTCGTTTATCACTTCCGTGACAAAGTGTTCAGATGGTGTGTTCGCCGATTGCTCGATCGTGCCAAGAAATTTATCAGGTTCGGCAATGTCAAGATTCCCATCTGCTCGCCTGTTTTTTCGGCACGTGTTTTCGAAGCAGCCCAACTTTCAGCAAAACCTGCATCTATCTTTTTTCGCTGGACAACTGCTACTCGGATGAAATGGTTCGGAGCGGAAAGTGCAGAACTTTTCAGGATGAACAGGCTTCTGACCGCGTGCAATGTTGTTGCTCTTTCCAGAGATTTTCGGGGGCTTTACTGCGGCGACGCAAGCATCTGGGATTGTGCCCTCGTGCTCTTATATCTTGGCTTGCTGTTTCTTTACCGTTTCACTTTTACGCGCTTTTGCCAAAGCCGTGCTCAGCGCGAGATTAGGATACATCTGCAGTGCTTCCGAGAGACGCTGGTCTCGTAGTCCTACTATGAAGCGGTCTCTTATTAAGCGTTCCTTCATTTATTTGAACTCGCATCTGTCTGCTAGCCTGTTAAGCTTGGTTGCAAACTGGTCTACTGTTTTTCCCAGTTCTTGGCGGCATATAATAAAGCGAGCACTCGCGTAGACTGTGTTCTTAGTATGAACGAAATAGCCCTTAAAATTTGACTTTACGAGGTTGAAGTCCTCCATTTCTTTGCCTTTGACGTCTAGCGACCGAAGAATCTCCCTTAACTTTCTGCCCATTGCAAAGAGAAGAGTCCTTATTTGTAGTTCGTCTGATTTCTCATGTAGTCCGGATGCGAATATGCAGTCGTCGAATTCGTCCATCCAGGCGGGCCAGTCCGCAGAATTCTGGAAGTCGAAGGGCCTAGGAGGCTTGATTCCCGCCATGCTGAAGCGCTTTTTGACGATTGTCCCCGGGAGGACTTGCTCTTGTGGAAGGAGATGCTCGTTCGCTTGTGGACTGGCTGTTGCAGCGCTACATCGTAGTCAGCTTTGACATAGCCACTTCTGACGCCATGTCAGACAGTCAGACAGAAGGTCATCGTCTCATGACCAAGAATGATTCCTTTAATGTTCCGTCATAAAGATATATACAGCCAGAATGGTCACATGACTTGTGCGAACAGTGGTCAAAGGAAATGACAGTACAGCGCTTATGTCAGCGCATGTGTTTGGCTCAGGCACACACAGTGCGTAACTGGATGACGTCGTAATTTCTACTATTTTTTCTCCCCATAATGCAAATGAGGGCTTTGAGAATCTGTCGGGTGCCAGCATTGACATTTCCAAGACGTTTCAGATGTGGCTCTGCTATGTGTCTTGCACAGAGTTCACGAAATTCCCCCTTAGCTGCATTGCGACGTCCTCGTTGCGGAGTATATTGTCTTTTCCAAGGAACCAGTCGTTTTGTATGCCGACACGTCAAGTTTCTAGGACGACGGCGGCTTCGAGTATTCATCTAATTGTTCTGCTCTGACTATGTTCTGAGCCGCAAGCCCGAGTGCACCCTGATAAAACTGTAGATGTAGCCTGTACCATAGTACAACCAACCCCATCTTTTGATACCATGGCCGCAATCTGAAGAGTGCTAAACCGTTCAACTTCGTTATTACCAAGAGGTGGTGAAATACAACCCTCAGCATTAATTTAGGAAGTACGAGGCAGCCTGCGATGTTAAAAAATTATGATTCTCGCTCCCCTGTCGAGAGCCACGAATATGCGAAGTGCGCTTATCACCAGCTTCTAGATCGATTTGTAGCCGTGCCGTGTCTTCTCGTGCTGAACTGGCTTTACGGTGAGGTTGCGGCCTGCCTACGTTTCTAGTTATAGGCTGGTGGTTGATGAGCACTGGCTGGCCCCTACAATTTACACGATGGGAGTGAAATTCGCCAGTATTTTTTCTATGTCCCATTATCAAAAAGAGAGCTCTTGTGGCGGTAGCTTTAATTTGCTGGAAGACCCATCATTGTACAATGTGATGTTCAAACTGCCTTCCTTCCTTTTAGACTGCCTTGCATGCCATGAAATGTGTGCCATACCTTACGAAGACCAGATTTTTAGTTAAACTTTGCGCCGTGGTCTCACATCTTCACACGTTTCAGCTGAAGAAATAGCGCCCAACCTCAGCAGTGTCCTTGTCAATTTGCAACTTTGCTTAGATGAACTGTTTGTTGTGCCTATAGCATTGCTGGACTCGCATGCGTGTGACGCAGAGGTTCAGAAGATTCATGTCAGGACTTTGATGTTCTTTATATTGGTTTAGTAAAGATGGCGGTTTAGGCAGGACGTTCGCTCTCTTCAAACAGGCTGAATGCTTTCCTCTTCCCCCACAAGGGGTTTTTAGCATGTCTGGAGTCTCATTTGCCATTGTTACTAGCACTTTTGTCAGTGGTGTGCAGTTGGTAGGGATTTCGATTTCTATAGGGAGATGGGCACTACCCATTGAGTCGCTTAAAGCTTACCCTGTGGCTTTGGGCCCTTCCTTGTTACACATGTGAAGTCTGCATATGTGCCCTTTTGTGGTGTACAGGTCGCCAATCACGTGATGACACCATTATAGTCGAAGACGCCGAGGCGTGCGCTTTCAGTGTTGCTTTTCAGCCATACGCCCCGACGCGATGAAATTGCGTATCTCAAGGCGGGGTGCACACAACGAGATATTGAATCTTCAGCTCTGACCATTGGAGTTTGGTTAGCCATATTGTACAATTGGCGGCTTTGTTATTTGTGCTTACGTATATTGAAGCAAGGACCGTTCTTCTTTCTATATTGAATATTCCTGCATAAATACGGACTACTAGTATTTCTCTATGCTCAGTTCACAGTTCAGAGGTATCAATCCCTCTCTGTGGGATGTTTTGAACGACAAGGATGGCTGCTTAGTAGCTTGTTGCCGTTTCGTCAGGTGCTTTTCTAAGCCGAAAGCCTCAAATGACTCATACCTCCAATGGCCTTAATAAAACGCGTCATCCGGTCCAATGGTAGAAAATTATAGATAATCAGCATTGTTTCTTTTCCCCCCCTCCCCTAAGCCCCGAAAGAGATGCAATGGCTGATCCTTCTCGTATTGAAGAGGCTACAAGTTCTCATCAAAGTGAAGCGCACAGTGCATACATTCAACGCAATCGTGCATACACCTTAAACACGGTGTCTAGTCGAGAGGTACAAAGAAACCCCGCGCGGCCTTCTTAATGGCTGACACCCGGTATGGGGAGCCTTATTCATCCGTAATAAACGAAATAATGAAAAGGCTGATAACCGCGTTAGTCATTGGTTACAAGCGCGTAACAAACTGAAGCGAACAGCGCATACATTCATCGAAATCTACGATACAACACACAGAACGTCATACGTTTCAACCCCCTACCCAGAGGATGGAACGCAAAGTCATAGATAAACGTCGTTGGTGCGAGTGTGACCCCGCTTTAGGAGCATGCGAAGCCGCAGCTAAGCTTCGAAAACGATCCGATGAAGCCGAACAGGGAAAGCAGTAACACTACGATGCAAGACGGCGGATTACCTAGTAAGCAGCCGGCTTTCGCCTTCACGTGTTTCAGGAGTGTATCATGCTTCCGAAACCTTTTCTTTCGATGCACTACAGATGACTCAATGTACTGCTCGAACCAGGGCAGCCTGTGGCCTGTAGCGTCCACATCTTGTATGGGAATGGCCACAGGGCCACCGAGGCGTTAAATATTAGGTTAATATACCATAGGGACATTGGTTATTTAGGCAGTATGATTCCTGCGGGCAACCATGATGCTCAGAGTCCGGCTCCTTAGTGGCTAGCTTGAAGCGTGAGGACGGGCTAATGTGGAGGCGCGCAGTGCAGACGGGAGAGATGATGCTCCTTTCCACTCGTGACAGATTTCTGTGGCTCAGTTAGAGTGTGTCGTGTTATTGTGTCACCCCATCCAGTCCTCTCCTTCAGGGCACACAGATAGTTTATTTGCATTTGTACGGCTTGGCATGTGCGTAAGGCGTCAAAGGCATTCGTACACTCCAGACGCTACGTAGGTGGCGGCGGAATGCCCAGACGCAAGGTGGTACTTTTGATTTTAAGTTGGAAGGCTATGAAGCATGGCTGACTGTGATTGCGCGCCGTGTGGCGCCGCTTTTGCATCATATTCCGTTTCGAGGGCATCGAAGTATTACTTTGCTTTAGACTGTTTGGTGGGCTTCATTGCTTGGGCATTTGTACTTCGAACGCTCTTCAAGCAAGCTCATCAAGTTAATACCAAGCCGTCTTTAGAGATGTCGAGCCGCTAAATGACTGGTAATTAAATTGCAAGCAACTTAAGTATCAATAACTGTTGCACCATGCCCAGCTTTCACTTCCTGTGCGTTGACATTACGCGTCATGATACGTTCGATGTGCTGCAAGCGCGATCGCGTTTACCTTTCAGTGCAGGCTATCTTTATTGTTAATCAGCTTCGCGGCAGTGGGCATTTAGGAATATTTGGTGTTGAAAATTCTTGACCCTTTTCCATGTTTTTCTTATGGAAGTTGATATTGTTTCATTGTGGTTAGCTTCGTCATCACAGTGAAATTGTAATTATCGCTGAAGTTGAAGAGGGCGCTTGAATTCCATCAAGCAATTGTCATTCGGCTGCATATATGTTCCCTCGCGCTTACTGTTCAATGCCGCCGTAGTTTCGGACACCCACTAAAATTTTTCTTGCTCATAGAATACAACTATAACAAACTGGTGCCAAACATGACGGAGTTTGGTCTAGAAATTTATTTTATTTTCATGCAGAAGAAAAGAGGACAGATCACCCTGGGCGCAGCTCATCGACGTGAAGCAAGAGAACAGATTTGCTTAACTTTTTTGGCCGGCAGCCTTTCTAACATTATGATTTCCAAATCTCGCCTCAATTATTTTCATGCTCTGAAACAGAGTGCCTTTCACGCGAGCTACAACACAATGGTAATAAGTGAGCCACTGCATTTCTTTATCTCTTTCATGACTAGTAGGCGCCCATTGTTAATATAAAAAAAACATCGAGGAGATCTCGTGACATTTGCGTGTGTCCACCGTATACAGGTACCCGTACACGGGGAAGGAGTGTGACGTTTCCGCTTTGTGAAACATTAAACAGTGATAACTCACACATAGAATATTTCAGCGGGAAACAAGTATAATTCAATCATGTGGCGTCTTAGCTTCTACTAGTCGGGGTGTCAGGTTTCAAGGAAATATATTCATTCAAGCTGAAGCAGACACGAAAGCAGATAAAGGTTCCTTTACCTATGCGCCCGTCCTGCCCTTTTTGTTGCTCGGCATGCCTCTGCTAGGCACCGGTATTTTGCTTAACTAATTTATAAAAATGTGAATCGTTGAAAACCACGGGCATGGCAACACAACTACAGAATGCTTTAAATGCGTGTACACACTTTTTTCTTGCTTATGGCAAAATTACATTTGATATCCGCTACAGTGAGAGTAAAACAAGAATACGTAAGCGCCACCTTATATATTCAAGGCCTGCGGATAGCGACAGAAATGCGAGGGCATCAGATGAATTTAAGGGGGAACAAAAAGACTGCAATCTGGCAGGAAAATAACACGAATGTACGATGCGAATAAAATCCCCTTGAATGAGCATGGGGAGGGAGTAATCCAAAAAAGCATGACCTATTTGCTTTAGTCAATCTCTGTACACACTTTCCAGTGACCTTTGCCGTGTATACGCCAAGGAGCGAGCGCAATCTGCACTGCTATGCCTAAGTAAAAAAAAGCGATATCCCTGGGTTTCATTCACTAATAAAAGTTATATAGTAGACCTATTTAAATGAGCAATCAACGAATGCAACGAGTGAGCGCCTCTGCTTTTCTGCGCAGAACTGCATCTGGCATGCATAAAGTCGCTCAGTTATGGCTTGCGTGAGTTCAGTCGGAAAAGTTATAGCTGATAAATGGTTGACTCACTGCTCTGGCTACAACAGGGGAATGCATTAAAACGTATAACATGCCTTGGATTAACACAAAGACAAGGTATTTTGTACGGGGCACTTCATGATCTATATGGCTAATAGCTCTTTATAAGCCACAACAATTTACTGCCTCTTTCCAATTTTGGGTTCCTATAGGTGCGCGATGTCATTCCCGTGGAGCAGCGATTGTCTTATGGCTCAAGAAGGAAACATAATTGCTAACGTAAAAATAAAGTTGAAGCCGACTTTTACGTGTATAAAATTATTGTTATTGGGGATCAAACATCAACTAGTAGCTTCGGCGCTATCTGGTCGTAAATCTTTTCTCAGAATTGGCATTTTTGCCTACTTCAAGCGTTTTGCATCTACCCATTGCACCTACATATATCGAACAGTGTCCGAAACGGGACATTCAAACGGCCTTGGACATACGTCAAGATGCTGTGGATTGGTTTAGGATGTCCATGGCATCCTCACATGCACATAAATTGACGTTCGTAAATATGTCCCTACGAACCTTCCAATGAGATATGCGGACGTCCAAGAGGTGTTGAAATGTGAATTATTTTTATTGCACCAACCAGAGTACGTCCTAAGGACGTTGCCTCTGTTGGTTGTTGATTTAGGAGATCTAGAGGCCGTACACATTGATCATAGATTAACACAATTGGGACGTTTCTCAGAATGTTCCCTAGTGGTGCCGCAAGTCCGCCGCATTTTAAATAGCGCTAACAAATTAAGCTTGTCCCGGTATTGTGTTGGCTGGTGGGACATGGATGGTAAAGGAACTGCATGGTTCTCGAAGATGAATCCCAGCGTTTGAATAGGGCTAGGAAACATTTTTGTCATGCTATAGCTGAAGTACTAGGCGGAAAGCTAGGAATACAGCCCACCGCATCTCAAAGAATGCTAAAGGAAGCTGCGGTGCAGCTAAGGATTTTGCACATAATTTACTGTTACGGTAAGATAATACATTAAATAGGACTTCACAAAGATGCAATAAATCAAAACATATAGGTTAAACTACAATGAACCAGGAGATACAAACTTGTTTTTTGGGCTAACATGAACGAAGCTACAGAGTCATGTTCTGAAGGCTGCTTATTCATTTGAATTTTTCAATAAATACAGCAATTATTTCAGTAAAACAGTTGCAGGTACAACACCAGTTGAACTCTCAAATGCACTCTCAGTGGTCATGAGACTATATGAGTGACACGAGCACATCCCAGATGCGCCTCGGCCAGTAAAATAATTTTAAAATTCCTTTGTAAGGGTTGGGCACAAAGTACGTCAGTAGGACGCCTACTAGGGGCTGCCTCACTTGTGCGGTTGCAGGCACAGAAAATTTGCTTAAAAGTTCACAGGTGTCTCAGCCATCAAGGAAGCTGCTTCATTCAGGCTTTCTGTGGGCTTACTTCAGCAGCCCCACACAGTAATGATACTAAAAATGATTGAGATGTATTGGTCACTAATAAAATTATTAAAGGCTCACTTTAGGAGTTCCAGACGCAAACACAACTGGAGAGTTCACAGGTAGAAAAGCAGTTACAAAATACTTGCTTCAGCACAAAACCAAACAGATTTCATGGGCACTTGAAGTCACAAAATCCTTGCTGTGCTTGAATAGTCACATATACAAATACCCTTCGAGAATTCGTAGGTTCGAAGGCCTCTAAGCAAATTAACAATGACTGAATGCTGCCTTTTCTACGCGGTCGCAGCCAAATACTGCAGAAGATTTCACTGGTACATTGGCTACTGCACAATTCCCTAAAACATTATAGAAAGTTTGCTCCAGTTGTCACTGATGCAAAAATTTATTGTATGAGTTCACCTGTACTAAAAGCTGACTGGATTTGTGTGGGCTTGGTTCAGCCGTCACACAAACAGAAATTCATTCTAACAAGTCCGAGTCAGCTATCCCAGTCAGCTAAAGGAAGTGAACGGAGGTGATTGTGGCTGTTCTTCCATGACTGCAGATACAGATACTTCTCAAGATATCATAGGTATCTTGATCAGTACACAATTTACTAAAACTCGCTCAGGTTGGCATCAGTGGTTGCACGCACAAAATGCACTGCAGTTCACAGACACAAAGAAATTTAGTGGGGCATTTCTGTGGACTTGCTTCAACACTAAGGATGTAAGGATGTATCCCCGTAAGGATGTAACCATTTGCTGGGCGGGGCCTTTCATCCATGCTTGCAGTTGCAGAATAGGAGAGAGGTCATGACTACGTTGGCGACTACACAATTTACGAGTCATGCTGCAGGTTTGTTTCAGCGGTCACAGATGCTGAAATGCACTGTTATGAATAGAGATGCTAAGAAAGTTAGCAGATATCTGTGGACTTACTTCAGTTGTGGGCAGTTACGAAGAGTGATGTCTACCCCAAGTGACATCAGGCTGAGTAAAGGCAGGCAGCATGGCTGTAAGGAAGGCATGTTAGACATTTGTACATGAATTACTATCCGCCATGTGTATGTTAACACGCTCGACATTTAACAGCAATATGCTGGTTTTGACAGCAACTTTGCTTCCTTGTGACTTTATAAAGACTACCTGTGCTGATAGCCACCAGAAAAGAAGTAATAATTTGGACTCGGTGCAAAGCTAAAAGGAATTATCCTAAGGGCTCTACGTCAGGGTGCCTTTCTCAAACGAGCTGGTAACATTATTAATGGCGTAATTTCTCCCTACTGGCAAATTAGTGATTGCCATAACGAATTACCAAACAGCTTCAATAATTGTGAAGCTGTGCGTGTTACCACCAGTATAAATTATAGCGAAGCTTCGCTTAATTAACAAATTAAATGCTTCGTGTCGTGCGCGAAGACAAATATGAACACATCACTGTCGATGAAAGGGAAAACAAGGGATTGGAACGCTGGTGTGCTGAAGCGAAGAAGCAGCGACACGCAATCGTAGATTTGCTGCTTCGAGCCACAACGCGTTCCCAGAGCTTGATGTGCTAAGTTTAAGCGACCTTTGAGAATATAGCTCCCGGGCACACCACTCATGAAGCAACACACCACCATGGCGCACGTACCCTGGTTACGCCGCATCAGCGGAATTTCACCTGGAGTGTCCCTAAAGTTCCCATTAGAATAAAAAAAAATTCGGCGAACGTCGACTGCAGCTTGACTAAGAATGCAATGATAACCTAGAGAGAGCACAATCCCCTAATCTTTTACAGTACTTTTAACTTTGAATAACAGCGCATAAACGAGAGGAGAGGATACGAGTGAGGACAGAGCACTGATTTCTAAAAGTATGTTTTCTTTTGAGAAAGAACTCCCTTTTTCAGCACCCCTTCTGTTGCGCTAATTGACAAGGATGTCAGTTACCTTGGGCTATATATACACTTAATATTGTTTGGCTATTTCGCGGTGTTCTGTGCAAGCTTGGTGTGCTAGTTTGTGGGTAAATAAGTTGTTGCAAATAAAACAAACTTGTATGTCAGCGCTCTGTGCTCTCTTCTTTGCCTTATGGTGTGCTTGCGCTGGTATTCAAACATAAAACGCATGTTTCACTAACAAGCCCAATCCTAAACAGAAATAAAGTGAAAATCAGGTCTGATTTTTCTTTTGGTAACGACTTTTCTGGCACTTGCGGGTTTCCGCAAAACTATTACGTCGAACTCTTGCCTTTGGTTAGAGTTGTTGACAAATTCGGCTTCTCCCTGCCTACTGCTAGCTGTCTGGTTAGCTCAGATTGTAGAGTGGCTGCCCCAGAAAGGCGGTGGTCCCGGGTTCAAGTCCAGGACCAGGACAAATTTTTCTTCAACTGCGAGGCTTTTCATTCGAGGGACCCGTATGGGTTTCCTTTGCAGCAATAGCTACGGACGTGTCGATCTCTGATCTTCCCTTTGCTAATTACTTCTCTCCAGCTAGCGGGTTCCCGCAGACCTCTTGCGTCAAACTATCACAGCTGTCTCATAAGCGGGAGCGCACGAGGTTTTCGCCTACTAGAAAACAATGAACACTGGCGCATAAATCAACGTTGCTTGAAAAATCAGAACGCCGACAAAAAATGAGAAAAAAAAACATACCGGAGAGACGAACCAAAGGTGCAGCGGGAAAATTGTATCCGCTAGTATTTATTCTGCTTTATAAAAATGTTCTAGAGTCGCATAGTCCGAGCAATCGTACAAGCAAAACAGCAAATTGAGCTAGTTCGTAAGTTAAAATTTTTGGCATATATGCGCAGCGCGACACAGACGTGTCGTTCATTCTGTGTCCTGCGTCTGTGTGGCGCTGCGCGTATACTCCAAAATTCGTGCGAGTGAACAACCTTTCATGCAAGGCGTACGCAACTCAGCGTTAACAGTGGTGTTACTCGAGATAAATCTTGACTTCTGTGTAAACAAGGCAAACTCACCTCTGTAAACAATCAGAACGCGCCTCCCATATCCTGGTCCCGTTCGGAGCCAGCCGGTCTCAGCTGATACGTGGTAGCCATACCAGTCGGCTTCGTACGTATGTCCATCCGCGCGGCACTGCATAGAAAAGCTGTGCCACCTTCCATGTAGTTTGTGCTGTTTGGTGCGCTACACGCCGTCATACCAGTCTGAATACAATGTGTTTCGTATCACTTCACGAAGGTCCTTGACTTCATATCGTCTCATACCGTACCTACAGCTGGAGCCGATGAATACAACGCATTCTCGATAGTCCGCTGATTGCAATGTTGATGACAGAAACGGAAAGACCAGTGAGCATCGCGGCCGTAAAGTTGGCTTCGCAGCGGTGCAGTTGAACTTTTGACGTCATATTGCGCCACGCTATAACGCGCTATAACGCGCCACAACGCCAGACCAAACTCCATAAAAACAAACGCTCTAACCCCCTATGTGCTCTCCACAGCACCATTACGGTTGTTGTAATAATAACGAAACACGCACCTGATAAAGAGCCCGGGATACAGACCTCTACAAATAGTACTCTCAAAGAAGACGCATTCAAAGAGAATTAACAGCTAAGGAATAGGTTGCAAAGCAATTCCTAACAGTCATTCGGGCAGGCCAGACACAGCTGAGGCGTTCGAAGAAAGTTTATATTTTGCCCTGTCTCACTCCGACTAAAATTCTGTCACTTATCATTGGGTTTACCAACCTGCTGACATGCGTCGCCTGACCGGACAAGTATGTCAACCTCTTTCGAGCATCCTGGGCAATTGAAATCTTGCGCTAGCCCAGCCTTTGTCTTCTTGATACTGAAGTGACCCGCCCAAACATTACCATGCGCTAACTCTAAAAGCGGTGGTCGGTACCTTTTTTGGCACGAGTAGCTGGTTGTATGTCCGAAATCCTGATATTTCCGCTACTTGAGACCTGACCTAGTGTAGAACGAGATGTTCTTTCGGGCCACTCCTTTATTTACATAGCCTGCAGCACAATTAGCGAAGAGTAACTTTTCTGTGCCACGATAAGCACCTTTCGTTCAACCCTACTGAGCTGCTCCAAGCAAAACGATGCGGGACTAAGCAGTGAACCTTCCACTTCAGCCCTAGGCGCCCCACTTTCCGGAGTCTCGAAAGGCTCCTCATCCACTATCACTGATCCGGTATTTGATCCATCACAAGTCTGAGTCATCTGCTTTTCATCAGCCGTATCTCCCGGCCTTGACTGCCGCTGTGAGGAAGTACCATTGTCAGTAATTTCTTCGTTTGAAGATGAGCTTTCATGTTTCCTTGAGAGGGCGCGCGACCACGATCATCTTAATGCCATGAAAGCGACACTGGCAGAGGACAACCGGCTTTCCTTTTCTAAAAACTGCTCTGATTTGTTTGAAAATGTTTTGAAAAGTGTTCGGGTAAACTTGCACCCACGGCTGCCTCCATTTGAAACCTTCCAAACGCGCCCTCGAGGGTTACCCTTGCAACTGGCAAACATGTGCTTTGCTCTTCTGACACTTGTCTGATCCAGGCGCTGTCCCCTGTACAGTCTCCGGCACAAACACAAGACGGATGAGTAACTTCATTGGTGGCGGCAGCATCGCGAAGTGCACGGAACATTTTCTCGTTTACCATGACCTACTGGACATATGGCTCGAGCAGCCTCCGATTTTCGTCTGAATGGATAATGCTGGCGAACGCGATTTGACCCTTGCAATTTGAGAAAATACGGCCTTCCTTGTTGCAACAGAAGCAGATAATTGGTCTCTGGGTCTCGAACGCGCGCTCTACGTCTGCCTGAGTTTTAACGGCCCCAGCCGACTGGGCTGTCACTGCTAGCCCTTTCCTCACCGCCTCAGCAGTTAGTAGATACTCCCTTGCTGAACTCGTGACCCGTGGATGATTTCTTATTCGGCAAAACTAGATTGCGAGGCGAAATCCGCGTTACACAATAACCCTTTCTTTCTAGCCTATCTTCCTGAATCGGTTTTCCTTGGACGTTTCGGCGTGTGTAATATCCCTCCGCGAGCTGTGCTGCCTTCTCAAGATCTACCTCTGGGAGCCTCTCCTGCAGCCAGAGTCTAACTTCCTCTGGAAGAACTTGGTAAAACTGATCCACTGCTATGCATTCAAGCACTTTGTCATGGTTGCCACGCACTTCTGCACTTTTGAGCCACTCTTCTGAGTTAGACTTTCACTCGTACGCGAAGTCAGTGTGCGGACCGTTTTTGCCTGTCTAAACCGCTGTCGAAATGCTTCGGCAAAGAGGCGGTATTTGCTAAGAAGCTTGGCTTTTACCTTTCCATCGCTCTCGTAGTCTTCTTTAGACAAGCATGCGAGAACTTCTGCGGCCTCTCCTCTGTTACCGCCTATCCTGTACGGTAACATCATGTCCTTTAGCCTCAGTTTAGGGGCATCGTCTCCGCCGGAAAGGGGACTTGAACGCGCCGAGCTGATTCGAATTTGCTCTATTTCCAGTTTTCTCATTTTAAGGGCATGATCTCGTTATTCGCGCCTTTTTCTCTCCTCTACCTCGTCACGCCTTTTCTGCTCCTCGGCCTCCTCGCGCCTTTTCTGCTCCTCTTTGCGCATGTTTCTCTTGCTTCTCCTTGGAAGAATTTCTCCCCGAACCTCTTCGACTTCCTCCTCAGTTACCTCTTCTGCCCTCAGAACGTAAAGAATGGCTTTTTTTTCGCCTTTCCGCGGCAACCGAGATGCCCATCTCCTGACAAACATTAAGAAGGTCCTGTATCCTGAGGTTCTCCCTCGCGATATGACTCTAAATTAGCTTTGCTTCCGAAGCCGGAATTCTATGCAAGGCCTGAAGCGAACTAAGACTAAACCACTTCAACGCTTTCAGAATACTTCAGCAATGGTCCTTAGCATTTACATGTGCGACAAACGTCTGGCGATGCAAAAGGCAAACGTTGGGCACTCACCCCCTCCGAAGTAGCTGACGCCGGTGGTCCTCGTGGCTGTCGTTGAGCGGTGTAGCGGGCGTTATCTGGCTTCGAATCCCACAGCTTGCCATCCACTGTTGTGACTTCGGGGTGTAGGACGAAAGACGGACTCTTTCCGCGGACGAGGAAAAAAAGAAAAATGTTAGACAATATTTACAGATAGTGGATGATAGCGTACAGGTAGCAGTAAGAGCTCATCAGACGGACTGAGAGGCTGGAAGCGACTCTCACTTCTCTCAATGGGCCGGTTCTCCCTTGAATCCCTTCGGCGACCCCTCGTCGGCAGGGACAAGTTTGGGCAAGTTCTTGTTTGCAGGAATCAAGCGGGGCAGGGTGACGACGTCACCCGCATGGAATTCTTGATAGGTCGCGGAGATGGCTGGGCACCGCGGATATGGCTGGGCGCTTCTTAAAGTCGCCTCCCGTGTCGAATTCTTGATTCGTCGCGGAGAAGTGGGAGCTCCTGTCGCCTCGTAGTACCCATGTGGGGCATGTAGTATGGCAGATCCCGTCGCCTCGTGGTTGCCAGATGGTGCTCGTACTATGGCACAACAGCAGCCCTTGCTATGGGAGAAGCAGGATGAGGGGTCACCCCGCATACAGCCTGACGAATTCACAAGCCGCTTATCAGGTATATCTCATAGGCACACTTCCCAGGTGTGTTGCCAAAATCCTGGGCCCCACGTTGATTGAAGACAATGGTGTTGTCTGGTGCCCAGGGCACACCGTCCTGTGGGGCAACGTGGAGATGGACTGCGTAGTCGGGGACTTGTTAGCCCAGACGCAGAACCCTCTTCGGCGCCTCTCCCAGAGTACCATAAAGAACTCATCCCAAGAAGGCAGATTTTAGACGACTGTAACGAAAGTGCGCATTATCAAAGCGCGCGCCGCGTATCACCTAAGCCATATCACCTAAGCCGTATCACAAAGCAGTACATTGGCCCAGCGACATCTTCGACAAAGGGAGACGGTGCAAACGCCACAGACAACCGACGCGATCAACGGCGACTAAAAACTTCTACAAGAGATTTGAAGTAGTGGACAGAACGAGGGGGCGCGTCCAAGCACTCTCACAGACCTCGACACACGGCGAGCATAGCGAGAGGGGAGCGCGACCACCCGAGCGCACGCCAACGGCTGAGCCAACATCCTCCTCGAAGACGTTCTGTGGCCGCAGCCGAAAACGCAAGAAATGTCAAGAATATTCCCCACCTTGGTTCATGATATGGGAGCACGACTCCGTCAGGAAGTTTGAGAAACACCATTCGAGGCGATAAAAGCGCCGTGCTGGAATCAGGGATGCTACAGCACCGGCGAATAGATGTGATGCGTAGACCGACCGTCGGCAGAAGAAGAGGGAATTCCTTGACAAGATGGCCGAGAGGTTTCACGATGGTCCACATTTCTGGAAAAAGTCCGTGCTTCGAGATTTGCCTCAAGTTACTTCGAGGACGTCTGGCTCAAGACCAGCATGGGTGAATATGGGTGGGCACTTGGTATTTATTTACATTCTGTACTGTACGTGCCGAACTCTTAGTGCATGTCGATAAATATTTTTCAGATTTTATTGACACATATATCAATTGCATTGTGAAGTGCCTAGCTGAAGTGTGAATGTGTCTAAGTAACCTACTCGATTGCAGAATATATTTTGTTGAGTTTGATCAACTCTGGGCTCTTCCTCAGTCTTTGGACGGCGATCAGCATTCGCTGGCGCTCCAGAAGGCGCCTTACGAGTTGTCCGTGCTTTCGTGTGGTTATATTCGGAAGCTGATAAGTCAGCTTTGGAATTTCACCCAGTGTAGGTGCCTCCCTTACAGGTTCTGTGGCAAACACCGGCACATGCCGAGACTGGAGTGCGCTTATCCACATCACCAGTTAAGCAGCCAACCAGCAAGGGACTGGTGAGACCTTGAAACCAACATACACACCAACATATGGAGAGTGCGCGCAATTTTCCAGAGGTATATACACGAAGGAAATGCCTATAGTGCACCGAACACGCAGCCACGCTGGTACACATTACTTACCAGTGTATGGAGTGTCCAGTCCCGGCAGTATCCAGGCGGGTGAACTCATCACAAAAGCTCACAACCTGGTCTTGGGAGGCACGGCTTTTCGAGCTGGCACTGTGCGGCCATTTAGCGACCCTGGAGTAGGCCCAGCGAGCCACTGAGGCCAGTGGGGCTCTACAAGAGGGCTGCACCAAACATTAAGCACGTGGAGTCCCTTCGTACAATAAACTTTAATAATGTCGCAGGGGAACGCCCAATTACACGGGAAGACAGCGCTTTGTGGTTTTCGAAGGTACAAAGTGAGCACGCTAGCTTCAATGAAACCAAACTCTAGGCGAACATGACTGCTGGTCAGTGAAGCTAGCCATGCACAGCTCCAGGGACTCGGGCGTAAGAAAGGACATGCATGCCTGCACTACCCAACGTTCAATTTAAGTCGATGTAACGTAACTGCGCCCGCGTGGATCACATTCGCCTTACGCCGAATTGCATACGCGCATTTTAGTTTGGTCACCACAATAAGCTCTTCATCTCCAACAGGAGACTGAACGAATGGAGCTTCTGCTAATTCAACGCAGACAACCAGATACAGATTCCCTGCTTGTTGCAGAGAAGAATATTTTGGATTAATTAAACAATACGGACGTGCACCAGCGTGGGTAAATGTCATAAAGCAGATAACAGAGTGTACTAACTCTGCGGCTAACTGATGCGGGGGACCTGTTCGTTGATAGAAGTGAATGCTACAAGCAAGGGAAGCAAAGGACACGGGCGCTCGTGCTCAACAGCCTAAGTCATAGGTCGCTTCCGGCTAGTAGTAATGACGCTTTTTTTCAGCTTGGTTATAGATAACATCGATGTTTGCGAGTATCTTATGACGCACCCACTCGCATTCAACACGTAATAGTTGCCAGAGAGACCACAACTATATGTTTACATTATCTGAAACTTGGCGTTTTACGTGGTCGAAAATTTCATGGCATTTGACTTTAATGTAATGGGCGAAATCGACATTTAGGCTCAGCCAGTAACACTCCCCTTGTATTTTCGCGACTGTAAGCGAGAAACCAAGTATCCCTGCCGTTGAATCATCGTTAAGGGCATGCAGGACTTGTGGCATCAGTGCTAAAGGCACAACGAAAGAGTATTTTGCCCGTCGCGGTGTGAAAATTATTGCGATAGCAATTGTATGGACTCTTCAAACCCATTTCTAGCGTCGGCGTCGCCATCACCGTGGGGTTCATCATAATACCTAAGGCTGATAAAATTGTCACTGCGCTCCGTATGCTTATGTGTGAACGAAAGCGTGGAAGTCGCTGATCGTGGCTAAATCTCACCTACGAAAGGGCTCGAGGTGGTGCGCAATGCTTGCGTCCAAGGCACCAGGAGGAGGGTAGGGAGCGGGGTGCCTTCTATTGCAGGGGTCCACGCGCACCTGGCTGGGCTGCTGTATGCTGAAAGACATCTGCGATGGGGACAAGGTGTGCCGTGCGTAGGGACGAGGGAGCGTGTTCTACTCCGGGCAGCGCAGGCAGCCGTGAGCGCCCGTCCAGGCTGCAGCATTTTCAAGGACAGCTGTGAGCGGGAGAAAGACCGCCATGCGCTGTTTTCGCGCTTTAGTTCGCATTGGTGCGAGATGCAGCGGGAAGGTCAATTTGCTCGCTACTGCTGCCGCGCGTCCTCACTCGAGCTTTTCGACAGCGAGCTTCCGCAGTCATTGAGTGAGATGTGTCCATATTTGCTTTTGCGTGCGTGACACCATGCTTGGTATTTAGTTAGTATTGCTATGTTCACAAGCTTTAGAAGACCGATAAAACTGCTACCCTTAATTCGTATAGCTATCCACAAATTTGCAGTCGCAATCAATGCTTTGCCTTTCGGGCTAAACTGCGACTTTTTTCTTTACGAATACGTCGTTTGAATTAAAATCGAACAGAGTCCACGTATAAATGCCTTTGAGATAAAGTCGGTCTTGCTGTCCAAGCACTCGAGAAGGGTTTGTAGCTGTGGTTGTGCTCGTTGCTGTTCGCTGAGATCGTCTACGCGTCTTGTTGCTTGGAATACGTCATAATTTGTTGTTCCTGCGACGACCAACCGATGCTTGCGAGGGAGAGATTTTGTGCATTGGTCTATGCGTCCGGATTTGCTGAAACCACTGTAAGCGAACTCTTGAAGTATGAGGAACCATCGAATGAAGCGGCCGGAAAGGTCCTTTAACCTTGCCAGTGAACTGAATGAGTCATAGTCACTAACGACTTTAAAGCGTATGTCGCTTGCCTACGCACGAAATTTAGCCGTAAACGAAATAATGACAAAGCACGTTTTTCCCGACATTGAATATTTGGCTTCAGCTTTTGATACTCACGGGCTACCTTGAGCAACGATCCTTTAATGTCCGTCTTTGGACTCGCCGGCGCGGCGGCCTACGCTACTCGCGCTCGTCTAAATTTTGGTATCGGCGCCTCTATGGAAGCGTGCAAGTACTGGTGGTGATTACAGGCTTTGTTTTTTCTCATGCAATGCTTCAACCTTGGCCATTTCTGGCATGAGTTTGATGTCTGTTTTTGCGAGATGAACCAGTGTCTTGGCGATGCGTAAAAATGATTTGCCAAAGCGCATCTAAAGTTCACACACCGCTAATAAATCTCTACACTGTATCCATGTTGGTGCCATTGTCTTCTTATTGGCGCCAGCACGTCTGTCATTTCAAGCCCACTAATGTCATGTCTATTACGCGCTAGAAAATTGGGATTCCCCGAATTATGTCTGAAAGGACTTTCCTTCACACGGAAGCCGTCCGCTGTGATTGTTCCCGGTATCCTCTTGATCTCTTTTCTCTTCGTCTATTTGCCAGTAGCCAGTTTTGAAATACATTGATGGCGAGTACTTGGCATTGCAGAGCGGAACAAGAGCATCGTATTGCTTGGGTAGGAGTGCACGGGTTTTTTTCGTGACTTTGTTCGGATGACAGCAATCGACGCAAGAACGCAGAGTGCCGTCTTTCTTTCTCACTAAGATTAAAATAGGCATGAACGTCTCGAGGGCTGGATGATTTCATCGAGCAGAATTTCATCAATTCGTTTCCTAATTGCCACCCATTCTTGTTCCGGAACGCGGTACCATCTGTGACAGCACGGTCGAGCAATCTCCTCAGTTATTATGGGATGCTTTGCAATTTGTGTGAGCCGAATCTTCGATGACGTCGAAAAGTAACCTGTATTGCCTTGTCGAAGATCTTAAAGGTGCTCCTGTTACACATCGGCGGATTTAGGTTGCTGCTGAAAGTGGGTTCAGGAACTAGGGACATTCAGGTAAAGTGGCAGAATCCGACAGCGCACATAAAAAAAATGCTTCCTGTATCTTTTATGCGTATACGATCGTCACGTGTTTTTTTAATTGTCTGTATTCGTGGCTGAAGATGGTCAGCATCACCTTAATATTCCTTCTCCGCAATCTAGGTATTCCAAGTGCGACAGAAATTTCTGTGGTCGTTGTTTCAGTGCCAGTATAAATGATGACGATAGAGTGAGGCGGAGTCCTACGCGGTAAAAAAAAAAAAAAACGTAAAGATAGTGTCACCCTACATAACCGCAGGCCCACGATCGCTGTGCCTGCCACGTCCTTCAATATCAATGGCTCCGAACCCGTTTCACAATGGAATCATATTTTAGGGTATGATATGTAGTTATGTTCACTGTGACTCATGTGGTAAATACCGTTTTAAAGCGATAGCACTGAAGAACTCGTGTCGCAGAAAATTTGGCGTCGGCAGTCTCATTGGCAAAAATATTTTCGAACCACTTATACCCAGGCCTTCCATGTCATGCAAGGAGTTAACTGAGCTAATTGAATTTCTGAAGCTAACATGCGTAGACATATCCAAAACTACGACTTAAACGCAACCTACAGACATGAGAGCTCTCTGACTGCAATATGACTACACGAGAAAACATAATTCTGATAAGCGAAAACCTAAAGAAACCATTTCGCACAACGAAACAAGACACCCACCGCGCGCGCCGGCGCGATGGGTGTCTTGGGGGCAACGGAGCGACGCGCCCGGTTCCTTGCATTAACTCCAGCTGGCGCTCGCCTCCGCCGCATCGCGGCACACGTAAGCGGCCGTGGTTGCGCTACAAAGCTCACCTCCTTCATACATAGCGTTCGCGGCAAGCGTTTCCAGGGCCGCTATATTGTACACGTTCGAAAAGCCGACGTTCGATTTCGCCTCACGCGATTGGACTAGATTGGCCTAGGCCGCGATATCGGCGCAGCCTGGACAATCGCGCGAGGCGAAATCGAACGTCGGCTTTTCGAACGTGTGCGAGATAGCGGCCCAGGTAAACGTTACGATTACATACGCTCCAGTTGCCGGGAAGCGTGAGAAGCAGACAGGGATTTTCGAATGCTATCGGTGTTCCACTCTTGAAGGCGAATATTAAGCGTCCTCCATATTTTTGTATGTGATTCTCAGGAAGAACATCCTATGTCCACTTTGATAATGCCGCATTAAGAGTTCAATCGAACAAACTTTTTTCATCAGAACTTGCGCAACGACGCCACCAGGCGGAAGAACACGGCCAGGCGCACGCAGGCCTGGTTTTTGTGGTGGTTTCGGATGTGTGCGCAGCGGCGGCTTCGACCCGGGTTTCATTTCCCGCGTTTTTCGATGCTGCAATGTCCAACCGTGCAGCGTTATGGATTGCCCGGCTCCTTTCAAAAGGCAGCAGGGTAAGTTCGAATGATGTTTAATTCTTTCTTGTGTAAGAAAGCTGTTCATCTACGAATAGCTGATCCACTGCCTATCCATGCTCCTGCCTTTCTATATGGCACGCTTATTTGCTATAGGATGACATTCTTGCACGCATGGGAGTGCTTTTGTGACTTTCAGCCACCGCTATTTTTTCTGGACATGCAACTGAACAGCGTAGCTTGCTCTAATGCCCCTGGGAATATGAAATTTTTCTCCGAATCCCCAACTGACTTGCTTGTCATTTTGTTAGCCCCTCACAGAGCCAAAATATGTAGCTGATGTGCCTGTGCGGTGGTAAGAGAGACTCTTTATTAGGAAAACAGAGAATTTTGCCGACGCTTATATAATCGTTGGCATGATACGCTGTATAGGCATGGGGAATGGGATTAAAAGATTCCAGAGGAGAGTGGGGAAAAAGAGAATAAAAATAAATATGAAATGTCCAAGTGGACCTGATACCAATATTTACAGGTGACCTGGCGGCTAAATTTAGGCATATATATATGAAGTGTGTAACCTTTAAAGCTTTCCTATTAGACCAATTTCTTACAGGTATTTGTACAATAAATCCAAAACCCGCCGCTGTTCTAAGGGGCTGGGCATGGGACCTAAAATGCTCGGTAATGTTAACGGTTCGTGGCAAATCATGGCCATTTGTTGCTCAAAAAATTGTCTCTCGTCGCAATAGGCAGGGCATTCTGGTAATATGTGCTCGATTGTCTCTAAGTTGCGACAGTTATCACAGTATTGGTTAGAGTTAAGCCCTATGCGGTACAGATAATTGTTGGCGTATGCCACGTTCAGTCGAAGGCGATGGTACAATGTCTCTAAGTGTCGAGGAATTGGTCGTGGAATTTTCGGTCTCATTTCTGGATCAGTGTTACGCAGGAAGGTAGCTTGCTGAAGCGGCAGATTCCAGATGCGGTCTTTTTCGTGATAGCCATATTTTTTGCCATGTTTGAAGCGTCGGCTTTTGTAAAAAAATGTTCTTTTGAAATTTGGGTATTTGAGTCCTTTTCTGGCAGCTCCATCCGCTCTTTCATTTCCCGAAATGCCGGCATGGCCACGTATCCACTGGAACTTAGCAATCTTAGCCTTGTGGTGAACATAAGCAATATCAAAGGCAGCAGGTTGATTATTGCAACGCTTATGCCTGTTCCACATACTTGGCAGGGCTGCTTTTGAATCCGTGAAACTCACCATGTCTTTGGCGGCTGCTTTCAAAGTACATACACAAGGACCTCCCTAATGTCATATAGGTCTGCTGAAGTAGATGATGTCGCTCGTTCAAGACGAAACGAGAATCGTTGCCCTGTAGCGTAAAGAAAAAGTCCGCACAATGAGCGGTGTGATATTGTAGAGCCACCTGCGAAAATGTGCGTTGCGGCTGCGTATTCTTCGTCGATATATTCCAAAGCTATCTGATAAGTCGCTGCTTGAGACATTTTCTTTTTCGCACTGATTCCAGGAATATGGGGCACGATTTCCAGTGGGGACAGTGTCCACGGTGAAATGTTTCGTGGCATAATTTGTGACGCCTGAGCAGGAATCGAAATAGGTATGCTTTCGACGGCTTGTACGAAGCTAGATGTAGCACGGTTTCTAGAAATATTCTTTAAAAAGTGTGTCTTCGTATGAATGACGGGGCGGAGGTGAATCCGAAGTGTCTCCTGCGAAGATAGCACTTCTAGAGGCAGGCATCAAGCTTCTGTTACAGTTCCTGAGCGGGACGACCGCTTCGGAAGGCCAAGACATACGCGAAGGAAGTTGTTCCGTGCTGCCTCAAGCTTTTTCTTACTTGTGGGAGACATTTTAGGCAGGATCAGAAGGTAATATTGTAGTGTTCCGTCGACGTAGGCCTTATGGAGGAGCACCATCGATCGACAGTTGCTGCCCCACTGTGAGCCGGCTAAAAAGCTGAATACGTGCGACACCGAGGAAATCTTCTCACTGAGTTTTTTTCACTTGAGGCGACCATGTGAGGTTCCTATCGATCGTCACTCCAAGAGACCTTTGCGCCTTGACCACCGAACAACCACCGAACTTTAGTGGGTATTTTTCCATACAACTCCGCGGGAAAACCATGGCAACGCTTTTGTCGCGGGACAATTTCAGACCCCTTGTATTTAGGTGGGCCGATGTATTTGCTTGCGCTCTCTGGAGACGTTGTTGGGTAGCACTGCGGGAACGCGCCGCGCTCCAAATGCAGATGTCGTTATATCTCACGGGGCAGGTTTCTTCTCAGATGGATGAAGACTAAATTAAATAATACGGGGTCTAACACAGATCCTTGTGGCACTCCCTTCTCGGTGGCATAAAGCGCCGTGGGGCCATCCGGGGTGCACATGAAAAGTTGGCGTCCTTGAAGATAGTCTTCAATCCATGCGTAATGCCGTCCTCCAAGACCAAGGGTTTCCAAAGCCTCAAGTATTGCTTTATGATAGACCGAATCATGTGCTGCCTGAATGTCCAAAAATAATGCAGTAGGTGTGTTTCCACAGACCAAATCGTCTTCAATTGATGAGACCAATACAATGACATTATCAATTGTGGACCTATTTTGCCGGAAGCTATTCATTTCCTCCAGATAAACTTTTGCAGTTTCCAGAAACCAATTTAGTAGTTTGCGAATCATTTTTTTTTTCTAATAGCTTCGCTACAAAGCTAAACAGAGATATGGGTCTGAAGGAGGCGTAATTTGTCGGCTGCTTCCCCGGCTTCAATATAGGAATAACTTTAGCAAGCTACCATTCCTTAGCAACCTGCCCAGCTATCCATGAGGCGTTGTAGTACTCCAGAAGGCGTAGGCGAGATGTGTGGCATAGATTTGTGAGCACTTCATAACTCACACTGTCATGGCCAGGTGATGATCGCTTGTTTACGTCGCTGATTGCCGCCGTGAGCTCTTCGATTGTGCATAGTAATTCTAAGTCAGGAAGGGTAGCTCGAGGTGGACTAGGTTGATGACCTGCAATTCGCCGAGAAGGTTGTGCCCCGTTGGAAAGGAGCCTGCTGTACTGCTCTACCACCTCTTTCAGACATGCGCACTCATGTAACGGGAGGGCGATAAAAGGATAAAGCTGTGGCGGTTCTTTGCGAATGCCCTTGATGCCTAGCCAGATTTTGCTCAGCGGTTGTCGTATGTGCAGTGTTTTACAAAAGTCTCTCCACCTTTCTCGGTTCAGTTTGGTGAGGTAACGTCGTATATGTTTTTACGGCCGTCGACAAATTCATAGGTCTTCGATATTCTTAGTACGTAAAGCCTTGCGTTCGGCACGCCCTCGAATGGCACATAACCTTTCGAATTCCTCGTCGTTAGTTGGTACATTACAATGCTTTGTGGCAGAGCGGGTACTTTGAGGCAATGGGCTATTGTCGGTATTAATTCTCAATTCGTAGTCGAGGCTGTGATCCCTTTGTCTACGGCTGCTGTGTAAGCTTCCAAGTCTACCTACTTCAGTTTCACTTTTCTGGGTGGCGTCCGAAAATGAAGGACAGAGATGAGGATCGGGTAATGATCACTACCTCGAGTCTCGTAATCTGTACACCATACGAACATAGGGGCCACTTGACTTGATGGGAATGGGACGCAATGCAGCTAACAGTCTTCAGATGTTTCAGGTATGTTATGCTGCCATCGTTCAAGGGCTGTATATTGTATTTTGCAAGAAGCTTCGCTAGCTTAGCACCCCGAGCACGTGTATGTGAATGGCCCCAGATCGTTATCTTCGTTAAAATTGCCACAAATAATGTGTGGAGATTGTGTGCTTGTCGACAAGTTTTCCAATCTTGTCACAAATAAAGGTGATCCTGGTTCCAAGTAGACGCCGATCAGGGTAAACATTTTGGATGCAATCACGGTGGTTGCAAAAATATATTTATTCTTGTCATGTGGTGTTACGTCGATCGCAGAGGCAGGCATGTCGTTGTGAAATCCAACGGGCAGTCGGCTAATTCCGTTTTGTCGCCTTGAATGATGAAAATAGTAACCCTTTATCCTAAACTGCTCGTCGACGCGAGACTCGGAAATGACCATAGAATGGAATTCGTACACTCGCGCAAGATGCTTAAAGTCTGCTAACTTTGAGCGCAAGCCGCGAGTGTTCCACTGGAATAGAGTACATGTGCGGAAGTGTTTGCTGATGGACACCGCTTGTGAGACGATTGTTGGCGAAGGCATAGTTGCTACTGCGAAGAATCGCGGCGTTGCGTCGCGAAAGTAGACGACACTAGCGGTTCTAAAGTAAGGACGGCCTCTGCCTCAGGGATGCTTTTAAACGATGGGCTGGCATGGAGAATTGCCTTGATTGCTGCGAACATCATTGGAATCAGCATAGATGATATTTCATTTGCAGTGCTACCATGTAACAGCATTTCTTGGTTCTTCAGGTTCTTCTGCTGCAACCTTGGGGACACATGTTGTTGTTGTGGGCTTGAGGTTATATCACTTGAGGGCTTCGATAGACTCTTTGCAGTTGAAGGCCTTTGCTGGTTTTCTCTCACGACTGAGGCGAAGGACTTTTTCAAAGCTGTCTCACTGTGCTCCACCGTCTCGCGTTGTTTTTGGTTTGTAGATGTACATATGATATCCGGATTCGGTGGTGGTTCTCGTCGTTTCCGCACTTTTCCTTAGATTTGGTTCATTGTCCGTGAAAGAGTGGCTGATTTATTTTTGGGACACCCTCGCTATGATGCAGCATGCTCAGCTCCACAGTTTGCACACAGAGGCTGGCAACGTGACGTACACTCCTTATGCCTATGTGCACCAGCGCATATCTTGCAGCGGATGGGGCCTTTACAATATTTCGCTATATGCCCATGTCTTTGACATCTGAAGCGTTAAGTAGCAGACCCCATGTATTCCCTCACGGGGTAACTGCAGAATCCAAGCGACACTCGGTTTGGTAAAGGGGCGTCCTTAGAGAATTCCAGGATGACAGAGCGTCTTCGGGTTTCCGTTACTACGCCATCTTCGTTAGGGACGTACAAAACTAGTCTTTTAGCAGATATGACTCCTTGTTCGCTCTAACACTCCTTGAGGTCGTCATCCGAGTACTCAACAGGAACGTTCTGCATCCTCCCGTACGTTGCAGAGTAGGAGCATAGAACTCGAGCTTCTACAGGAATACCTGATAGATCTGTCACTGTGAGGAGGCCATTGGCTGCAGGAAGTGTAGACACTGTC
Source organism: Dermacentor andersoni (assembly GCF_023375885.2). Taxonomy (NCBI): domain Eukaryota; kingdom Metazoa; phylum Arthropoda; class Arachnida; order Ixodida; family Ixodidae; genus Dermacentor; species Dermacentor andersoni. Next base: position 112,172,303 of record NC_092816.1, on the reverse strand, counting down.
ATCATGAGGCTGCCATCCTTGTTGAGACGGTAGCTGAATATCTTTTCTTGGGCTGTTGTCACGACCGCAAAAGCCAGAAGTTTTGGGGTTACTTTCTATAAGCTGCTGTCAGGCTGAGTTGGCTTGAATATAACAGAAACTCCTGCGGCTCTTTTCTTTTTGTAAGCGACAACAGTGAAAGCTGTCTGGTCCATCTCTTCTGGTCTCCTGTAGATTCCTTTGTGTCGATCTCATCTTCACGTAGCCTTTTACTTGCTTTCTCATCTCCTCATAGTCTACAGAAGGAATATGTTTACCTGATTGCTGATTGCTTGCGATGGATGCCATCAGAGCATCACGAAGGGCGGCCGACGGCGGAGGCTCGCCACCCTGCTTCGGTTCGGTGCGCTTCGGGAGCCGCTTGCTGTGCTTCTCTCGCAGGACGGTGACCCCCAGACCGCCGTTCGGTGAGATAGAGGCACAAAGAGTGAAAATGAACGCTACTCTTCCTAAAAAAGATCTAAAATTACAGACTGGCGTTCGGAAGCGAGCCTATCGCTCGTCGTCTTCTTCTTCTGCATAGTGTGTCGTTGCACGAGCTTGTATCGGCATTCATGGCACACTTATGTCTCCTGCGTATAGTACCTCACTACTGCTCACAATAATGCACGAAAGCATGGCTAGAGATGTCATCCGCGCCTTACACAGGCCCACCGGTGTTCAGGGCACGTTGGACTAATGTTGAAATCAGATGTGGCTATCACAGCTCGATTACCTCTTGTTGGGGCAGCGCACAAGTGAGGCGCTGGTAAGGCTGCTCCTACTTCGACGAAAACATCACTCGTACTTGCGCGCCCACGGGCATGGAATAGGTAGCTTGTTTATCTGTTTTTCTTGTTTATCGTGATATTTCTTTTCGCAAATAAGGCTGCGGGCATCGTTGCGCACAAGGCGAGGCGTAAGGGAGGAATGACTAAGCGGCACGGCACGCGTGCACACTATAATGAGCACGGTTGATTTTCATGACGTCACGTGCGAGCTGCCACAAAGAAAAAAAGACGAGTAATAGGCATGGGCGTGCACAGGCCGAGCATTCCGAAGAGCTGACTGGCTTCGGAAGGAGAGAAGTACGCATGGGATCGTGGTCTAGTAGTTAGAGCATGGGGCTGCTGTACTCGACGGCCGAGGTTCTATTCCACCGTCGATCACCCATTATTTAGGCGAAAGCCTGAAGTGGCTCATACCCCAGATGACCTGGAAAATGCCGTGTGCGACACAGAAAGTCATGTGAGCTTGTTGTTGTTGTAGCCACTGATGCGTGTGGCTCCTACCCACGATGGGGGATTGGCCAAGAAATGGGTGAATTATTCGAAATTATTATGGAGCACAAATTTCCTAATAGCTATTGAAATAGCATTGAATAGCGCAGAATGACCTGTTAAATAAAATCAGGAAGGTCATATTGAATGAGTAATAATTAATTTAAAAGTAAAAACAAAAAGAAAGGAATTTAGCGGGGCATTTGTTTAGATTCCGTAAGGAATGTGCGGACAGCGAAGCATGCATCCCTGTGGCTGAATCCCAAAGTGGACGCTCCGAACGAAAGAATTGCAGGTTCTGTCAAGTCCAGGCCAATTCTTCGAAAAAGTATTTCCAACCGTCTTTTTCTAACCGCAGTGAAGCGGCGACAACATAGAAGAAAGTGGTGTATCGTCTCTTCCTCATTACAAAAAGAACAGAAAGGGGAGGGAACTAAACCCGACCTGTGTAAATAGAAATTCAGATAGGGTATGTGGCAGCGTAATTTGGTGAGGCAGACCTCGAGCATCTTTGTGTCACAGGATTCGCTATGCCAGGGAAATGCCAGGTGCTTATACTCTGGAGAAGCAGTCAAATGTGGGTTTGATAAGGCTAATCTTATTGATCGCATCCGAAATCTTGCCGCCGTGATCTGTGCTGTCACTGGTAGAATAGGGAGAACAGGGCCGAATAGTGATGTATTTGCCAGTGAATCAACAGTTTCATTAAAAAAAAAAAACGTTTATGCCCTGGCATGTGAGCTTTGCCTCGCGCACACACGCGCTCGTGCTTCTGCTCGTGAATTCGTCTTCCACAGCTGGCTCCGATGCCGCTCACCGTGCGGAAAATAGGCAAAGTTAATTAAGAGACTTTAACCTCTTCAATCACGAATTATGGCATTCTGCAGGGAATTTTTAGTGCTCGCATGTATTGAAATTTTGAGTGTCTGAGGTCAGAAGAAAAAAAAATTCGCTTCTTTAGGAACATTATTATGCAAATTCGATCGCATCCTCATCGGAGAAACCGTGACTCTACCAACTTTTTTTTTTCGCCAGTGCGCATTGCCAGTTTACAGAAACGAGTGCAGTTATCTATTCAAGCTTGTGCGAGTGGTGCATCAACGGGCTCACAGGTTGTGGTATTCGAAGAAACAGACCTTCTAAGCTGCCATGCACAGCAGAGAGCGTAAACTTTATTTTCAAATCAATAAGATTCGAGTCCGGCGTCTTTTTAGTGGGTCTGGGCACCCGCCGCGGACGCTGTTCCGAGACCTTGCCTCGAAGCGGCTTCCTCGCCTCGCTGGTCGGCCCAGGGTTGTGCTGTCAGGTTCGAGCTGAGCAGTGCGGTCTTCCAGCGCGAGCGGAGGCTGACGGTGGAAGAGACAGAGGGGTTGCACTGCCCGACTTATATGTTAGGTACTGACACTCGCATAACATGTGATTAAGTGTGGCAACCTCGCCACACGATGTGCATCTATTTGTAGTGTACATGTCTGGATACATGGCGTGCATGATTCAAGGTTGTGCGAGTGGTGCATCAACGGGCTCACAGGTTGTGACAGTCGAAGAAACAGCCCTTCGCAGCTGCCATGCGCCGAAGAACATTGCATTTCTGGCAATGACCCTGGTTTTCGCCACACACTTCTCGTACTTGCACCGCTATGGAAACGGCGACTGGACTTGCTAGGGCCAGTGGTCCTTCGCATTCTACCTCACACAATCGCATCTTGCTTAGACCAAGGACTGTGACTCTAACTAAGCTATTCAGGAATGACATTAAAAGAAACAACGCTAAACTGCAGCGCAGACAAAATCCCAAATACAAAAAGAACAGTCCATATAGCTTCGGCGGGTCAGCTTTTATTCTGATGCCAGATTAAATCCTGTTTATCTGGCATCAAACTTCAAGTCACCCCTAGTGACCGTCCATATTAGGAAACAGGTCATGGGTGAATTCTAGTAGCTGGGTTTGCTACAAGCTTTTCTACAACCGTCTGTTAGTGAAAAATGAAATCGGTATTTTCTGGGTGTTGCGAAATGTTAGATGCAATTATTTGTTCAAGTATCTTTCAAGGGATGTTAGTCAGGAATATAGGGCGATAGTTATTTACGTTACTTTTATTTCCAGATTAGAGGATGGCAATCACCTTGCTAATTTTCAATTATGTGGAAGTGGTCCAACGGATAGTGTCTGATTGAAGATATGTTAAAGGATTATGCTGCAATGGATTATTGTTAGTTTAAAGATTTCAGTGTTGCTTTTATCCATATCGAAGCTGGTGAATACCTTAAGTTTCGGTTATTGAATGTGATACCTCCCATGGTTACTTCACTGTGGTTCATATACCTATATTTGAAGTCGGCACGACAAGGAATATTTAAGCAGTCTTCCTTCATTAATACGGATGTAAAGTGCTTGTTCAAGACAACAGCAATTTTTTTCTTCCTCCATCAAATTACCGATTTCATCCTGTATGCTAAATTAGAGGGAGAAGAAGCAGGGGAAATGGTACGCCAGAATTTTTTTGGATTGTTAGTCATTAGGAATCGCAGGTCATACGAAAAAGCTTATGCTTAGCTTTATGAACAGCTCGACAATATGCGGTACCATATATACCTATATGGCAGGCCATTCAAAGTCGTCAGCGGCCATCACGCGTTTTCTTGGCTAGCGAATTTGAAGGATCCGTCAGGGCGGCTGGCGCGGCGGAGCCTCAGCCTATAAGAATACGAGATCACTGTAACTTGCAAGCCCGGACGAAAACACTCTGATGCCGATTGCCTATCACGCACCCCCATTAACTCGCCGCCGCAAGATGAAGAGGATAACGACGCTTTCCTTGGAATAACAAGCGCGGAAAGCTTTGATGAACAGCAACGAGCAGACCCGGGGCTAAAAAGCCTCGTCGAGTATTCGGAAGAGCACACCGACGTTGTCCCTTGGGCATTTAAGCGAGGATTGTCTTCGTTCTCGCTTCAAAAGAGCCTACTAGTAAAGAAGAACCTCTCACCAATCCACGCCGACGTCCTTCGTGTTTTTCCGTCAAGGCTGCGTCCGAAAGTACTGCACGCTCGGCATGAGAATACGACCACTGGGCACCTCGGATTCACCCGGACGCTATCGAGGTTACAGGAAAGGTATTACTGGCCACACCTGATCGCCGACGTTGCCCGTTACGTCAGAACGTACCGAGGCTGTCAGCGACGCAAGACACCACCGACAAGGCCAGCGGGATCACTACAGCGGATCGAGCGCCCTTGCCGACCATTTCAGCAGATCACGTTGGACTTGTTGGGACCCTTTCCAACGTCAACAAACGGATATAAGTGGATCGTCGTGGCGACGGACTACATCACCCGCTTTGCTGAAAGAAAGGTCTCCCGAAAGGTACCGTAGCCGAAGTGGCGAAATTCTTCGAGAACATCCTGCTGCCACATGGTGCCCCACAAGTCCTGATCACGGACAGAGGAACGAACGTTACAGCGGAGCTCCCTCGAGCCATTCTGCAGTACAGTCAGACAAGGCAAAAAAGTACAACTGCCTGGCACCCATAGATGAATGGTCTAACGGAGCGCCTGAATGAGACCCTCGCCGTCATGATAGCAATGTACGTCGACGTCGAACAGAAGACCTGGGATGCTGTTCTGACGTACCCATCCTTCGCTTACAAGGCGGTGGTGCAAGAAACAACACAGATAACGCCGTTCAAGCTGGTTTACGGCCGGAACGCGACAGCGACTCTCGATGCCATGCAGCCGCACGTCACCGACGAAGAGAATCTTGACGTCGGCACCTATCTCCAGCGCGCCGAAGAAGCCCGACCGCTAACCCGACAGTACAACCTCCGACGACCCTACGTCGAGTACCAGCCCGGCGACCCTTTTTGGGTTTGGACCCCGATACGCCGACGAGGACCCAGTGAGAAACTATTGCGGTGCTGTTTCCGACCCGACAAGATCATGTGACCTATTGGCGAACTGGAGTATGAGGTCGTGCCAGACGTCATTTTGCATTCAGAGCGGCGCATAGCACGGTCTGAAGTGATCCACGTCGTGCGTCTTAAGCCCTTTTACGCACGCTGAGGAACTTCCTCATTTTGTTGTTTCTTTGCTACGGGTGTTTTTCTTTATTACTTTTGTTTGTTAAAAAAGCCCTCTTAAAAGCATCGGGTCGATGCTTTTAAGAGGGGGATATTGACACGTGTACTTGTTTATCTTTATCGGGCGACCACGTTTCACCACCTAACAAATGTTATCGCACAGCGGAGGACGCGCCTGCATGTATCTGAAGTTTGTGGAATGTTATCGATGGTTCCATCCGCTGTCTGTCACCGAACATTGTTTAACCTGATTGCTTGTATGCGTGACGCGAATCGTGTAGAACTTTGTGGAAGACCCGTTGGTCCCAGCGATCACTCTGGAACATTTCACGACTGATGTATAAAAGCCGACGTGCTTGACGCGCTGATCAGATTTCCGACGATCGCCAGCTGTGTTCACCGCTATCGTTATTATTTACGTGTAATTTCTTTTGAGGGCACAAGCTTGCCGTATAAAGATTTAGTTTCGCCATTTAGTGTCTTGCTACTGTGTTCGCCACAGTCACTACCACGTGACAATATGCGGAGTGCGTGTTCTTGGGTAGTGGCAGAACGTAGATGTTTGTACTGAGCTCGGTTAGGATGTATATTTTGCTCCAATAGGGACTCGTGAATAATGTTAAGGAATAATAATATGTGCCGCCCTGTCTGGCTCTTGGAGTACCTTTCCAGTAGAGCGGTCCTCTGAGCTTCGAGCAGCTCGTTCAGGGTATTGCGCAGTCCCAGTTCTTCGAATCGTTCATTCGGGGCTGTTGCGGCTATGCCTAGTGCCTGTTTGAAGCCTTTCGTGATAATGGCGTCTTTTGAATATTTACCATTCTTCAAAGAGCTAGAGAAAAAGACGCCAACTGCGCGACACGCGACAGCGTGGGCGCGCGGAGAAGACCAAAAATTAGAAAAAAAGACAGCGTCCGTCATTGGCTGCATTCTATCTAATTAATGTAAATAATGTTAATACAGTCGTGTTTGCTTCATAGGCCGTGACCATTTGTTCTATAACTTGGTGCCTAAACCCGGGACTCTACACGCCTGGAGTGCACATAGGGAACTTTAAAAGCAAAGACACCACGTCGTAATGACAGCGGAAAGCTCCTTCGAAAGCCAGACGGTACGGCCTGACTTGCACTTCGCCGTGATAACACACCTACTCAGCGTCCACCTGAGAAGGCGAGCGAGGTCACACATTGTTGAAACACAAGATTAACTGCCTCAAAGTCCTTAAAGACAAGCGAACGGGGCGACCCCAGATGAATATGCGTCTCATCAATCAAGCGAAAGCCGTGATTGAAAACTCTGGCAGTGCTCAGATTTCACCTTTGATCGAACGACTACACGCCGATAATGCGGACTTGGACAAGCTTAAAGCCGAGATAGAAAAAGCCATTCCTGAGGACGAGTTCACGACAGAATTTGAAACTGTGTTGACTTATGAAGATGCTTCGCGAGGAATGCTGGGGGAGCTGAAGGCTCGGGAGTGGCTACTCCATCAAAATCAGTGTTCTCCTGCTGCCCCCAGGTGCAGATTCAGCACATGCAGTCGCTGATCGTGCCTAGCGCAAATCAATCAAGCTTCCATTTCTACAGTTGCAGACATTCGACGGACAGCTTTGTCATTGGCCTGCTTTTTGGAGCAATTCAAGCCATCTGTGCATGAAAACGAAAAGCTGACGAAAGGAGAACAATTTCAAAATCTGAAGAATCTTCAAATATTGACTCTAGCTATTCCACATTGAGGAAATCTTTCTCCAGGTTAGCGTAAAAAATGGAAGACAGATGCGCTGAGATTCCTGTGGTTCAAGGATATACCCTCTAAGAGAAAACCCGATCCTAAAATAAAGGAATGGCGCATCACAAGGTTGCCTTATGGAACAGTAGTAAGCCGATGCCTACTCAGCGCCACACTCCAACAGCACCTGAAGGGAGCAACGATCAAACAGAAGAAACAGCCAAGTTGCTTGCTGCGTCTTTCTACATTGGTGACCTTTCTGTAGGAGCCGATATTGAGGATTCAGCTAAAAAGTATACAGAGAAGCAAATGCTATAATGGAAGGCCTGTTTGAGAAGCTCTTCCTGGAAAGCCTCCATATTCTGCAGCCTAGTATCGACATCACATTGTCTGCTGGTTGATTCGATGCCCTCTCCATTCTCATCCGTCTCCTCATTTGCATTGAGTGACCCCCCGCGAGCTGTCTGCTTTCCCGTCTTTCTCGTCATGTATTGCACGGCTTTTTGCAAATACAATAATACTCTAATAATGCTACTCCTGATTAAAATACGATAATAATATAATACTATATCAATGCAGAGCACGTGCATTTTAGCAAAAACCGATACGCACAGGATCCAAATCCTCAAAATGTCGTAAAGCAACTCTCACCACTGTTTCAAAAGCAATCAATGCAGCGGAGAAAGAAGGTATGACACGCTCTCGCACGCGCTGTAACACGCGGCCACGCTCTCACTTTCATACCAAAACAAGGTCAGTAAAACCACAAATAGCTATTAGTCTTGCCACTTCCGAGCTACCATTTAAAGACTACAAACACTCAAAGTCCCACCCGGCTGCACGTGTTGAAGCACGTGGCGCGCAAGGACACTCTAACCATCCTGCAAAACAAAATGTACACGAAGTCCACCCGCGCACCTGAAATACGAGACAAAAACAAAAGCAGAAAAAAGAAAATCACCTAATTACTATTTAAAGGCAAAAAATCAGCAAATAAAGAACAGAAGCCGGCTGAAATCATGAACAAAAATTTTTGATTTACTCGCCGCCACGAAGCCCCGAAAAGCACGTCCACCCGCCACAAAATCCAAACAAAACCGCCCATCTATCTATCGATCATCAGCGATTAGCGCCATCTATCGAGCCGCGCCGTAACTATATGGCTTAGTAGCTTTAAGTCTTTCCAGGTGGCCCTAAGCGCTTTGTTTTCATAACAGAGTGGCTTGTGATTTTGTATTGTGCATGCTTTGAGCTTGCTTCTGTTTTGATTAGCTGATTTGTTTAGCGTTTAAATAATAATGGGGTAGTTTAATTTTCTTTGTCTCTCTTTTTCGTAGGCACGGGTGCTATTCGTGTACATTTGGTTTTGCAGGATAGTCAGAGCGCGTCCTTTCGCGCCGCGTGCTTCAACACGTGCAACCGGGTGGGAAGATAAGCCTTTATAGCATTTAAATAGTGCCCTCGAAGTGGCAAAACTAATAGCTATTAGTCGTTTGACTTTGTGTGTTTTGGTAGGAAAGTGAAAGCGTGGCTGCGTGGCTGAACACGTGTGGAAACGTCTGATACCTTAAGTCTCTGCGGCAATGATTGCTTTTAAAACATTGGTGAGAATTACATTGCGACATCTTAAGGATTTAGATCTTGCGCGTATCGGTTTTTGCCAGAAGGCACGTGCTCTGCATTATTATAGTATTATAGTATTTGCATTCGAAAAAGCTGCAAAATACTCGGCAAGAAAGCAGAAGGCGGGCAGTGTGTGGGGGTTCCCTCAAGGCAGATGAGGGGACGAATCAGAATGGAGAAGGAATCAAGTCAATCGGCACACACTGTGATGTTGATGGTAGGCTGGAGAAAATGGAGGCTTTCCAGGAAGAGCTTGTTAAACAGGTTGAAGACCTAAAAAATAAGCTAAATAGGGAGCGTGATGCACGGAAGGTAGTGGAAAAGAGACTTGGAAGCAGCCGACGAAAAGCTGAATAGGGCCGCCATTGTGAACTTGAATGGTCATGACGATGGAACGCAGTTCCTAGACAGTACAGGAGAGGGAGTGCTAGAAAAAGTACATGGAATGCATGCTACACGGTGGTGGGCTAGCTGGAAAGAGTGTCCCCTACCCTGAGGCCGCCACGTGGCGAAAGCAGGAGAGCAGGGGTCAATGACCATTGTTGATTCCCAATCACACGGAAAAGGACAAAGGGAAGCAGGGAGAGCTAGGCGAGAGTGAAATGGCGATTATCGCCGGCGACTGAAACCTGGCTAGGTGCTCAGAAACACTTGTGGTGAGGGTGAAAGGCGACAAAAGAGTGACGGTAGGGACATTTCCGGGGCGGACGCTTTGTTCTGTAATGGAGCGAGCAAAAGCAAACCTCGCGGAAAATGCCCACGTGCGCAACCTTCTCATAGTAGCAGGTGGGCTAAATGACGTCTTAAACAGGGAAGGGGCAGGACTAGCCCAGCGCTTGAGAAAGGGGGGGGTTGATATGCGCGAGCTGTCCCCTCAGGAGCAGATCATGGTGTGCATGGTGCTGGAGGTGCCTGTACGTGACAGTCACGTACAAGGAGCTGCAGTGGCCGGTAGTGAGACGATATGGAAAATTAGCCGAGAGAAAGGCTTCGAGGTTGTCGAAGCATACAGGGAAGTGGGAAGGTGTGATGGGTTTCAACGAGATAGTATCCATTTCAATTAAAAAAAATTAAATTGTGGGGTTTTACGTGCCAAAACCACTTTCTGATTATGAGGCACGCCGTAGTGGGGGACTCCGGAAATTTCGACCACCTGGGGTTCTTTAACGTGCACCTAAATCTAAGTACACGGGTGTTTTCGCATTTCGCCCCCATCGAAATGCGGCCGCCGTGGCCGGGATTCGATCCCGCGACCTCGTGTTCAGCAGCCTAACACCATAGCCACTGAGCAACCACGGCGGGTCACTTCAATTACAGGCTTGCACGAGAAATGGGCTGGCGACTTGCTGGTCGCGCTGTTGCTTTTTTAGGGTGCTCACGGTACCTAATGTACTAATGAAGAATGTCCCCTAAGGGAACCTCAGAATAGCATCACAGTCAATAACAGAAAAAAGATGAATGCAAGAAAGAGAGCTCACCATGCTACATAAATGACATAAACATAAACATGCTACATAAACTTGTCAGGTGAAAGAAGAAAGGAAAAGTGGGCAGAGATTGGGGAGCACTTCAATAAAGAGGAAATAGGGATGTATGCGGTTACAGAAACGCACCTTAGAGACTCGGAATGGCAGCCAGTGATTGACAATTACGTTTCGGAAGGGCGCGAGAGAACTAAGTCGGAAAGAAACTGAGGGGGAGTCGGAATGCTCATCCATCAGGGAGCCAAATTAAAAAGAGTAAATTCAAAATATCAAGAGCATCTTTGGTAATCAGGTACAATGATTGGGAAAAAAAACTTGGTTGGGCGTTACGCCCCCCCCCCCCCCCCCCTATTTGTGAACCGGAAATAAATGCACACAGAAGAATAAAGAGTTAGTGGAATACATAAGTGCTGATATTAGGGGTTTCGGGAAAGATGCTGAAATTATCCTATTAGGTGACATGAATGCCCATATACAGGATTTGGATGGCTATACCGACAGCAACGGGAAGTAAACGCTAGACCTTTGTGAGCAACATAACCTCGTTATCGCGAATTCAGGGCCTAAGTGTGAAGGGCAGATCACAGAATGGATTCATGATAAGTTGAAACAAATGGTATTTGATGAGGAAGGGCATAGCAGCATAGAGAGTGACCATAAACGCATCATTCTGAGAGTGGGATATGTTGTTGCGAAAGAGAGTAAGGAGTGCAAAATGGCCAGTACCAATTTGAACGCTCAACAAATAAGAAATGTTACTAGAGTCGAGGAAGAACTCGGCAAATGGCCAAGTAAAATTTGGGAATTTAGTGAGCTTCTAAGTGTAATAATGACGGAAAACCCTAAAGCGAAACAACATGTTCGTTCGAAAGCAAAAAAGCAACCGAAGAGCTGGTAGAACAGTGAGATAGGAGAAGCGATCCCTAAAGGAAAGAAAGCATCCCGAAAGCATAGGCAGGCAAAGCAGGCACAGTTGCAGCAGGAAGAAGTAGCCAGAAAATGGGAATTATACTGTGAGAAGAAGACTATGGTTTAAATACTGGTGCAACCAAAGATAAAAGGTGAAAGTGAACGTTGCTCGCCAGAAATACTTGAGAAAGAGAAGGCCGCACCTAGGATATTATGGAACCACATAAATTTACTAGGCAGGAAGTCAACAACAATACAACAACATATCCTAGACGAAGATGGAAAACAAATGGAAGGGAAAGCGGAAATAAATTGCATCCGTAAAATAACAGCCGAATATTTGCAAAGCAATGACGAGGTTCTATTTGAAGAAAAAATAGCATGAAAGAGAACCAGGTGGAAAAGGATCTGGTGCTGACAGATTACAAGCGGAAGAAAGGCGAAGAGAAAATTCCTAAGCCCAGAGTCACAGGACTAGACGAAGTTCCCATTAGGCTGATTAGTGAACTAGGACCAAAAAGTGTGGAAGCTCTCGTGAAATCAGAGGAAGAAGCTATAAAAAGATAGACGAATACCAGACAGCATGGCGACCAAGTAGAAGGCATTTATTTAGAAAGGTAAGGGGGAGAAAGATAGAATTCACTCGTATAGAACGTTGACCATTACATCGGTAATATACAGGCTAGCAAAGCAGGCAATCATATTGAAGCTGCAAGCATGGGCAGAGAATAATGGCATTTTGTGAGAACTTCAGAATGGCTTCTTAATAGGTACGCGTTTGGATGATAACTTATTTGTTCTTACTCAGTGTATTCAAATATCAAGAGTAGAAAGAAGACCGTTTATGTGGCCTTTTAGACTTTACGGGAACCTGTGACAACGTAGACCGCAACATTTTGTGGGATATTCTGGAAGGGGAAACCTTAGGTGACGATTGTCTACAGCTTTTGAGAGAGATTTACCTAGAAAATACCGTTTGCGATGAATGGGAAGGGATGACGAGCGAGGAGAAAATTGATATCAACAAGGGGACCGATGCAGGGGGCCCTTTATCACCACTGCTGTTTATGATTTACATGGTGAGGATGGAGAGGGTGCTAAAAGGAAGTAATATCGGGTTTAATCGCTCATTCAACCAGGCAGGTACAGTAGTAGAGCAGCAGCTTCCAGGTTTATTTAATGCGGATGACGTTGTTTTGCTAGCTAACAAGCAAAGTGATTTGCAACGTCCGGCTAATATCTGTGGACAGGAAGCCAAGAAATTAGGTTCAAAATGTAGTGTTAGAAAACCAGGTTCTATGGTAATCCAAGAAAACAATCAACAGACAGTGGCAATACAGGGCCAGGAAATACCTCGTGTAAGAGAATAAAAATACATTTGTATATGGATAAACGAAGCAAGTAGATATATGAAAACCCAGGAAGGAACCATAACGGTGAAGGGGCAGAATAATGCAGCCGTAATGAAGCACAGAGCGCTATCGGGATACAACAGGCACGAGGTGCTCCGGGGTATGTGGAAAGGTGTCATGGTTCTAGGAATTATTTTTGGAAATGTGGTTTTTTGCTTATAATCAGGGGTGCAATCAGGACTCGATAGAAATCCAAAGGTCAGCAGGACGCCTCGCATTGGTCGCTGACAGCAAGACTACAAATGAAGCTGTGCAGGGTGATATGGGCTGGACTAGTTTTGAAGTGAGGTAAGGTCGCAGTAAAATTGATTATGGAATATGGAAGAATATGGAATATGGAAGAATATGGAATATGGAAGAAAGTGAATGGGCTGGGAGAGTGTTGGGGCATCTGTACAGGAAAAAACATTGATTCACAGTGCTGGAAAAGAACTAGGAAGCTTACCAGCAAGTATGCGGCCTCTGGGGTGGGCAACACAGCAGCAAAGAACGTCAAGCGGAAAGTCAGAGAGGCGGAAATAATGTAATGGGTAGCGGAAATGGAAACGAAACCAGCCATGAGTAACTACTTAAGAGTTCTTAAGAGGAAAAAACGAAATCAGGGAAGAAACAATTTATGATATCTCAAAGGCAAACTCATTACTTTTCGAAGCGAGATCGGGATGCCTTAGAAAACGCAACTATAAAGCAAGAAGAAAGAAGAAGCATGTGCTCGCTGCGGTAAAGCTAGGGAAACTGTGGAGCATGTTTTATAAGAATATGATGACGTCTGCCCAGCGGTCGATTTAGGCACCACGGGCCTCCTTGAAGCCCTTGCGTTCAGCGAGAGCAGTGGAAAAGTAAACATGTCCGCAATAGGCATTAGTAAGAGGCAGTTGGAAGATTTGTGGAAGAAAAGTAGGGGAACCACAAAACAAAACGGAGACGTAAGAAAGCAAAGTTCGCAAAATGGGGTCAGAAAAATTGGTTGTGGAAGTTCATAGTGCTTTCTTAGGTAGGTAGGCTATAAAGCAGTATAATAGCAATAGCTTGGTGGCGCAACCCACCATCGCGTTCCAAAGGGAACGCTAATAGCATCCATCCATCCATCCATCCATCCATCCATCCATTTATCCATCCATCCATCCATCCATCCATCCATCCATCCATCCATCCATCCATCCGTCCGTCCGTCCGTCCGTCCGTCCGTCCGTCCGTCCGTCCATCCATCCATCCATCCACATTTTATCCTGACCACCACACCAAACTTGACGCGCTCACTGACTTATTTTCCTGGTCTTGGCGACCATTGCTGCCTTGCATTTATCTTAAACGTCGGCATTTCTCCCCGAACTTCTATTACCAAGACATTAAGAAATTACAAGAAAAGGGACTATGCAGCAATAAGTAAGGAACTGGAACACTTCATCGATAACTATATGCCTTGCTTTTATGACAGCTCAGTCGATCAGAATCGGAGCCTTTTTAGAGACGAAGTTGTTTCATTGATCGACAGGGACGTACCACTGAAAATTATATCCAAAATGTAGCGAGCGCCATGGTTTACAACAAGCCTAAAAAGACTTCTTCATAAGAAAAAGCACCTCTTCGGTTCTGCAAAGCTTGGCAGCACTGCTTGTCGTTGGCACGCTTCTCACGAAGCTCTTTCCGTATATCGCTCTTCTACCAAAACGCCAGGAGGGGCTATGTCAACGTTACGCCTCCCTCGCTATTGTCTACTGACCCATCCAAGTTTTGGAAAGCGTTAAACCAATGAAGGACACTGTAATAACATTTATTTGATCCGATGGGCGTGCATTGCGCAACGAAGATTGCTGTTCCATTATTAACGACGTTCTTTCGCAATGTTTCTCTGATTCACGAGCGATTTCGGTGCCGCAGCTATGAGACAGCAGGTTTTTTCCAATGAATTTTCTCGTGATTCAATTTGAAGGAGTCATTAACCTAATCCAGAAACTTAGGCTTTCTTCTGCTTGCGGCACTGATGAGATCAACGCGAAATTTCTGAAAAACACTGAAGTGTACTCTTCCATAATTTTGTCACACATTTTCATGCAGTCTCTCCAGTGCTCTACTCTGCCACCTGATTGGAAGGTGGGGAAGGTGATTCCTGTCTTTAAATCCGGTAACCAACACTCTGCTTTAAACTACCGACCAATATACATGCTTGAGCATGTAATCTATTCTAACCTTATAACATTTCTTGAAACCAACTCATTCTTAAGCAGGTTCCAACACGGCTTTCGTAAGCACCACTTGTGTGAAACTCAGCTTCTGTCTCTTACGCATATTGTCATCTTAGCGCTAGGTAATAGAATTCCGGTTGATTGTATGTTTCTAGAGTTCGCAAGAGCCTTTGATAAGGTGTCGTACCAACTATTACTACTGATGCTCAGTACGCTGAACTTCGACCCCAATATTCTCGAACGGATAGAATGCTTTCTGGCTAACCGCACTCAGTACGTAACCGCTAATGATTGTTTCTCACATTCCTGTGCAGTTAAATCTTGTGTTCCCCAAGGCTCAGTTCTAGGTCCTTTGCTCTTTATAATATATATCAATGACCTTCCGCATAACATGAAGTCATCCATAAAACTGTTTGCCCACTATTGCGTCATGTGCCTTAGAATAGCCAACGAAAACGATAACTACCTTCTTCAAGCTGACCTTAATCGCGTCTCTGACTTGTGCAATACTTGGCTAATTACCCTTAATGTAAATGAATGTAAAAGTATGGCAATCTTGCGTTTTTCTAACACTTCTGAACCTTTTACACACACTCTGAACGGAACGAAATTACAAATATCTTGGTGTTTACATATCGAATGATTTATCATGACGCTCTCACATTAACTACATTATTAACAATGCTTCTCGTGTCCTTGGTTACCTTCGCCGAAACTTTCGCCAAGAACCAGCACACCTTAAACTACAGCTATATCAAACATTAATCCGTCCAAAGTTCGAGTAGGTTTCAGCCGTATGGGATCCACTCAATCAACGCTAATTCACACCATAGAATGGGTCCAGAACCGTTCAGCTCGATTTATACTCAATAATTGTCCTCGTGCTGCCTGTGTCACCTTGATGAAATCCACTCTTAACCTTGCAGACCTGGTAATGAGAAGATTTCCCGCCTCTTGCTTTTTCATAATATTTTCTTTCATATTCAAGTACTTAAACAGAACCTCTCAAAACCTGCTTACGTTTCATCACCTGTTGACCACCCCAATAAAGTAGCCATCCCTTTGTGCCGTACTAACCTCTGTTTACATTCCGTTCTTCCGAATACAAGTAGAGGGTGGAATCACCTTGCCCCTCCATCGCTGCCACTGAGGACCAAGCGTTGTTCAGGTCTGCAGTTACTGAATACTTACTGGTGTCGCTGCAAACGGTGTTTTTTTTTCCTGTAAGTTCCATTTATTGCTTTGTTTTGTATAAAATAAATAAATAAATAAATAAATAAGGGTGTGTCTATGCGTGCGCGCGCGCGATGGATTGATGTATGGGTATCTTTGTGGTTACGTAAGTTAAGCACCGCGAAGTTCTAGCGATGCCATTCCTTTTCGCGCTTGGGCAGTGGTTATAGCGACGGTCCGCCCACGTTGTTAACATGATCAGCCGGGCGTCAACAGTGGGTGGTAAGCGCGGCAGTCGAGTGAAAGGCATCGCTACAAAATCGTGTCGTCCTTCACCTGGTTCCTTGTTTGCACCAAAGAAAGCTTGCCGTACACGATGATTATGACGCGTACGTTGTTTCCCAGATGCGAACTAGCACATTTCGTAGGCCTAGTCGCATCCATCGCTTCGCTTGCCTGGAGTCGGCCACGTTGGATTTGGAGAGGGAGGAACCGTTGCTCTCATGCATGAGGGAGGAAACTTTCTCCATTTTAAGATGAACATAGGGGACATCGCCATTTCTACCTTAATAAATGAAGTGTCACTCCATTCTTTCTTAGAGTGTAGGTCAGGTTTTGAGTTGCCTGTGAGCCGATATTGGGTTCAAGCTTTATGTAAGAATTTTTATTTTTACGGAGAAAACCGGCGCCCTTCCTCAAGCTATTGGCCACTCAGAAGACCGACCTTATAGAAGCCGGGACGCTGGCACTTTCATTCGGAGCACATATAAGCTTCGCGTGTTCATCCATAAGTGTATCCCGGGAGAAAACGCCGACGAATTCCACACCCCAGGTAAGAGGCAGAGAAAGTTTTGCTATAAAAAGGAGCTAAGCTGTCTTATTTTGAAATTTATTTCGAGCAGAGATATATCAAAAATTAATGAGCTTAGTTCTCTATGATTCAGCTATTCACTATGGGCCACTGGGTGTTTGCCCATTCTTTGCTAATCTTCTAGAACCTTTATGTGCCAACGTGACACAGGTGGCATAGAATCCCTAAAACGTTTGGATAAATTTCGCAATGCGAACAGTGTATATACAAGTTGTGCCCATCGCGGGGCGTAACCATCACACGAGAATACACATCACTTATATGATGAAATTAGCAATGTTAATTTGAAAGCTGCCTGGAGTTTACTTTTCCAAAATATCTTACTAGTTGAACTACGGGCTCTAAGATGTCGTTGGAAGGAGGGATAATAGGTAAGCGATATTTCCACGTGTTGGACGAGCGCTGTCGTAATAGCACGGTATACTCTGCACAAGGATAACCTTCTCCGTGTGTTGCCTGTTTAAAATGGCCGCATGCAGAATCCATCAGAAACGGTATCTTTATTATAGGAAATGTTACAAGTAAGGGGGGTGGTGTGGTTGAAATAATATGTGGCCTGCAAAGACAAAATTTTTTTCAGAAGTTATTAAACAAACATTTTAGCGAAACCGAACCACATTCCGGATGTCACTCTATTTGTAAACGATGCTTTCCATTATACTGCATCTTGTTTACTCTTTTCTTCTTCATGAGACGTTGGTGCAGTCTGTTTTATTAATATTTGTGCAAGTACCATTCTTGCAGGCGCCGGTCAAACACGTAGCTTCAACATCGGCTTTTCTTCCTTCTAGCACGACCACTAACTGCAAGAGAAAATGAACCAAATTAAGTTCGAGAGAAACGGAAAGGTCAGCTGAAAGAGCTTTGTTTCTGGTGGGCGACTCTACGAGGGTAAGTGGTAAAAGGAAAAAAAAACACACAGAGAGAGAGAAGGCGGATGGCGTTGTTATTATCCAATCTGCTCATAATGAGCTGGCTGGTACTGTAAAAATAAGGCTCCATGCTATCTGAACCCAGGCGGTGCAAACCTTTATTATGATATTGTACTGCACGACTTGAACAAGACCAGAGCTGTGCGCAAAACCAAATTCCTGTGTGGGTTTCACAGCAAAACGTAACGCTGCAGCTCGACTGGATTTAGCTCTCTGTTATAACCTTTATGTTACTCCTACCTTCTTGCACTCAAGCATTGTATATAGCATGCACAGCCTCATAATTAAAACAGCTTCTTAGTTCTATGCCTATCTGAGAGACAGACGCATCAAAGATCACGAAAATATAAGAGAAAGTTCTCACAACCAATCGCAGTACTTGGGATGTGTTTGCGGGGAGTGGTTTTTCATGGACGTCCTGGTTAGTGTCTACTGTATCCTTGTCATACGACCGCCTTAAGGCTTAATCCATGCAGGCGGCAGTGCGGGACGACACTGGCAACATTTACCACCGCAGCAGGGCACTCTCCTAGCAGATCTCGAACATGGATGCGGTAAAACGCAACGCGATAAACAAGACTCGCGGACTGCTGGCTAGACAAAAACGACATAAAGTAGCTATCTGTTCGACGGAAGATATGCAAGGCAAAACGTATTTTCTAATTATTGCTAATTACATTTCAAGGCAAAAATTTTGCATTTAGACACGGGCAGCGTAGCTGGCTGTTCTTTAACACTGAATATTGGCCGCGTCATCAGCCGCGGGCATTCAACTACAGCTTTGGTCGACCGTAGGCCCAGTTTTCGGCTATTCCTCTTCTGGTTACCTAGACACGAATATATTTTGCTTACTTTGTGATTAAGTTTTATTTCGATAAATGTGACGCGCACATTCCCGCCACATTTTCGCCCTGTGTAAAGTGTAAGTGCGATAAGATGCTATTGCGCGCCACGCACCGTAGGCGATGAGTGCGGGGTGACCAGGGAATGATGGTGCACTCATGATGCTAATGATGATGGGCCCAATTTTCGAGGTCACGCGATGTAGCGTGCGCAGGCGTGTGCGCGTCTTCTCGTCCTGCACGGCCCTTGCTACACATAGCTTTCTGCATGGCTGATCGCATACGCGGACAACGCGTCGTATTTACAGCACAGGGAAAGAACAGGCGCTCGAACGACGCACTGTGGCAGCGGGGACGGCATGCCTCATAATTAATCGAGTTTCGCGTTAAAACCGCTCCATAGCAGCTACCCTAAGTGAGGCCGAAAGGCAGGAAACCTTAGCGGTATAGACAAACCTTAGAATTCATTGAACTCTCGTGTGACACAAATACGAGTAACGTCTTGCATTTTCTAATACGTAAAGTTTAGGGATCAGCTCAACAATGCATACCGTGTTGTTTTGAGTCTGAGTGCACCCTAGAAGCAGGGCACGTTGCATGGTTCTCCGCTAGCCTACTGGCAGTAGTCAGAAAGTGAGCTACGTGTTTTTTTTTTAATTTAGAATGTTTGTTGCTAGAGCCTTTTCTTGTAGCTATCAATAGCTTTCGTTCAAAGTTTCTTATCAAAATTTGTGTCACATGCAGGCAGTTGCATCACATGGACGGCATGAGCAGCAGATAATTCCTCCCAGTTCTCGTAGCAGGCATGCTTGGCAGTGGTGGAGGTAGTGCAAAAATAGCACTTGCGCCAGTCAGCAAAGAGCAGTGACGTCATCACCTAGCAGCTACAACGGACAAGTACCTTGCGCCGGGATGCAGCAGCGGCCATGCTACCTGCAAACATATATTTCATATGTTCGGTTTGCCAAAGAACAATGCCCGATTCCAGGCGCAGTAGAATGCCATAACTACCAGTGATCGCGCCCTGCGGCCGCAAGACTACGTCTGCGAAAGTTTAATCGAGCTTGCGCGAGCAAGAATTGGACACCTTTGCACAAAGGCGCGGTATTCAAGAGCGCCACTGAACAAACAGTTTGATCTTATTAAAAGGCGCCTACTGCCTATATATTTAGCAGCTCCTCAAGCTTCGACCCATGCCTTTTGTCTACATTCACTCAAGTCCGTTCAAGCAGCGCAGACCCTTGGTGTCATGGTGAGAAAAAAAATGAAAGAGCAGAGGAGAAAAACGGAAAGCGGCAGGGGCGCATACCAAGCGGGAGCTCTTTCGCTAAAGCCTAAGGCCAAGTGTAGTCAGCGGTAGACCAAAGACCGCGTGGTGTAGGCTTTGGGGGTCGTGGTCTCGGAGTATGGCGGAGCTTCCTTGACGAGAGTTGCTTCTTTCGTAAAGACTACGAGGCTCAGAGGTTGGATAAACAGAACAGGGGGTTTATTAACATAGGAAAGGCAAACTTATTTACATAAAACAAGGGGAACTCGTACTGGCCGGAGCACGGAGCTCCATGCATCGTTCTTGTAGCATGAACTACAGGTCAGACCAGACTTCATTTTTCGGAGAGCACACCAGCACACACCAGCATGACTGAATTCAAGCACCCCAGATGAACCGAAAGACTCTGCCTATGGGGCTATGCCCTTTTTCCCTCCCTTGATCCCTATGTCAAGAAAATCTGCGGTGGCACGTTCCTCCAAAGCGTAGCGCCCAATGTCATCAAGGGCCCCACCTTGTGAGCAAGGGTGCGCATAATCACTCCGATACCTTAGTTGTTTGACCACAATTGGAGAACACCCTCGGGCGCACACGGCTTAGTGACCCAGAGAGAGGATGGGGCATGCGAAAATAGGAGAGTTCACGCCTGTCTCAATTGATGCATCTCGGCTCATACAATGACCCAGCCATCATCTGTTTCTTCGGACGCTGGTTTGACCGGCCAGCAGCAGCCGTAACGAAACGGCGCCGAATGCACATTCCAGGCAGTTTCTTTGTGCCAACGTCGGGGTCGGCGGCCCGATGGCATTTATAAATCGCGTCGTATTTCGTCAGATGTCACACCATTCATCAACCACGCCGTATTTCCTCAGTAACCACACCATGGTGTGGCTACTGGTATGAATGGCGAAACTTAATGTTAACTTCGTCTCAGGAAATCGAAGAGAGGTTGCAAGGTTGCTGCCCCAGCCGGCCGATCGTAACAGTAGCCAATGAAAGACTCTGCTTGAAGACAGGGGATCAGCATAACCTCGATACTGCGGCGAGGCAAGCGGGTGACTTATGTTTAAGCATCAACCAGGGGCAGTTAAGTGTCAGTGGAAAATGGAAAAGGTGCATCTGGCGCTCATAATTCAAAACGCACTGGGGTTTGTCAAGTCAAGGAATAATTTCGAGTTCTTTGAATGCCAATGTATCGCCGGCATTCCCGATAATATGCTAGTATGCCAACTGGGTACAAAAAATTGTGCGAGAAACATTGCCATTGCTCACATGGAAACAGTAACGAATCCAACTTTCGTGGAAATGGATGAGTTCCCGTTATGTTTTAAAAAATAACTGCCTGTCGATGGGAACATGCGAACCAGATCGGTGATTACGGTGAAAGCAGTAACTTCAAAGAAGCTAAAAAGAGCTTGCAAATTCAAGAGTTGACCAAGAAGCAGCAGGAACCTAATGAATTTGCGCGGGATTAGTGAAAAACACTAACCACACACAAATTGTCAGATTCATTAAAAACTTTATATTCTCTTCTCCCAACACATTTACGTGTCGTCCGTTTAATGTGGGTGCCAGGTCACAAAGGCCTAGCCTTCAACGAATATGCAGATCACTCGCCGTAGCATCACACAATGGTCCTATAATCCCCATTTTACCTTCGTCAGCTCTCATCACTGAGGCGCCGATTCAGAAAATATACTACTACAAATAAGTTCGCTCAATTACCATTGGCAAAAGCTGATTTCCTGCATCTCAGATTTTCTTGGAACAGAAAATGTTGCTCCTCTAAAAAAATTTAGGTAACTATTACAAGACTACGGTGCCGAGCCCGTCTATAGAACTTTTACTTCCACGGGTCTGATCTGGCTATATCGCCCTTGTGCCCTTTATGCAATGAGATTGAATCTCAGCAACACTTCTTTTTGACATGCCGCTGTTTTATTATTGAACGGAAAAAATTTTTCGAACAACCCTTCCAAAAGCTTGGCTTGAATTTGAGTCTTGCTATAACTGTTTCCTTTGGGGCTACCACACTGTATATTAGTATAGTCACAGGAACGTTTGTGAAGCCCTCTGCATCTTCCTACGTTAGACAAAACGAATTGCATGTTAGAAGTCTTCGAAACTCTTTTAATTTGCACAAGTATCACAAGGATATCACGTTCCTTGACCCGCGGTGCGATACGATGCTGCTGATGATGATGATCATCATTTATTTGCATCCCCTTTGAAACGAGACCGTAACAAATAGTCACTTAGCTTGCTGGAGTTGACTAAGTCCTGCCACATGCAACTGCTACATGGAACTGTTACCTGTAACTGCCACATCTCGGGACACTTGGTGGAATTGAGCTCTACTGCAACGCAAAATTGGCACGAATAGACGCTACGCGGCACGCAGGTCAAGTTGTGACAAGTGACGCTATATGATGCCAATTATTCTGATCATGATGATCGATTGGCATTTCCTTTGAAAGGGACCGGTGACAAACAGTCACCTAGCCCGCTTGATTTATTCAGGCGTGCTGTACATGTTTTTCTTTCCAGAATTTTTGCACACATCTGCTTAATATTATTTTTCCTTCCACAAACCTTCCTGTACCGCTACCTACTAAGTGCTACATGGCGTGCCACCTGGTGTAATAATATGCAACTGCAATGCAAAGTGCGCACATATCGACGCTACGCGGCGCGCATCACGCATCGCGTGCCAAGTGGCAGGATACGATGCTGATGATGATATATTGACATGTCCTTCGAAAAGGGGCAGTGACAAGTAGTCACCTAACCAGCTTGAATTATTAAGGTGTACTGTGCATGCCCTTCGTTCTAGCATTTTTGTATGCATCTTATTAATATTCTTTTACTTCCACAAAAACACTCTGCGTACCTTGTGCAACTGCCTATAAACTGCTACATCGTGCCACCTGATGTAATAATACGCAACTGCAATGCGATGTGTGCATGTATCGCCGCTGTGCGGCGTGACAAGTGGCAAGATGCGAAGGAAATGATTATGATGGTGATGATGATGATAATGGGGCCTATGCTTTAATGGCATTCCCTTTGAAACTTCGCTGTGACAAACAGTTATTTAAGAAAGCCTGCTTGATTTAATCAGGTATGCCATACATATTTATCATTGTAGGGCATTTTATACATCTCCCTAAATCTTCTTTTTCCTCTTCAAGACTTGTCTATTTTCCTTGTATCGCTGCCTTTGCAGCTGCTATATGACGTGCCAGCTGGTGTATTATCACCAAGAGCAACGCAAAGTGTGCCCGTATTGACGCTACGTGGCGCGGATCTCACATCGCGTGTCTATTGGAAGAATCAAGAGGCCTTCGTGAAACGGTCGAAGAGAGGGGCCTGCGCCAATGGGATCCCAGACTACGGATCCCACTGGCTGACACTCTCATTTCAAAGACTCAACAAATGTTTTATTCTCTCTCTCTCTCTCTCTTGGTGCTAGGACGCATGTGTAGGGCATTTTTCCGCTACAAGCGCTGGCGTGGCTCAGTGATACAGTAGGTGACTCCCGCGCAGCTGGTCAGGGTATTGATGCCAGAGAGAACTAGTACTTGTTTCTCGCATTCTAGGCGCTAGCTGCGACTGACGCCGGCGGCGGCGGACACCATCGCCAACAAAAATGGTTGTTAGAAATAGTGCATAACAGTTAACGCTGTAAAATTCAGCGTCACTCCCGAGATATAAAAGTACGAGTACGAGATATAAAAGTACTCCGATTACTGACTGCAGACTTCCTGGGGCCATGTTATTTAACGTTGCCTACGCATTCCAAGATCAGCGAGCGCAAAGTATAGCCGAACTTGCTAATTTCTTGGAGCTAATACCACAACAGTTTTTATGCGAAGCATATTACTAGAGCTCAACCCAGCTCCTCAGGCGCGGCGGTGTCGCCTTCAATGACTTTTGACCCCATGCCATACCACGTGACACCGTGACGTCACGACAGAGAAGAAACGGGGCTCCATCTCGTGCCGTCGCCCGCGGCTCAGCTGCGCTTGTTTCTAGGTGGCTTTGGCTCAACTCTTGCAAGAAGGGCTGGGTGGGAATCGAACCAGGGTCTGCGGAGTGTGAGACGGAGACGCTACCACTGAGCCACGAGTACGATGCTTCAAAGCGGTACAAAAGGGCCTTTAGTGAATGCGGTGTTGCCTTAGAAACTAGCTGTTTCTAAGGCTCAGGCGTGCGTCGCTTGCACAGGCGCACATTTCGTTGCCGCGCCGAACGCTGCGTTGCTCGACGCTCACCGCGTCCAATGCGCGGCGCGTAGTCGCTGCGCCGTAGCCCATTGTCTTACACCCCTTGGCGGGTCGACGGGAACGCTGTCGCGTTCCACTCTTGAAGGCGAAGCAGAGTAACGCATGAATTGTTTCTTTGTCTAGCCGAACCAAATATAGCCAAGCAACAGCAGTTCACCAGGCTAAACAGTGGTTCAACAACTAAAATAAAGGCTAGTATGCTTCGCATCCTGGGCTTAACCTTAGCTAAGCCACAGCCATTTTTTCTTCATGGAATACAAGGAATACAGAACATATGTGACGATACTGAAGTATTGCCTTTCTAAATTGGATATACGGCATAATTAGAATATTTCTTGCTCTTATAATACGTATAATTCTAAATGCTTGTAATAGCAATGTTTTGCTTTAGGTAATAGTAGTGAGTGCTCCTTATAGGAATTTTACAAAGCATATTGGTGGCAGTAAATTTTAATTGCTTGCCATTTCACTTTCAGCGGACGCTGATTCGCTGACCCTGCAGGCATAACGCCTGTCACTCCACTGAAATGCAATTTCAGACGCCACATCAAGCAAATGTGAAAGTATCCTCAACCGAGAGTACGGGCGAGAATTTTTGAACGAGAATAAGGCTCCAATAGCGTTGATTCCCTTATTCAGACTTCTCGTCATTCGGCCTCTCCGACAGAAGGTGCTGTGCAGTCATTGCAACGCAAAAGTTTATTATTTGTTAATCGCGTTCAGTCATGCAGTCAGAGCACCGGTGCTTACACTGTCGTTTGGAGCTGATGAGAAACCGGTGCAAACGTGAAATGCCGGCACAGATGGCTGGTGGCCTCGTGTGCGCTGTGTTGCCAAGCGCCTACTGTTGTACGTAGCGTAGTCTCATTTCCTAGTCGTGGTGAAGCATGGGTCAGCACATAGTGTTTGTTCTTCTCCACTGAAGCATTATACTACGGCAGCGTTCTGACAGCGAGTGTTTGCGATCATCGAGTGAGATTTGTTCATTTTATTGGTATATCAATTCTATTGACACTTGAAATGAACTTTAGACGGCAGCACCGCCAAGAGGCTGCGCATATATTTAGGTATATGAATCCCATGTGTTTATGGCATGCAGCACGTGCAAGTTATGTGCTAGACATTCTAGCACCAAAATTGCTCAAGCCAGGTGTTTCCGTTCTTTATTGAATATTCTTCAAATTTTTTGAGGAAGGTAGCCAACAAACTAATGTCAAGAAACGTAACATTTACGGAGCATGGCCTTTATCTTAAATTGTCTTAAGGTAATAAATAACCAAAGGTAAACGCAATACCAATGCTAAAATCTCACAGTTGTGTAATTTTACTGTTGCATCTTTTGACTGGCCTTCTAGTGGCACCTGTGCGATGCCATTACACATCCTACAGGGCGTGTTAAAGCTTTAAAGGGGTACTGCAACACTCTGTGAGCATGGTAAATAAATCATACTATACTCTATCTCAGTAGTACTGTGGAAGCTATGTGATATTTTAGCGAATAGGAAGGCTGTTCGCCCCTCAATATGTGTTCATACGGGCCACGTCGTCTGCTCAGCGTCTGCTCTGCCATCCTACAGGTTGGTGGATTTACGCAAGAAATGTTTTGACGTTGTAACCATAAGCTGCGTTTATTTGAAGGCGACAGCAGGGCGCCGCCTCATCTGTACGCTTTCTCGGCAGTTCTCAGGCGTAAAAATTTTCATCAGCGTCGCGTCGTACACCATAGAAACAGTTGCACCCTTTGGGGTGTATATTTGCCACAAAACAATAATCGTCATCTGCCTTGCCCGCATTTACATTCTTTAATGCTGCGAGCCCGGTACTTCCAATTCACGAACGGCATGCGCGTTATCACCATGACAGAGCATCTTGAAAAGAAAGTAACAAGCGCCACGTTTTCAAGAAAGGAAACGCGGGCAAGACAGATGACAATTATTGTTGTGTGGCAAATATGCACCCCAAAGGGTGGAAACGTTTTTTAGGGTGTATGCTCCGCGTATATTTGGCGTTTGCACGCCACCGTCATCCCGCATCATACTATACTCGATCTCACATGTAACTTGTAGCACTGCCTCAGGTGCGAGCTGTACACTGGGAACATCCTGCGCTGCGGAAAAAAGCTCCGGGCGTAATTTTCCTAATATAGGCTGGATTAAATTAACCTTTCGGTGGTCGCAGTTTTTGTAACCGTCCGTGGACAAAATTATAATCATCAGCAATGTATCATACCGGCTTAAGCAAGCAAAAATGCATTGGTTCACCCCCTCGTAAAGCAGAAGCTACAAGCACTTAGCAATGTGAAGCGAACAGTGCATAAATTGATTTGAATCACGCAATACAACCTACAGAACAGTGTACGTTTGAATACAGAACAAGCTCAAAACAAGCAACTATCATCATCAGCAATGCCGTATAACCCGTAAGCAAGCAAAATGCAATGCCTCTTGATCGACTAAGCAAGCAAAACGTACAATGTCTCGCGTCCCGTAAGGCAGATGCTACAAGCGCTCAGTAAACTGAAGAGAGCAGTGCATTTATTCATTGAAATCACCCACACAACACACAGTACAGTATACGTTTCAATAAACAACAAGCTCAAAACAAGCATGCGAACCATCCATAAAGCATTGCATACTGCCCTCGGCAGTTGTAGTGGTGGTTACTGAACAGCATCGCTGGACCTCCATTTGGAGGGCCGGAATGGCGAGTTATTTTTTATACGTTACAACGCTACGTTCCATGTAAGGCTCTTTACCCATAAACGTGTTATACTGCGAATAACTGTGGTGGTTACCAATGGTAAACTTAATAGTCACCTATAACCACGATTACGTAGCAACATGGCAGCGTCCATGCAGCCGAGGCCGCCTGCTTTGAACTTCCGCTGATTGCTGGCTCTCCGCCCTTGGAGCTACAAGTAAATATTAAAGCTCATCATCACTTAAACTCATATCACGCTTTCAGCAAAGCATGAGCTATGTCTTCAGTTTTGAAATCAGCTGGTCGTTTTGACGGTGCTGCGAATACAGATGCGGCGCGCAGTCGTACAAGTGGTCGTACAAGTAGTAGCGGATTGGCCAAAAACATTAGCATTAGAATTGGCGGTCTGGGCTGTGATAGCTCTGCCATGTAGCTACGTAGTCTACGTTAGGTGGCTATTACGCTTAGCCGCGTTAAACGTAGCACTCATTTTGCCGCTTTCGACGCATATGCGCGAAAGACCGAACAGGTTAGGTATCACTGAAATGAGGTGCATTAGCGCAAGCTCTTGGGCCAGTTCGTGCATAAGGAACTTGAAAAAAGGGGTACCAGCGAAACATAAAGCACGTGCACACAAGGAAAATGCGTTAAACACGACCGGACGGACGTCAGACACAGACCAGCGTCCGTCCATTCTTAACGCATTTTCCTTGTGTGCGCGTGCTTCGTACTTCGCTGGTACCCCGTTTTTCCAGTATCCCTGAAATGCATGAACTAGCGAGCCAAAATAAAGCTATCTAATCTCGCCAATATTTAAACAGTTACGCACGAATCTATATTACGCGGAGTAGTCATCTTGGCTGTGTACGCATCGTACCCTCGGCCTTGTGCATGTTGCCTGTGAGGTGGAGCATAGTGCGAGGGAATGCTTCCGTGAACACTGGGGAGCGTACAATATCGCTCTAAAGATCGGCAATGCTCACCTGTGACTCCGCCAAACCAGTGTCATAGAAAGTTCATACGACGCCATGGCGCCCCAGTACGACTATCATCACGATTAATATTCAATTTATCAACGACCACAAAAGCTTCTGCAAGGGTAAAAGCGTTCATGGTACCCTATGCATTAAAAAGATACAAAATACAACTGCGTTTAAGGCGTCGACATCGAAAATATGGAGACGCTTAAGCTTCGCCTTTAAGGGTACATCGCGATTACATTCAAATATCACTGGCTCCTTCTCACGTTTCACAACAACCGTAGCTTAGGTAACCGTATATTTACTTGGAACACTGGAGGCGAAGGTTATGCACGAAGGTGAGCATTCTGGTTCTTTCTTTTCTTTCTCCCGCATGGCCTCAGGCGCCGCTGCCACGGATGAATTGATCGATGCTAAGAACGTCCCCTTTCGAACGGGGCGGTGGGTTGCGCTACCAGTCTCTTGCTATTAAACTGCCTAATGTGTGCTAATAAACTGTCTAAAAAATAAAAAAATAAAACCACTATTAACTCCCACAACAAAATTGCCTTACCCCCTATTGCGAACTTTGCTTTTGTACATCTCCGTTTTTTGTCGTTTCCCTACTTTTCTTCCGCCAATCGTCTAATCGCCTCTTACTAATCTCTATTGCGGACATGTTTAATTTTCCCCTGCTTTCGCTGAACCCAAGGGCTTCAAGGAGGTCAGTGGTGCCTAAATCAACCGCTGGGCAGCTCTCTAAATCGACCGCTGGGCGGATATGCGGAGGTTAGCGTCATCTGGTGGCGTTCAAGGAACCGAGCGCCACTCTGAGGTTGGTAGAAACACGTCGCGTGTCGGTTGCCGTTCTGTGCTCGGTAGAAACTCGGCACACGCCATGCGCAGCGGTGTGACCGGTAGAGTGTTTTCACTTACGCTCAATGCCGTCGTTTCTGTGCTCACTCTGTAGTTAAAGCTGTCGCTTGGAAACTTGGGAGGCGCTTAAGCGACGCCTTTAAGCGTACAAAACGATAGCATTCATACATCCGCGACAGCTTCTCACACTTTCCGGCAACTGCAGCTTATCTAACCGCAATGTTTACAGGGAAACGCTGGCGGCGAACGCAATGAACGAAGGAGAGCGTTCTGGGTCTCTTTGTTCTGTCCCCCGTATGGCCGGCGCTGTTGATAGCGGCGTACCCTATACACGAATGCGAGAATTCTGGTGCTTTATATAAATGCGTAAGCATTTCTATGGTTACCAAACGAGAAAGCTGTCCGTGCGTCCCTCATTCGCGTAAGACGATCGCTTTAAAGGTAGGGCTAGCCAGCTGTGGAAAAAGACGACGATGATTGCGCGAGCAGCGGCACGAGTGCATCTCTGTGACCACGTGACGTGCACAATCAGGCACGCACGAGCACTGTAGAACAGCCACGGCTACGGATCGGAACCTCATCAGCGCACCTGACGCCGCCACCTGCATTAGTGTGCTTGCCTCATCAGTTCATTATAGAGAAAGAAATTCAAGAAGAGGGGACACTCGGCGAAAACTGGCAACAGGAAACACGTCACGGCTAATGTTAATTCCATCTGTTAATTGACGCGAGCACAGGAAAGAAGGAATGTCAAATGAACTTACAGACAACGTTTCATATTTACATTTTTTTTCGCTTGAACTAAGAGTTTTGCGTATAAATAAACTTATACTTTGCGTCTTTTTTCTTGAGTTACCTAGTCGCAAGCTAACGGCACGCCAGGCGCGACAGATTGCGTCATGTGCCAGTCACCCCACTGAAGCCTGGGGAAGGTTATGGAACACGTAATTCTTCACAGGCTAAACGAGTATACTGAAAGCAATGGGCTGCTGCCCCATACGTTGATAGGCTTCAGATCAAATCTGTCAACTCAAGAAATTATGTGGCAAATTCAGCAAGATATCCTACACCCGGGTCCTATAAAAGCCACCCGTACAATTCTAGGGCTGGACGTAAGTGAAGCGTTTGACAATGTGTCACATGCTTCAATACTCACAAATCTAGCCCAAATGAATGTCGGGAAGCGCACTTATAGCTATATTACAAGCTTTCTCAAGGATCGCACTGCAGAAATACAATTTGGGGACATTAAAAGCGGACAATTTCGATTAGGTACAAGGGGCACCCCTCAGGGCGCGGTCTTCTCCCCCTTCCTTTTTAATGTGACTATGCGAAACCTGCCTCCATTACTGAAAAGGATCCCGTATATCAAACACTCCATTTATGCCGATGATATCACCATCTGGACCAATAGCGGTTCCGATGGAGAAATCACGGAAGCATTACAAGCGGCCGCGGATACCGTACAAAATTTTGTACGACGGAATGGTCTAGCGTGCTCGCCGACAAAATCGGAGCTTCTCGTCATCCGTGATCAATCAACCAAACACGCCACCGAAAGGGACGTCACCTCACCTATACGAGTCAGTATGGAAGATGGCCCAGTTCCGCCCTACTGACTATAAGAGTTCTGGGCATGCTAATTCAACATAAAACACAATTCTGAGGCGATTGCCCGATCACAGACGACAGCCCGCCAAATATGTGGCCTAATCAGACGAGTAGCCACACGACACCGCGCTATGAAGGAGGCTGATATCTGCCATCTGACGCAGGCTTTCCTCATCAGTCGAATCGTGTATTCCTGCCATTGCTACCACCTACGCCTTTCTGACAAGAAAAAGGTTAACAGCGTCATTCCCACAGCTTATAAAGCTGCACTTGGTCTCCCGAGGTACGCGAACACTGAACGATTACTTGAGCAAGGTATATACAATACCCTAGACGAACTCGTGGAGGCCCATAAAACAGTCCAAAGTGAACGCCTCTCCAACACCGCAGCTGGCAGGGTCATTCTAAGTAAACTCGGGCTGAATCCCGTTATGAATTCAGCAGGAAGAACAACATTACTCTGTGCGGTCAAACACCGTTTGGTCATAAAACCTTTACCCAAGAACATTCTCCCTGGGAGACACGACAAGAGGCGGTCTGCCAGAGCCAAGGCCCTTCAAGAAAGGTACAAAAGCAACCAGCACACCGCTTATGTCGATGCAGCAAAGCAAAATCACCAAAGTTACATAGTGAGCGTCGTGACCGGAGAGGGAAGTATCCTCAACGCCGCGACCATAAAAACAGTGTCCACCGTGGAAGCGGAAGAGACTGCCATTGCTTTGGCCATCATGAATCCCTCCGTGCAAACTATCATGAGCGACTCAAAAAGGGCAATATTCAACTTTTCGAGAGGCAGCATAGGCGTCTGTGCAGCGCGAGTCCTACGGGACTTCACAAATGCAAATACTGTAGAACTCGTATGGGTCCCTGCCCATTCGGGGAGTCAAGGGAATGAGGAGGCGCACTGGGTAGCCCGAGGTCTAATCAACCGGGACGTGTGCCCCTCAGACTCGGATCCCATGGATGAGGCACCGACGACATACCACGAGATAACAAACTACTACAAGCAAGAAAGGCGAATCTACCCGCCTCCCAACGCAAGCCTCACGCGAGCGCAAGCCTCAATCCTGCGTCGAATCCAAACTAAGTCGTTTCCCAGCCCACATTGGCTGGCCATAATTACCAACGGGCAATGGAACCCAATATGTAAAAATTGCACAAATCAAACATTGGCTACCCAAAATCACATTCTTTGGGGGTGCGAGGGCTTGCCCCCTCCCAGGTCGCTCCTGCCAGCTCCCTCACAACAGACGTGGGAGGAGCTGCTCAGAACGCCGGATGAAAAATGGCCAGGCTTAGCTTGGTTAAGCCAAGAATGCATTGCATTTTGCGCGCGAGTTGGGGCCCAGCTTTTCCTCCGGCTGTCGTGACGTCACGTCACGTGGTTGCGCTAAAGGTCAATGGTGGTTGCCCGGCCGCGCCCAAGGGCTGAACTGAGTGATTGCAATATGAGACGCATAAAACTACAAAAAGCCCTCGTTGCCTGGGCCGAAAGGGTCGCTCCTCGTGAGGGGCCATCCTAAGACTCGGGCCTGCCAGATGACTGAGCAGAATATCAATAAAGTTGTTACCACCACCACTGAAACCAGCGAGGCCGCTGGGCATGTGAAGTTCGCCTGTTCGGCGACGTGTCTCTCTTGCGTGTAGTGTCTTTGTTGGGCCCCCAGCGTTTTCTTGCGTTCCTTCTTCACTTCGACACCCCACCATTGCATTATTGCACTGTGGCAAGGTGAGAAATTTTCTTTGACACTCTGCGACGCATTTCAAGCAATTTTGGCTTTTACGGCACGGAAGTGACGCTTGTGACGCAGTTAGCGAAAAACAACTCGGCCGTCCTGGTGGGTAATTTGAGTTATTGAATCGTACTGGGAGATGCTTGCAGCGCTTGCTATGAGCCCCAACATTATAAAAACATATTCCGGTAGTTTTCGGGCCTGCTCACCACACCCGGCTTTGTGACGCAGTTACCGAAAAGCACCTCGGCCGTGTGACGCAGTTTGGAGTCTACTGAAGCTTACCGGGACATGTTTTGGAGCTCTCTCTGACCCACAACATTATTGTGACTAATCTCGTTACTTTCTTTTGGGGTACTTTTCACACACAGTGGCCACCCTTGGCGTTGTGACGCAGTTAGCGAAAAGTCGCTCAGCCGTGTGTCGAAGTTAGTTTCGCGTTTACTGAATCTTAGTAGGAGAAGTTCGTGACGCATTATGTGACCCCCAAAATTATTGTAATTAATTTCGTTATTCTTGGAATGCTTTTGAGGCACACTCGCCCCGCCTGGGGTTGTGACGCTGCAAAAAAGGAAGGCGGTCATGGTGTCGGTTAGTTTGGCGTGTAATAAATCTTCGACAAGTTTGTGACGCTTTCTATGGCCCCGCAACATATACCTTCTTTCGGTACTCACGTTAGTCGAAGATCCTACGAGCGATTTCCAAGAGTGATAAAACTGTAGTGTTTTGCTTGCGCCGGCACACGCACAAAAGATAACCCCGAGGAGCTCAAATACCAAGAACTCAAAAATGCTTTCTTCTAAAAGACGGAACTCGTAGTTTCGCGTTGGAAGTGAACGAACGTGTCGTCGGCGCGCTCCGCAGCCACCGAGACGACGCGACCTTCACCGACCGCCCTTGCTCGGGCCGCTTTCGCCGGGAGTCATATGGGAAGCGGCTTTCTCGCCGTTTCCCACCCACCTCTCGATGGCTCTTATAAATCGACCCCCCGACGCAACTGCACGTCCCGGATCCTCGCGGATGACGGACACGTGCTGCCAGGACCTTGACAACATGGATTTTCAAGACTCTGCTGCTCACCACCTCACGACACCAAAAGGAACCAGCGACCAGCACGCCGGGACAGAGAGCCAAAATCAAACAGACGGGGATTGGCAGACGGTCCTCACGCTTCGGCAGAAAAAAAAAAGACAATGCGAAAGCGAAGCAGACTAGAGCACTGGCATATTCGGGGACCATGAAGAATCAACAAGTTTGCAATGTCAAGCAACCAGAAAATCTAAACACAAAGCAGCATACAGGCGGTTACCCCCCCCCCCCCCCCCCCCTGCCGAAGGATCATTTCAAGATAATGGTGCGACCGCATCAAGGGCTACCGGTCACGAACGTGACTAGTCCACTACTCGCGGATGCCGTGATTGCTGCATGGAACGGGCAAATATCAGGTGAGCTATGCCTGCTCAGAATCAAGCCGGGCTCCAACACCTTTATCGTGTCTACACCGCACCAGACAGTGATGGACTGCGTTAGAAGTATTACAATGCTAAACATCAAGGGCCTGCCTCACTCGGTCAACGCCTACGTTGCGACAAGTGACGGTACAACCAAGGGTGTCATTTACGGCTTAGACCCACACACGACGTCTGAAACGCTAAAAGCGAATGTACGCATACGCACGCAAGGGGCTGAAATTCTCCAAGCGCGCATGTTCCGTAACACTAAAACGGCCGTTATCGCCCTGTTTGGGAGTATTACGCTGCGGTACGTCCACTACAACGGCGGAGAACTTGCTTGCTATCGCTACAAAATTACCACTCATGTGTGCAAAGAGTGTCATCAAAGGGGTCACTGATCGGACGTCTGTCCCCAGCCGCACACTACAGTATATCGTACATGTGGACAACGGGACCCTGTAGCCGGACACGAGTGCGCTCCCAAATGTGCAGCCTGTGGGGAGGGTCAAATGACAGGAGATAGTTGTTGTAAGAAACATCTCAAACCCCAAAGCAAAAGAATGCCGAGAACTGGCGTTCAATGGTCTACCCGGTAGGACAGCTCAACGAAGCCACCTCAGCGCCTATGTTGGTTGAGTTCCGATGATGGAGAATCCGCATCGGATCCCTCGGCGGAGGTATCAGGGAGTCGCCGTCGATCCAGGTCAAGATCGCGGACCCGAAAGAAGTCCAATGCCAAAAACCCACCTTATTCCAAATCTTCAAAGTCGCCTAAATGCCTCTCGGCACTGTGACCAAGCAAGCGCCACAAGATAACATGGTAAGCTGGGCACGAGTCGTTTATCTTACTGCTCCTGTAACAGAAAATCCCGAATATCAGAAGATCATTAACTAAAGCAAGCTTCTCCGCGAGAGGTTGGCTGAAATTAAGCGAGAGTTGCCTCCCTCAAAGCTAGTCCCTGTACCGAACCGAACAAAACAGCATATACTAAAGCAGCAGGCATACCTCCCGAGGTTATAACGACGCCGAATTCTATTGAAGTCACACTCCAACAAGTTTTGCATCAATTACAAAGTATGCAAAATTTTCAGCAGCAGATGTACACAGAATTTCAAAGCCTAAAAACTTACGTCGATGAATCCGTGGCCAGTGTAAAGAGCGCGGTTCGTAAGCGAGTCAGCATTAGCCCCAGTGCTCAATCTAACCGCCATCGGCGACCCATACCGACCTCGGACAGCGAAAACACTACTCATGGCGAGTAGAACGCGAGCACATCACGAATATCTCGAAATTTTGCAATGGAACTGCCGCACCTACCACAAACGGGCGGCAGCTGTGCAGCAATAAATAAACACGGTGCCAGTCAAACCTGATGTAATTTGTTTGCAAGAGATCGGTAACAACCGGTCAGATTGACTGGCTACTACACGATATCCCACCCAGACTACCCTAAGGTCGCGACGATGATGCTCAAAGACATAGCAACCAGTGTAGAATATCTGGCGGCTAGCAGCATCAACCACCAAATCGTAACAATACTACCGCAGAAGCTTAGCAAAGCAAGGAGGGCTGGTTTTGAGGCCCACATTCGGTACGTCATGCGTCACTCCGGCACCCATTATAGATTACTGCTTCTTGGGGACATCAATGCCTCTCACACCAGCTGGGGTTACCGAACAGAAACCCCCAAAGGCCGGGAGCTCGAGCGAGCGGCTGAAGCTTATAATCTCCAACTCATCATTCTCCCTCAAAACCCGACGAGATTAGGTAACAGTGTCAGTGCAGACACCTTTCCAGATCTCACATTCACAAATAATGTCGACGAGGTATTCTGAAGAGAATCTAGGAGAGAATCTAGGCAGTTACTATTTCATCATAAGCGTGTCGGTAGGCTCCCCGAAAATTCGGCGACCCTGCGGCCAGGTTGTAATCATGAACTGGGTAAATTATCGCAAAATCCCCATGCCGGAGATATCACCTGAGAACGCTGAAGGGTGGGCAACGCACATACGAGATGCTCCTAAAGCAACACCTAAGCGGCTAGCGCCCACAGCGGAAACACCGGTAGTTGACAACCATGTGCTACATGTGTGGAAGCCAGAAGGGCCTAACTAAAGAATGAAAAAAAAAACAGCGACCTAATTGCAAACTGCGCAACAGAATTGCTGAAATATCCGAGCGGGCAAACGCTTACGCCCAGCAGTTAGAGGCAGCGAGTTGGGCGAGTTGTTGCGACTCACTTCGCGAAACGTTACACACCTCCAAGACATGGGCGATACTTCGCAGCATAATAGAACCAGGAAAAACCAAACCGGCCAATAACCGCACCCTTCAAAAAGTTGCCGGAGAATTTTCGGATGAGATCAGGCCCCCCTCACTAAGCTTAAAGAGAAGTACGTAGGAGCAGCAATCACTCCCCCATGCACTTTGCCATACTAGACGCCCCGACAACTAAGGCAGAACTCTTCGCGGCAGCGCAAGCTGCGAAGAGAAATACTGCTCCAGGACAAGATCAGCTCACAAATGCTGATCCGGAACCTGAGCGACGAGCACCTAGAACAGCTTACTCGGTATTTCAATGAACAGATATGGGAGAGGGGCGTAGTTTCTCAAGAGTGGAAGGAGGCCAAAATCGTGCTTATTCCGAAAGCAGGAAAACCTCATGATCTACAAAATCTGAGACCAATATAACTAACCTCCTGTCTTGGCAAATTATTTGAGAAGGTGATCCACACACGTCTCACGTCTTACATTAAAGACCGCAACCTATTTCCCATAAAAATATTCGGCTTTCGCCAACATTTGTCGACACAAGATGTTTTCCTGCTACTTCGCGAAGAAGTTCTTTGCAACACCACGGTTGGTGCAGAACATCTCATCCTAGCTCTTGATTTGAAAAGCGCATTGGACACTATTTCGCATGAACTTATCTTATCTGAGCTAAATGACATCGGTTGGGGACAAAGAATCTATGACTACGCCCGCTCGTTCCTGATCTCTCGCATCGCGACAGTAGGCATCGGCACTAAGCGCCCCGACCCTTTTCCCTTGCCCAATAGAGGTACACCGCAAGGGGCGATACTCTCCCCCTTTCTTTTAAATATCGGCATGAGACGCTTAGCCAAAACACAGTCGACGTCATACCCGGGCTTGGGTACACGTTATATGCAGACGATATTACCCTATGGGCAACCAGCGGCTCTTAGCACAAGAAGAACAAAGCCTGCAAGAAGCAGCGACCACTGTTGAAACCTTCGCTCGCAGCAGCGGAATGAGCTGCGCTCCCGATAGATCATAATTTATCAGAATCCGAGGTCGAGGCCGTCAGACTCACTAACCGGTCAACCTCTTCCTGGGAGACAGCCAGATAAGGGACGTCCAGAAAATGCGACTCCTCGGACTGTAGCTGCAAAGCAACAAACGAATAGACGACACCATTAAAACCCTTAGGACTAGGGTGAAACAGATCTCCCGTATGATTCATGGAGTAATTTATCACCGAGAAGGCTTCAAGGAAACAGAGACGATCCGGCTTGTTCAGGCTGTTGTGCTAAGTCGTCTCAAATATAGCCTCCCTTTCCAGGACCCCCCGAAAACAGAACTAAAGGCCCTAGTTGCGTTGATCAGAACTTCGTACAAAACGGCTCTCGGCCTACCACAGGGAACCTATACTGAACGCCTGATGGCCCTCGGGATTCACAATAACTACGAGGAGCTACGGGCAGCGATGCTCATATCTCAACGGGAGAGGCTTAGCTTAACCTCCTCTGGCAGAAAATTACTTTGTAGCGTAGGTTACCCTACTCTTCCACAGTATGCGGGAGAAGAACTCGCATCTCTGCCCAAATTCCCTCGTGAAAGAATCATAGTAGCCCCAATCCCTAAGAATATGAATCCGAAATACCACCGGGCTCGTAGAAGTGCTCGAGCTCGAAAGTTAATGCAACAATTTGGTGGAAACTCGGATACAGTCTACACAGATATCGCTTGATATAGTGCTTACAAGTACGCCCTCGCAGTAGTAGGAGCGGTCGCAGATCAAGGGCTTGTGACTTTCGCCACGGCTAGAGTTGCATCTGCGAATACCGCAGAAGCTTCAGCCATCGCACTAGCTATTAAAACTAAGGACGCTCTGGGAGAATCGTCGATAACTCTCACAGATTCCTAAGTGGCATGTAGACTCTTCCTCACTGGGAGGCTACAACACAGCACCACTCACCTATTAGGATCCAACGTAACACAGAAACACATGATCATCTGGTGCCCGGGTCACGCAGGAATCGAGGCCAATGAGAGAGCGGACGGCGCAGCTCGTGCTTTTGTCAAACGAGCGGCCGACCAATCTGACGAAAACCCCTTGCACAAGACATTCTTGAGCACCAACGGCGCGAGCGAAGAAAGTACAGTCCACCACACTCTGACCTACCCAGGCGGGACTCTTATGAAGAGCGCCGAATACAGACGCACACATTTCCAAACATTTATTTCAAACATGCCATTCCCCGACCGTTGTACAGCGTTCACTGTCCTTAGTGCGGAGGCCGGCCAACTCTCACCCACATTACGTGGGATTGCCAGAACAGGCCACCCAAAATTAATACACCAAAAATAGCCGGCAAACTTTCCGGAAGGGAGTAGTGGGAGATTTGGCTCGCCAGCGAGGATAGGGAGATGCAACTAGCGCTCCTCGACCAGGCACGGTGGACCACTCTAGCCAGCGGGGCCCTGGACTAGGGGCTCCACCCACTCTCTTTCTGCACTACTTTTTGAATAAACATGTTTATATATATATATATATATATATTTCATATGGCGAACACGAACATACGGCATGGCAAGCACTTCCAAGTGGTCGCAGCGGACGGAAGGTAGAGGACGCGATGAATCCACTACTTGTATTTCTTGAATAGCATCATGCCTCATACACCGCTATCGTTCGCTAAAGATGTCAAGGAAGCATCACTTTTTCGGTGAAATGCTCGGTGCCTCAGATCAAGAAATTCTGATTTTCGACCTTTCATTTTCTCTAGCAAATCTCCCATCGTCGTCTGCGAGCCAAACCTTGAAACTACAATCCGGCTGTTCGGATAAGAAGCTTTGTTATCCACAACGTGTAATGTGCCCAGCAAGGCCGTCACTTATGTTCGGTGTGAAGTCACTTATGCGCTACATTTAGTTTTGCCTCGCGGCTACGATCAATACGTGCGTTTAACAGTGAAAACAAAAACTTACATTCACTCCTGTCGCTGTATATATTTCTCCAACCATTTGTTTTGACACGCAACTACTGGAGGCTTTGTTATCCGCAACACCTGACCCTTGGATTTTTAGTGGAAATTCTGACGCACACCACCCTTTCTGGGGGAGTTTGAAGATGGACTCCAAAGGAAGAAAATTAGTAGCATTTGCTTCGAACCAAGAGCTTTGTTGTCTCAATGACGACAGCCCAACATATTTACGTGGACTGACCTACAGCAGGTATCTAGACTTGACTTTGGTGTCTATGTGCCTTCGAAGCTGTGTAAAGTTGTTCTCAGACATAGAAACCCATTGAAGTGATCACGTTCCTACCTATTTGAATATCAGGGGAGTGGACAAGTCTATCGACTGCCCTCCGCAAAACAGAGACTGGACAAAGTTCAGGTCACCTATGGAAGACGAATGTCAAGAAGGCCACCCGTCATTCGTTGAAAATCAGATTTGACATGCACTGCAAGAGACTATGTTCATTTTTAGGCCTTCTCCAAATTATATAGAATACGTAGGGGAAGTGGAAAGGCTTCGAGCGATTCGTCGACGAGCAGAAAGAAGATACATGTGCACCAAATGCATTGACGATCTGAGGGAGGTGAGGCAGATTCAAAAGAAAATCCAGCGCTGCATCGATGCGGTGCAATCTCAAAAGTGGAAATCCTTTTGCCAGTCTTTCGATCCTCGTAGGCCTCTGTCCCATGCGTGGAGAACTCTGTGTGGCTTGCAATCATCTCCGCAAGAGCGCCACCCTTTTAGTTCTCTTTCCCTGCATCTAAGGATGACTTGCGATTGACGTGGCTGAGGACTTGTGCGCAAAAATTGCTGACTTGCCGTGACTGCCTGTATCAACATCACGCGATGTTTAGGCATCCCAGGAGTTGCGCATCGATGTGATGTTCTCTATGGAGGAGGTAGAAGCTGCGCTGCCGATTTTTGGATGTTATCATCGCCTGCACCCGACAGTAACACATACAACCCACTTAGGAACCTTGACCGAAAAACCAGCAATGTACTCCTGAAGAGATACAACGAATCGTGGCGCGAAATATTGATTGATTGTGTGTGGAAGGTCAGACACCTAGTACCTTTACGTAAGAGTTCTAAATCTCCATTAGGCTTGGAATCGTACCGTCCCATCGCTCTTGCCAGTGGCGTTGGGAAACAAATAAAAATGATCGTGCTGACGCGCTTTGAATGGTACTTAGAGCATAATAAGGTATATCCGAATGCAATGGCGAACTTCCGGCTCAGTCAATCATCCATCGATAATGTGCCTTATTTGGCAACATCTATTCAACATCAAAAGATTATCAAATGATTAAAGGTGGCGATGTTTCTTGATGCCAAAGGCGCATGTGATAATGAAGCGCACCGAGCAATCCTCGATGCTTTGACTGATGTGGGAATTGGTGGCTGTTCACTGTGCCGGATTCAAAGCTATTTGGAGAACAGATCCTTCTTTGAGCTTACAGAGTATGTCATGAGATCCCATCATCTAAGCAGCAAAGGTGTGTCGCAACGCGAAGTGTTAGAGAGCCCATGAAACGGTTCGGACAAATTTTGCAGACACTTAGGGTACAGATAAAGTTAATCATTCGCAACACAAATTGTGTGAAACGTCTAATATTAAGAGAGCTACGGACGATTACAAGTTAACCTCCTCCATAGCCATGCCTTTTCTTCTCAACGCGATCGCCGAGTGATCGGGTCTAAGCTGCGCCTTCACTGGCTCTGCATCATGATGGCACGTCGTGTGATCCACTTCCGGTTCTCTAAGAGCGAGCGCGCGAAGCCTTTCCAACGTCTCCGGCAGCTGCTTCGCAGTCGACCCCAAGCAAGAGATATCGAAGCAGCGTGCGTTGCGAGAATTCTGTCGCAGTGCCGGTCGTGTCGGGTATTCCGATAACCACAGGCGTGCTGGGCCTTTAGACAGATGGGTGGAGGCTTAAACTCAAGCTGACGAAGCAACATTACCGTAGACGTACGTGAGCGGCCTGATCGGTCTGCATGGACCATCTAGCTGTTCGCGCGGAGCTTAACCAGCCAAAGAAAGAGCTAATATTGCTGTAACCAAGTGTAAAACATTTTAAGCATTTACATAAACAGCATGTTAACGATTACGCTTCTGCGAAAAATTTACACCAGCAGCAGAGAATACACTTCGTTACTGCTACTGTATTTGGTTGAGCTCTGTGCCACCAAGTGGTTGCTCCGTGCAGATCAGTCACGTTCGCGTTTCTGCTCATCCCGTGAAACGGCAAGGTCAAGCGACCAGGCCCTGTCCCCTCACTTGCGTTTACCCGAATACCAGACTCGTGGGACGCTGTTGTAATAATCCTCCGGTGTAAAGGAACGGCCGCAAACGCGCAAATTCTGGCGCCGATCGGATAGCGACAGTCAGATGCACTGCAGCCACTCCGCTCGTCTGCTGCCTTGCAGAGGGACAGATGTCGCAGCTTGACATATTGCCAGTCGCTACGCTTGCAGCCCGCAACGCAACAAAGGAGATTCATGGTGCTCACGAAAAGACAGACCGACACTGACCGCGGAGCTCCCGTCAAGACAGAGCACGTTGTAACAAGAGCAGAAAACGCTTGCTGTGTTCCGGAAGTGCTTAAGCGTAGTGAGAAATTGTTCTTGTGCCGTTTCTTTCTGTTACTTTCTTTTTATAGAAACTAATTAAGTACCATTCTAACTATTACGACCATCATATGCTCAACATAAAGACGGAAAAATTATCGATGATGCGCCCTCGGCAGCCGATCGGATAGCTTACGTGAATTCGGTGATTTACGTCATATGGGTAGAGGCGGCTGAAAATTCCGCCGAAGAATGTGCAGCGATCGGCAGCAATGTAGATTTTTAAAGCCTTATAATAAATTCCACGCTTTACGCGGAGCACTTAAATACGTCAATTATTGATCAGAAGGACCTACTCTAACGACTCAGTATGTTTGTACAAAATTGTCAAAATCGTTTCAGGGTCTCTTTATGCCCCTTTCTCTTCAATGTAGCACTGTTTTGCTACGGTGCATCATTGCCAAGGATGGTCTAGATGTCCATGTATACAGATATCTGCATCTGGGCGTCAGGCGTGACACTTCTGCCGATACGAGCAAGTCTGCGGAGCGCGGTCACACAAACGTCTCTTACCTGAATATGAAGGGTGTAGAACTCTCCTCAGAAAAGTGCCGATTAATCGCATTCACACGCAAACCCATGACTCCATATGATACGCGCGTAAATATACAAGTGATTGCATGCGAAAGAAAGCATTGTTTTCTTGTAATCCTCATCAACCGTCATTTTTCTTCGACGCCACAAATTTCATATATGAGAAAGTGGTTGGCTGCAATAGCCCACGCATTCAGATTTGCCGCCGGAAAGTGTCGGGGCGCATCGGTGCAATGGATGCTGTTCCTCTGCCATGTATTATTTATGGGCTTCCTGAGATACAGCCTGCACGTGCAGGAAAGCGCCAGTAAAAATATACTTCGTGCACTCCAGCGTTTACAAGCCCAAGCTCTGCGGATGTTACTTGGCCTCCCTAAGTGTGCATTCACAGCTGCCACAATCACCATAGGCGTGACCAGCCAATAACAACATACGTTGTAGTCGACGCTCTAAGCGTGCGCATTCGACATGTGGTAAGGGCGCCATTTCACGATCTTGCTTGCCTGCCAAATACTAGGCCACGTACGAGTTTCAGCCCTCTCGTGATTGCTCGTGGAGCATCCCTACCTTCGAATTACGGCCCAGCAGCATGACCTTCGCTGCCATTATGGTCTCTGCATTCACCTAAAGTATGCCTTACCAGTGAACACATCAAGAAGAAGTCACAAATGCCATCAGCAGCATTGAACCTGGTAACATTATTGCTATTATATGAGGTCCACATTGACCGTTTGCATGCTTGCACATATGGGTCGGTCATGCACTCCAACTCAGCAGCTGCAGAATTTGTCCCAGCAGAATCTACAGCGACAAAATTCAGAACATTGCATTTGACATCCATGGCGGCTGTCGAACACGCAGCTCTGTGTGCAGCAATTCAGTTGGTCGATGAGGAAACGCCCCAGAAATGATCCATCTTCTGTGATTCCAAGGCCGCCCTATAGAGTTGGCTTTCTGCATTACCCCGTGGACCCCAAGAGCCACTTGTCACGGACGAAGAGCAAATTTACCATCGCGCCGTTGAGACCGGACATGACATTTTATTTCATTGTTTGCCAAGTTATCATGGCATCCTTTGAAAAGAGCGACACAGCCGCTCGATCTTCACACAACAGTGCCGATTGTGTTGCCATCTCGCTGTCAAGAACAGACGAAGCGGGAAAGTTACGCTTGCTTGCTTGCGAGCTTACCTTGGCCCAATGGGATTCGGCAGGCTATAAAAACAAGCGCCTTTGTTCCCTGAATCCTGATCAGAAGCTCCATTTTCCAGATGGTTTACCACGACGGGAGGTAACTCATCTGTCAACTATGGCTTGAAGCGCCTTTTGGCGATGCGTGCTCATACCTCGTCGGAACGACCTCAATTCCATATCGTGAAGTTCGCCGGTTCAAAGAGACAATAGCGCACCTTCTGTGTGATTGTCGTTGTTTCAGTGCGCAAGGCCAAGTCCTCAGCACCACCCTCGACCGGACTGACAACAGTCCCCTGACAGAAGGCAGAATTTTAAAGGCCCTGGTCCATGCCGACATCGGCACGAACTGCTTTAAAGTCCCTAGTGTGCTTTCAAAAAAGCACGACTCATTGAAAGAATATTGGATGAGCAAGTTCATGCTTTCCTCTTTTATTTTTATTCTTCTCTTGTTTTTTTATCTTTCCTGCCCTTCCCCCGCCCCCTGTGCAGTGTATCCAACCGGACACTTAATCTGGTTAGCCTCTCTGCATTTCATCCCTTGTTTCCTTTCCTTCCTACATGGGGACGTTGTAGTTGGAATGGAGTAACGGAAGTTTGGGGTTAGGCAGGCTTGAAATTTGGGGTCTGGTCAACTTGAAATTTGAAGATAGGCCAAGTCTAAATTTCAATGTGGGCCAACTGAAATGTGGAGGAGGACCTGATTGAAACTTGGGGCTAGGCCAACTTAAATTTTGGGTGGGTCAACTTGAAATTGAAGGGGGGCGAAACCGAAATTTGGGGATGAGCTAACTTAAATTTGGGGGTGGGGCAACTGAAATTTGGATGCATGTTTACACATCAGTCACAACACCAGAGCAGTTTCTGGAGACTTCTTTTTGCCTGCACTCATGTGGCACCCTGCTTGCTAACGTAATGTTTACGGGGTGTTGATATAAATTTAAACTGCGGACAAAAGAACTAAACTTACTTCGTATAGTACTCTCATACTTTTCTATTGCTAAACTTCTTTCGCCTTTCGGGGCAGCGTGACTGTTTTGGTTCTTGACTCTTTATTGATAGCAGCTCTGTTATTGGGAGCTGATTTAATTCACTTATATGACACGTGTTATTTGAATATTTGAGAGTATCTTCGACAACGAACGCGTCTGATAAAGGTTTGAGTCCACTTTGACATGTCTTCTTCGGCATTCTAAACTATTCAAACGTAAATATCAGTGTTTTTATGCATCCATATTCACGCTGAGTTCATTATTATTTATGCGACAAATTAAAAGAATTAGTGCAGCTGGCTAACCGGCTCACGTTATTGTTGTTTATGGAATAAAATCTTGATCACCTTTGGAAAGCCTTGTACAAGACAAACAACTAGTCAACCGCCAAAATCAGGGGTTGATAATAATTTCCAACATGCTTAGTGTATCACAAAAGCATTGCACTAATGTAATGGATGGATGGATGCGAAACTGCAATGGCACTAATGTAATGGTAGCTTTTTTTTTCTCAGGGAAACTATGCCACAGAATGGCCCATTATCGCTGCCGTAAAAGCTCTAATATGC
Organism: Dermacentor andersoni; assembly: GCF_023375885.2. Classification (NCBI taxonomy): domain Eukaryota; kingdom Metazoa; phylum Arthropoda; class Arachnida; order Ixodida; family Ixodidae; genus Dermacentor; species Dermacentor andersoni. Next base: position 112,127,703 of record NC_092816.1, on the reverse strand, counting down.
AATGGTAACCTCGGGTACTTATTGTCAAACTTAAGGTAAAAATGTTCTACAAAATATCTGCCACGTAGAAGCACAAAATCCAGGCATACTGACGCTTAATTGAAAGGCTACGCTAAGTTCAAGAACTTCCATTGATTACACTATTGACTGTGTCAAACTCGAGGCCCTTCAAGGTGTGGGAAGATGATATTCTCGTGTCAAATACAATAAATAATAAATACTAGAAGATACTAAATTAGAAATGTGAAGCGCCTACGACAAAGAGACTAGAATCGTCAGACAGCATACGAAGTCAGTGCCGGTAAAAAAGAGGAGAAGAAAGATAAGAGGCAAATAAGTAGAAGTGGTAGCCTAGCCAGAATTCAAATTCCTCAAGCCGACAGCAAGGTTTTGCGTTACGGTGAAGGCGCGTAAAGAAGCTGGTGAGCGGAGGAGCATTGTCAACGGCGTTGCAGGCGTCTCATTTCGATGATGGACAAATCATGACCTATGGAAAACCAGCGTATTTCGCTTGCAACCAAGAAAACAATTCGGAATATTTACTTGTCACCGAGAGTACTACGCCAAATGCACTGCGTGTCTGTGGAGCCCTTCTTGCCTTCCATGTACCCTTCCATGTACTTCTTGCCCTTGAGCTCCGAGACCACGACACCATGACAACATTAGGAGCAGCAATGTCGACAGCACAAACGACAATGACGCAAAGGTGTCTCAAACGTCCGTTTAAGTTATATCGATAGTAAAATGTCGGAATAACCATGAACTTTTTTACAATGCCTGTTAAAAAAAATTCCTGTTGAATAGATACATTGTATAATTGAAGTACAACTTTAATGTGACCGTGTAAGAGATGAGCGTCAGAGTCGAAGCAACTAAATTATTTGCGCGCACGAAATTAGCGATTTATTGCATGAACACAAGAACACAACAGTATACTTACTGAACATAGCATTCCTTCATTAGTTGGCTCGCCATCTTTACCAATGCAGTCCATGGTTCCCCCCTGCGCCAAACACAAAAAGAATAGTATTATCGAGCCATAGGTAGCATTAGTTGGGTGCATAAAGCTAATAATTATAATATTTAATCAAGGCTAAACGAATAATATTTACCACTTCAGGCTGCAATCTGGTGTAATGCACCCTCATTTTCATTTCCCGAAAGCACATGAGAGAGTGGCAATACAAATCTGTGAACGCATTCGGTTACGTATCTCGCCAGACTAAAACAAGGGACGAAGCTGTGAGCAGATATGATTATGTGATAAACCACTCAGTAGCCTAGTAGTAGCCTCTGCGTTTGTACTAATAATTGTGGCATTCACATGTGTTCTATGATTTTCTTGCAAATAGTTTTTTATGCGCAATAATATTGTCACAAAAGAACCTAATAAAATAAAGGTTAAAGAGACACTAAAGAGAAAGAACCAATCACTTTAGATTGATGGAGTATTCTCTTAAACTCTGTCTTTATCAATGTAGTGACAATCCGTTGGATTTTAGAATAAAAATGAACATCAAAGTTCAATTTTTTTTTATTCCATGCGAGAAACGTAACGTCGTTACGTTGCTGTGCTGTCACTCAACAAAAAAAATCTCATTTAGGCCACGTTGGCTCTTACTGAAACTTGTAATGATATATCTTCGGCTTCTTTAGAACACAATGTAGTGCATTTTTGCCAATCAAGAATTAACTAGGCCTGAACAGATGCCATTCAAATCTATGACGTCACAGAGAGCTGGTTTGTGAACTTGAGGTAGCCGAGGACGGATCCCTGTACCACAGGGATCCGTCGTCGGCACACTCCTTTTTCTATTATACATTACCGACCTCCCAACAGCCATATCATCCACAATACGTCTATTCGCCGATGACTGTGTTATTCACCGTCGTGTCGCTCCTAACACTGACCAATCCATTCTGCAAAATGACCTAAATTCTATTGACAAGTGGAGCTCACGTTGGATGATGGAACTAAATGTCTCCAAGTGCAAGTTAATGCATGTATCACGTAAACGTTCTATATGAAAATTTCCATGCTCTCTAGGCTCTGTGAATTTAGCTGAGGTCGACAGTTACCGCTACCTTGGCGTTATCACTAACTAAACTGGTCGAACCACGTTCTACTAATAACAGCCGATGACTCAAGATCCCTTAACTATACTTAAAGATCCCTATCCTTGTCTCTTCTGTTGATTCGTAAACTGGCATATGAAATTTTCAACCATACCAAATTAGAATATGCACCTACAATTTGGAATCGGCATCGAAAGTACTTGATTGACACTTTAGAAGCTACTCGAAATCGTGCCTCGCATTTTATCTTATCGAATTATGACAACACTATCAGCGTTACTAAATTGAAATTATCTATTGGTCCGCCCCTTTCAGCATCAAGACGTATAATTTTGCAGCTCTGCTACCCGCCATGGTTTCTCAGTGGCTATGGTGTTGGGCTGCTGAGCACGAGGTCGCGGGATCGAATCCCGGCCACGGCGGCCGCATTTCGATGGGGGCGAAATGCGAAAACACCCGTGTACTTAGATTTAGGTGCACGTTAAAGAACCCCAGGTGGTCGAAATTTCCGGAGCCCTCCACTACGGCGTCCCTCATAATCAGAAAGTGGTTTTGGAACGTAAAACACCATAATTTAATTTTGCAGCTCGGCCTATTCCATAAATTGTGCTATAATTCTCTTGACATTCGTTCCTCGATAATGTCAACCCGTTTTTCGAGTCTTTAGTTGTTTTTGGCTTACCATGCGTCTTCCCGCGCTAATAGTGGTGTTTTTGGCATTGTAGAAAGGTACTTAGCGAATACAGCATACATTTTCTTTCTCTTTATTGTCGCTTTAGAACATTATCTGCCTCATACGCTTTCACCATACTATTCATCGGGGCTCTGCTAAACATTCGATTTGGAAAGAAAACTTTGGACTTGTGTGGCGCCATTGCATTGAGCGTTTACTTTTAGTAATGTTCGGTAAATACATATAGCTTTTGCAGTCGATGCTCTTCTAGCTGCTCCTTCAGGATAGGTTGACAACGGCGATGAAAATAGCAGTTTGGCTGCGCCACTATGGGCCCCAGTATTCTTGACAAGTCTGTTCGCCAGCTCGTTTTTTCAAGAGTAATACTTTGCATTTCCCTAATTTTTATCTGTGAATTCCAGCCTATGTAGCTAGAGTAACAATGAATGATACATCAGGGAAATGTGCGCGTGTTATGTAGACTTACCCCTGTTGACGATACTTGAGCATCCTTGGACTCAGTTCTTTCAGCAACTTCAACATTAGCATGTAGCTTTCCTATTTTGATTGAATAAGTGGGTATAAGAAATATCATGAGAAGCCAACAAACACTGACACCAAGGACAACATATGGGAAATTACTTGTGCTGAATAAATGAAATAAAGAAACGATGAATTAGTGGAAATTAAAGTGGATGAAAAAACAACTTGCCGCAGGTGGGAGCCGAACACACAACCTTCGCATTTCGCGTGCGATGCTCTACCGATTGAGCTACCACGGCGGCGTTTCCCCATCCACTTTCTTGGGTATTTATGTGTACTAGTAGAACCCTGGGAGTGTTAGCCAGCGCCACCACTCATAGACCTTGGCGGTGGACGTGGAACGTCGCTTTTGCCGCAGGCGTCACGAGAACGTGATCTTTTTGGGTGAAGGCAACTGGTCAATAAACCCACATATGCTACCTGAAGGCATCAATGTTGCCAGATTCAAGACCCTCGTTATGTAATAAACGAGAAGAAAGGGGGTTAACCGAGGGGCCCGATTTTTATTAGTCATATCATGAGAAGCCAACAAACACTGACACCAAGGACAACATAGGGGAAATTACTTGTGTGACAGTACCAGCTGTGATGAAGCCAGACCCACGAACCAGCCCGCCCCTCCGCCTGCCCAATGCTCCTGCCAGAAGGTGTCATAGCTGTGGGCCTGTGATCAGGACACCCAGCCATCGCATATGCTCAGCGACGCGTGCGATTCCGGTGGCCAGTGTTGAAACGGAGGGCCGCTGAAGATGCTTTTTGAGGGGCCTTTTGCAGGGGCGCCTTTGCTGAGACTCGTCTCTGGGACTAGGGCCACAAGAGATGTGGGCCGAGGAGCGCCGCCAGACAGATGTAGGCAGCTGCCACACGTGGTATAGCAACGTAGTATATATGTTGTCGTTCTGCCAGGTTCAAGTGAAACAAAATGCCACAGGCACCTCGGCTCGCCTCCAACCGCAGCATTAACACTTACCCATGGGCTTGCCCACAATTACGTGCGCAAAAAAAGATGAACATGACGTAACTGTTTGCCGTCACTTTTTTGGACATGGCGTGCGTGGGATATTTATTGTTTTGTATTTCGCGTCATTTGTTGGTACTTTATTTTTGTAGACGCAGAACATTGAAATGTAGCTCTTTGTTAGTGTATATCCAACCTGTATGCGATAAAGTTTTCTTATTTTCATTTCCCAAGTGTTCTCTCTCACCTCGCGACACGCAAAGAACCTACGAAATCATGTCCCTCGTAACTATAGGCCCTCGTTTCAACTTGATCAACCAGTTGCGTCTGAGCTGGAAATGATCTTGCAGGGATCAACTATAGTCAGGCATATGTTTTGTTAGAACTGGTTAGGTAAAGTTTAAATGTTGTTATGCGCGCAATAGTAACGCAGATTAGCACAGTGCTCACCTGTAATTATTTTGAGGATTTATTTCATAATAAGAATAATTCTACTGAAGGCGCCCTGCTCCTCCTCTCCAATCGCCAGACACTGATGCCTATGATCCTTTATGCCACGCAGGTTGACATCACCTACGGATACCTTGTTTTCGCTTGGACGCTACACCGACTGCACCTGCGTTTCTATTGGCCCCAGCGCATGAAGACGGCGTTCCAATACATTGACAGCTCTGCCATTTGCCAACACCATGAGCAGTCAACTACGCCTCATGCAGTTGCTTTGCAACCAGTTGAGTAAACAACCTTGCCTTCTAAAAATGTTTTGGTCACCTAGCTTAGTCCCTTTGCTGGGCCTGCTACCGGGCGTGTCTGGACTATTGCGCTTTGGGACAATTGGACGCAGTATTACGAAACGACGGCTCTCGCTTCGGCTTCAGCAGCAAATGTTTCCTCTTTCCTGCTGTGCTAAGTCAATCTGCGTCACCGGACTATGATTGTTGCGATTAGTGATCGTGGAGGACAGTTTAATGTGGATATTGTTGGACAACTACTACGTCTTGGTAGTTGTGATTACCGGCCACTATGCCTTGACAACATGCCACCCCCAGTCAAACGGCCTCACTGAGCGCACGAATCGCACCCCGACCAGCATCCTTGCCATGTATGTGTCCACAGATGTGAAACAGTGGGATTATATTTTACCATGCCTGATGGACGCTTACAATAGTGTGGAGCACAAAGTCACAGGTTAAACCAGTTTGGTTTCTTCTGTACACTCGCAATCCAGAAATTTTGATCGACGCTATCCTTCCCTAGTCTCCACATGATGACTCTTCAATAGATCAGACTTTACGTCGCGCTGAGAAAGCACGTCGACAGCCTCGCCTCAGAACTTTTCTTCTAAGAATCGTACGAAGTCGTTGAGTGAGGCTCAACATCTTACCGCCACATTTGCTCTTGGGAACTTTATTTGATTTGCACACCAACAAGAAAAGAGGGGCAGTACAGAAAATCCTCTCAAGATACACCGGCCAATATGTGATATTGTTACGCTATAGCGATGTCACATACGTCATCACATGAGTGACCTTGCACAAGTGGCGGTAACGTAAAACGCAACACACGCACGTCGCCCGACTGAAAGTTCATAACCTTGCTGCCTATGTAACTCTCTCAGAGTTCGCTGTCTGCCCGCGTAGAAGATATCGCGCGGCCCGGCGGAACCAGAAGAAGAATATGTATTGAAACGTGTGCAAAGCTGGCTTCTGCCTCCTGGCCTGGGTTGGCAACCTGTATTTTGCAGTACGCTATCCATTCTTCAAAGGTTAACTAAACCTACCGAATCCGTTGCAATTTCTTGTTACGGCCCACCTCAAACAAGATAACCACGGATCATACGATGTTTTCGAAATGGCACAAAGCAGCAGCACATTTATTGTTGTCTGAAATTCCATATGTGCATGAAGGCTATGAACATGTTATGGCTTGTGTAGAAAAGGTCAAATTGCTCAAACTGATAGGGTAGAAATTGCATAAAGAAAAAAATGGACAGGGTAAGTTTCCCAGGTGAAAAGCCTAAGTGCATATGCTTACCTGCAGACTTGCAAATGAAAATTAGGAGTATTGCAGTGAAGTACACATGAAATTTTACTGCACTCACTTGGTATTGCATTATTTTTCTGAAAGTAATACATAATATATGTAAGGTATAATATATCATACACAAATTATTCACCACTACAAAAGCATTTATTCATTACAACGATGAGTATACTTCATTTTACACAATACTTTAGTCTGTGGGCTGCCATATACCGAAACAATACTGTTATACTTACCATAGCTTACTTTCACAGACTGTAATACATTATCAATAAATCATAGATAGAGTAATAAATTCGAATATTGCGTATTACGGAACCCACATGATGCAGGTGTAAGGGGGAAGAGTATCGCCACGTTTCAGTAAGTTGATCGCTTTGATGGAGATCCTGCCCAGCATGTAGTTGCGTGCCGCTGTTTGAGAGTCGGTGAAGACCGCTATGGCATCCTCGCTTGTATGGGTGGCGAGTGCTATAGCACTCGCCTCCTCAGCTGTCTCCACGCGTTTGGCGAGAATTGTCGCCAACGCCAGTGTCGTTCCCCTGTAGTCTGTCACGCTGATGGCGAAGGCGTTTCGGCCCGGATACTTGGCTGCACGTAGCGCGCCTGCGGGTCGTTACGGTGCTTGTGTCTGATGGCATTTACCCTGGCGAGCCGTCTGCCTCGATGGTGTTCTGGATGCATGTTCCGAGAGATCTGAAGAACTTGTAGACATTCTCGAAGCTTCGATGTGATCTTTTCCTTGCGTTCTCCATCGTTTTCTAGATTCGTTGCGCATGCTGTGCGTCGGAGAATTGCTCGGCCTGTGGTTGTGAGCTTGAGTCTCTCGATCTGGTTGATGAGGTGCGCTTCCGCGAGTTCTTCCCAGGAGTTGTGAACTCCCATGCGAAGCAATCGGTCAGTGGAGGCGGTTGTCAGAAGTCCTAGGGCGAGCTTCGTGGCCTTTCTTATTAGAAGGTTTAGTTTTATGCGAAGCATATTACTAGAGCTCAACCCAGCTCCTCAGGCGCGGCGGTGTCGCCTTCAATACCACGTGAGACCGTGACGTCACGACAGAGGAGAAATGGGGCTCCAACTCGCGCCGTCGCTCGCGGCGTCGCCTGCAAGGCTGACCACGTGACACCGTGACGTCATGACAGAGGAGAAACGGGGCTCCAACTCGCGCCGTCGCTCGCGGCGTCGCGGCGGTATATAAGCAGCTGCGCTTGTTTCTAGGTGGCTTTGGCTCAACTCTTGCAAGATGGGCTGGGTGGGAATCGAACCAGGGTGTCCGGAGTGTGAGACGGAGACGCTACCACTGAGCCACGAGTACGATGCTTCAAAGCGGTACAAAAGCGCCTCTAGTGAATGCGGTGTTGCCTTAGAAACGAGCTGTTTCTAAGGCTCAGGCGTGCGTCGCTTGCTCAGGCGCACATTTCGTTGCCGCGCCGAACGCTGCATTGCTCGACGCTCACCGCGTCCAATGCGGGGCGCGTAGTCGCTGCGCCGTAGCCCATTGTCTTACACCCCTTGGCGGGTCGACGGGAACGCTGTCGCGTTCCACTCTTGAAGGCGAAGCAGAGTAACGCATGAGTTGTTTCTTCGTCTAGCCGAACCAAATATAGCCAAGCAACATCAGTTCACCAGGCTAAACAGTGGTTCAACAACTAAAATAAAGGCTAGTATGCTTCGCATCCTGGGCTTAACCTCAGCTAAGCCACAGCCATTTTTTTGTTTCTCGGCTGTCTTCAGGTTGAGGTAAGGAGTTCCGTATGTAATGCGACTGTAAAAGAGGGCTTGTACCATTTGCAAAGTGTCGTGTTGTTTGAGGCCATTGCGGCGATTACCCGTCGTATCAGATGAGTAAGCTGTGCCACGGTATTGTGTAGCCTGTGGAGTGTGGTGGAGCCGGACCCGTCCTTGTGTATATGAACCCCGAGGACTCGAAATGAGTCGGCCTTCGGTATCGGGACTCCCTGAAGAAGGACTTGTGGGTCCGGTGCGTGGTGGCTTGGGGGCCAGCCCCGGGTGCGTGCCCCGAGTACTAACAGCTCGGATTTATCTGGAGCAGAGTGGAGGCCGCAAGTGTTGAGGTACCGTTCGATGATGTTGACCGCCTCCTGAAGACGGTCCTCCTGTTCAGCCGTGCTCGCGCCTCTCGTCCACAGTGTGATATCATCTGCATATAGAGCATGGAATATCCCTGGGACGGTGTCTAGGAGGCGGGGAAGCTTGAGGAGGGCCACGTTGAAGAGGAGTGGCGAGACTACCGAACCTTGTGGCGTACCCTTGTTAGGTAGGTGAAATGTCTTGCTCCGGAGGTTGGCGATTCCCACCGTGGCCGTATGGTTGGTGAGGAAAGCGCGCAAGTAGGCGTATGTTTTGGCACCGCAGCCGATATCTTCTAGGTTACGGAGAATGGCTTCATGGCTCACGTTATCAAAGGCACCCTTTACGTCTAGCGCTAGAATGGAAGACTTGCTGTGTTTGCTCAAATGGTCAAGAATATCTTCCTTTAGCTGGAAGAGGACGTCCTGCTTGGAGAGCATCTCGCGGAAGCCGAACATGGTGTGCGGATAGCGATCGCTTTCCTCGAGATGTGTGGTGAGCCGCTCGTTGATCATGTGTTCAAATAGTTTCCCGGCGCAGGACGTAAGGGAGATGGGGCGGAGATTTGCGATGGAGATGGGTTTGTTTTGCTTGGGTACCATGGTTACCTCCGAGTGTTTCCAGGCTGTTGGTGGCTCGCCCTTAATCCAGCAGTCATTATAGTACCGAAGGAGAGCCGTCAACGGCCGAGGGGGTAGCTGTCGAAGGTGCTTGTTGGTGACTTTGTCTTTGCTCGGGCTCGTATTGCGTGTTAGCCTTGAGAGGGCCGCCTGCAACTCTGCCTGTGTGAAAGGCCGATCTAGCTCTTCGTTCAGCGCTTCTTGGCACTCCCTAGGGGCGGAAAGGTTGGTGGCAGTGGTTTGCGGGTTAGCTGAGCCGTGTAGCTTCGTCTGAAGTTCTTGGAGTAGCTGTTCCTCTGTGCCGCCATAGTTGTGGATTAGTCGGTGAATTGTATGTCTTTGTTGGGTTTTGGTGTAAGTTTCGTCAACCAGGAATCGAAGTATATACCAAGTCTTCTTTGTGCTGAGGGTCCCTTGAAGTTGGTTGCAGAAGGATCGCCAGTTCTGACTCGCTAGCTGTTCAGCGTACTCCTGTGCCTGCATGCTTAATAGGGCAATTCGGCGTTGGAGCTTGCGGTTGAGCTTTTGGCGGTGCCATCGTTTGAGGAGCGATCGCCGAGCCTGCCATAAGTGCAGTAGGTGGTTATCGATTTAGAATATTTTTTTGGCATTCCGCCCAATTAAGTAATTAGCCTTATTGTTATACACATTCTCAAATATTATGATTCGATGAAATATGTCAATGAAAAAATTGTAGAGGAGCATAAGTAGTTCCCGATGCAGCTTTCTGTTGCTCAGTATGTGCTACATAAAAGGTTTTTCTGACCGTAAAATAAGCCCACCAATACACGCAAAATGACTGCACCGGCCAGTCGCGCGGCAATTCACCGTGTATTCGAGGGCTTTTTAACGCTCGGTGAAGCACCCTTATGTAGCACGTATTGAGAAACAGAAAGTTACATCGGGAGTTTTTCATATTCTTCTGCAATTTTTTCATTGACACTTATAATTTAATTATAATATTGAGAAGTTATTAAGTATTTAGACTAATTATGTGTTTAGAATGAAAAAATTGTCTGAGTATTTCCAAGCGATCGCAAACAACGTCACCCTTGTTCTGTCTAGCTACATTGCATTCGCATGTTTTTAAATTCTGCCTAAAGTTAGCTGGGACATCCTGTACGTATGAATGTGTGTATACAAACCGACTGTCCCAAGTAAATGTCGACGATAAATAAAAAATAGCAGAGGGCTCTATATGTGAACGGTGATCACTGTGCGTTGCTGAGGGCTGATCTTGTTATGAATAACTACTTTTTTCATTTTTCCAAATGAATACTTCAACTTGTTTATCTTCATGAAATATTTTGAAACTTCTTTTATTACCTCTGATAGCTCTGAAGTATACATGTTTTATACATGGTTAAAGTAGGACTTGATATACTGAATCGACCAAAGAGCGCATAAATAAAGCGCGACTGCTCTGCCTGTTCTCTGGTGAGCTCTTTCTTAGTCTCTACGTGCTATTGCTAAAAATATTGTATATAGATATTATTTGCTCATCATTTATGACGTACTACTTAGTCACCCTAAGATTTTATCAATAACGTTAAATTACACCACACATGAAGTAATTAGGGCCAGGTAGAAACTAGAATAAATAAATTAGTACTAACAACGATTACTAACATAAGTGGCCTTTCATAAGTATGCTAATCATACACACAGTCTGTTCCCCAAAACGAGTTCACATACGTCGGTGTCATATTTAAGGAAAACTTAACTTGGCACAACGGCGAAGACAATATTTAAATGCAAAATTTACGAAAATTTGGTACTTTAACGTTCTCTAACTGTAAAGCTAACGTGTAATCAGGGATTCGAAGACTTTTGGCATATAAACCTCTGATTCAATCAAAGCTTGACTACACCTGTGTTGTTGAGTAACTTAATTTTGAACAGAACACAGGTAAACTAGATTCTGCACAAAGGAAGATAACTGGATCAATTTGACACAAATATGGCCGCGTCTTGCCGTCCTCATGAGAATCTATGCGTTTCTTGCATGCTGCTCCTAAAGCACGAAATTACGTGAACTTGACACCTTTCCCAACAAGATTCCGAATTAAACATCCACCAATCCGGCACCTGCAATGTTTCCCCACCCTTCTGCCCGATGGCAGAGACGCACGCATCCTCTAAGCATTGTGGCCATCAGATACCAGTCGGGGATACTTTTGAGTTTTTCTTTCGTTATCTCGCCTTTTACCTATGCACTGTAAATTCATTTTTCTTGTCTTTTATTTCATTTGCGCTATTTTTATTCACTCAACCTGTCTTCCACAAACGCAGTGATATTTGCAATAAATAAATATGCAAACGCAGCACATTGGCATTTCTTAGTAGAGTATGTGATGCGACATTCTGTTTTCGTCATATACACGTTAAGGCAACAGTATTTCTTTTGGGGGGGGGGGGATCTGCAATAATTTAGACACAAAATTATTACATTTATATGTCTGAACTGCTTACGAGTCATGCCTCACTCTGTTCCATTAGCCCCGAGAACTACATACAGGGGCGCTGCGAGCGCTGCGAGCGTGACGTCAGAGCCACGTGACGTCAGAGCCTGTCGTATGCAGCAGTTCGGGCCGTGCCAAGGTTACTTCTGCAGTGTTTCTGTTTGTTCACTCTCGTTCTCTATGCTTGCATACTTATGACGATCGTCTCAAATATACTTTTACTGCCTCTTCGTTCGCGCTTATGGGTTCAAAGAGATTATTTTCTAGACGAGAATATAGTTCTGAAAGGCAACCCTACGCTGCCAGCCGAACGAGTTCAGACCAGCTCATTGCGGGTTTCTTCATGCGCGGTCTACACATTGCAGTGATGCTCACGTGAATAATAAAAGCATAAACGAAAAGAAAACAGCGCTTCAACATCCAGTTAGGATACCATACCTGCCATGGTGCAACAGGTATATCCTAAATACTGGCTATATATATGACTTCTACAACACCTACCTTGATTTTAGCCGACTAAAACATGTTTGCTCACGACGAGTAGTTCATAGCATAATATCGGATTTTTACATTTCTTTACAGAATCGCTCGCTTGTAACACTGCAGTTTAGATTCTACCGGCACTACTTGCGCATTTGACTGCTTCATAAAATTAGGCCTTGCTTCCCCGAATAATTTTAAATGACGAGAACTTGAATTAAAGCTGTTTGCGGTTTACAGCTGTTTACAGCACATGGAAAAAACTGTACCAATATTTATTCACTTTTCTGTGCTAGACGTACAACTCCCTTGAGCGATTTACTGGTGCTTTTTACTTCGGGAAAACACATGAAGAATCTGTTTGGCGGACACAGGCTGCTTGGGACAATTTTTGAGTAAAATATGCCTTTTGCTCCGCATGGGTGCAGCCAGCAAGAGCTTGAATCCGACGCCTCATTCCTTAGTAGTGTGGGACATACTGAAGATATTATTCTCCAGCGCAGATCAGAAATCAAGGTTATTCATGTGAGTCTTGCGCTGTCTTCTTAATGAGGCTGGAATATGAGATTCTATTTTATGTACTGACGAAGCGAATAGTTGTCATTTTGCAGAAATAAACAACGCAGGATCTAGACATGGTGAGGCAGAAGGTGTCTGAATTTTCCTTTTCAAGGCAACCTAAGCTACTCTGTAGTGCGTCGAGTATACTTTACGCATTGTAGCTGTCGCTGTAAATAACTATTTCATGGTTTCAATGTGAAGGTGTAATGAACTGCCGGGGTTCGCGAACAACGCGTGCTTCGCCATAACGACAGTCGGTTGCTCCTACTGCTGGAGGGATTTGCCATATTCTGGATAAAGGCTAGTGAGGGCCACTACGAAACAGTTCATCATTTTCAGTTAATTGGTTCTCGATCTTAACCACAAAATTTTCTTTCAGGTGATTGCATTTGTCGTATTCACGAAGTGTGCGCATGCTTATACATAATGCGCCATTCTCCTAAGAGCTAATGCTTTTTCTGGTTGCCTGTTTTAGCGAACGTCGAAATTAGTAGCAAACCTTTTCACACAAAATGCGAGCCTAACTCGTTATTTTACGAATTAATGCAGTGGACACATCTCACTTAAACAGCTCACCAGAGCAATGAGAATCATGAAAACTTCGCTATGTGGAGTCCTAGCACGAAGTTAGAATGCTGACACAGATTTTTCTTCCGTGTAAAATAAATGTTTCTGGTAGCTAAGTACTAAGGGTATGTTAAGTGTTTAGAGGAGCATCACACATAACTTCGCGTGTTCAATTTGCAGACATTTTGTTTATGCAAAATTTACCGATAGACACGGAGCATATATGCATCGCTAAGCCAGTAGATACCTTCAACGCTACATAGCTTTCGATATCGAATCGCAAATCTTAACGACTCACGTGGTTTTGAAGAAGAAAGTGCCGTTCTGGCGTGACAGCAAAAATAATCCGAAATATCCGTTAATAAGTACGGCTCGAGCCACCAATATCCACGAAGCATGCACGAAGGAACGAGCGCATGCGGAAACCGAGTGAGCCGGGGTGAGGGACGTCCAAGCAGTGGCGTCACTCGCGAGAGGGTGCCCCTCAGGCTTCTCGCCTCTAACAAATAATTATACCAAAACCGAAATACTTCGCTCTCTTTTCGTAGGTCGAGCGTCATTTATGTCGAGACGACTTGATCATGGACGTAAGGAATTTCTTCTTCATTGTAGAACTGCAACCATTTCAAATTCATTTCATCCTAAAGCTTACATTGAGTGGAATCAGCTGCTACATAGCATTGTAACTAACTCTGATCACTCATCAGTGCCTTTTTCAACATGCTATAACTAACTTCCTTGCACCTGAGTAACTTGCGGTAACGTTTCGTTTGTATTATATCTACTATTACTATTGTGTTGCAATTCTAGTAATGTTCCATATTATTATGATATTGCAGTGTTGTTGTTAATATTGATGCGCTCCACTTCTATTACAATTCTTTTTCTGACATTTTGCATAGTGATGTTACAAGAAAAATGATTTCTCCCATATTTATATTTAGGTACATTCGTGCTGTGTGGCTGACGTAACCTCCCCCCCCCCCCGCGACACACACAGTGTGATGTTGAAGGCACTCGGTGCTTAAATAAATAAAATGAAGTGAAATAAAATGCATTGGAATTCTTCTCCCTCTTCATATTTACGCCACGGGCTCTTCTAAATGAAATAAAGAAATATGTGACTCTCGGCATTCTTTGCTCACAACATATATTGTGAACTTGAAATGTGCCGGCTGTCTGCTCAAGTGCAAATGTTTATTTATTTGTTTATTTATTTTATCTCTTTTTGTTCATATGTCATCCACTATCTTCTTGCAAATGCTAGGGCACCCATCTTCTGGCTTCAATAGTCTCTCTCCCTCCAGCAACGAAGCGACTATTATCATGCTTCGTTTTATTCCATTATTTACGGAAATTACCTAATCGGTATTGATGGGCTAGCTGGTCATCCATGATTTCGGTGAAACAGTGGACTTATAAAAAAACACGGGAACACAAACATCGATGATAAATGAATAAACACTTTACAGATCAAATTAAGCGAGGACGAAGAACACAAATATCAGGACGGGCTGCTGAAACTGGTGTTCTTCGTCCTCGTTTAATTTGCGCCAAAAAGTGCGCTTTAACCATGAATCAATAGCAACTAGCTCAAACCAAGATCTTACTTTTTTTTTATGGGGTTTTACGTGCCAAAACCTCTTCCTGATTATGAGGCACGCCATAGTGGAGGACTCCGGAAATTTCGACCACCTGGGGTTCTTTAACGTGCACCTAAATCTAAGTACACGGGTGTTTTCGCATTTCGCCCCCATCGAAATGTGGCCGCCGTGGCCGGGATTCGATCCCGCGGCCTTGTGCTCAGCAGCCCAACACCAAAGCCATTGAGCAACCACTGCGGGTAAGATCTTACTTGAATCGATGATAAGCACTTACGCATGCATTAGAGTAAAAGACGCCCATTTTTAGTAAGCGCGTATGCAAAACTAAGGTATCTGACAAATGCATGGCGAGGCAATCCAGAACGTAAAAGTTACAACAAATAACGCGATCACATGACTATGTGCGTGCAAGATATATAATCAAACTCTCAGGTAGGGACACTTTCTTTTTTTGAAGCTGATGTGGGAGGCCAACTTATCCACGCGTCCTTCCACTTTTCAATTTCTATTGATTCAAAAATATTGCTTGCTTTTTTGTTTCATTCTTTGCGCAGAAACACTGCTCTTGTGACTGCAGTTGAGCAGCCGCAATCTCTGCATCAAGGGTACTAATATCGTGAAGGTATAACTGTGCAGTGATTGTTGTTCTTTTTAAGCCTCTCAATAACATCTTTGCCCGTCTGCCCGCTATATAGTTTCTCATAAGTAAGAGGAACGGAACAAACGATTCGCTCGGTACGAGTGATATAGCCGTGTTTGTGCTCGCTTGAACAGAAACATGATTTTTTTTGTTAACATTCACCGTCCTGCACAGCCCCCGCAGTTTAGCAGCTGCCAAAAACACCACATCAACCCGCGCTTTCCTGCCAATTTTTTCCACATTGTTGGATAGTGAGCACATGAGTCATGACCACCATCTTGTCTTCACAAATCTTATCACAGCGTGCAGCTCCGCATGCTATATTAGACTTTTTCAGTAAATGTTTTACTACTGAAACCAACAGCTATGATGGGTCGCCAGAGTCTGTGAGGTGGCTTACTGGGTTTGCGAAGCGGCAACCACCCTCTTCACTAGCTTTCAATGAGCCGATGGAAAGGGAAGGGCAGGTTTGTTGCCATTCGGTTCACAAGACTAACAAACACGACTTGAGGAGAGATGGGGACCAAGACCTACAAAACCTAATAATCCACTGTTCAGTATTTATGTCTCCGAATCAAAGGTGCAAGGTACAGGGTTAATATTGTCATAGCGATAGACACGCCAATATCAAGAAACGTTTGTTGACAATCTGAAATCACAAACAGCAACATCAGCATATCTGAAAATTGTAGTTACATGCCGAAGTTCAAGGCTGTTTCGTTTCCTGTCATGCGGAGTCAGATGAAGTTGGCAGTCTGCAGGTGGAATGTGATTACCGATAAAGATACTGTTGCTGTGGATCTATAAATCGGGTCCCCATTCGGCAAAAGTTGATTGCAAGTAAGTGGAGAACATTTCCGGAAACTGGCTACCGCGAAGACTGTCGGCGCCCTAAATTTTGTAACACCGTGCTGGTCATACACTTGCTAATCCATGGAGGCGTTCTGTGGTATAACGTAATATAAATATTTCTTAGCTTCAATCAAAGCGCGAAATATTTGGTAAGACTTCGTTTATTTCGCAAAATAACCTAGAGCATATTCCGAGTTTCGATCAATGAATAGGTGGCTAAAATAACAAAATATTTGTTTCGAAATTTATCGATATTTTTGCCACGTCCTTGCCTGTATGTTTTGCCACATCCTTGCCACGCCCTTGAGAAGTCCTCTGATATAATAACTCGTAGCGGGAACTCAGGTCTGTGCGTTTTTGCATTAGAACATAAATCAAGAGTTAGCTTTCCTCAAACATCAATTGACTTCCTAAGGTGTTGAAAATTAGGTGTATGTACACCTTTATTGCGTTCTTTGCTTCGTTTTCTAGAGAAACATAACCGAATTTAGGAAAGGCAGAAAGGACAGCGAGAGGAGCCTTCAACTCTTGCGGGCTTTTCAGAATAACAGCGAAACGACCTTCTTTGTCGGCCATTAACAAGTACAAAGAATTTTGCTTTGGGAATGAAAGTATTCTATTCAAAGGTATATAATTACTCGGTCGCTTACACCTCTCAAGCTCTTGAAGTCCCTGAAAAATATATCTTTCAATCTCATCCTTAGAGGCATGTGAAGCCTCTCGCCTGACCATTGCAAAGAGTTGAGGGTGCGTCATTGGTGGTTTCACGACGAATTGGGACCGTCGCTACATACTGAGATTTTGAGTGCTAATTCTTCTTGGGAAGAGACAGACGTCGTTGAGGAAGCACATATTGCTACATTACTTGAGCACAGCTGTCCAATATCTCAACAGGCCACTTAAAAATACGATCTGACAGAACTTTGGGTTGTTGCTATTGTATGTAATAGCTAGAGCATTACAAGAGTTGCGCTGCAGATTTCAGTGACGAACTTGTCATTCAAAAATCATGGTCGACTTCACTGAGGAAGCGCTAGTCAGCACTAAAACGCATTCAATCACAAGAAATGATGTGCCAGATCTTGTACAAACGCGCCGCATTGCCACAGTACTCGTTAAGTTGCGCAGCGAAATCAGGGGACGAAAGTATCCCGTAACACTTTTCTTCATTGCCATCTAGAAGAAGCGCGCGCCTATTATAAAAGCGAAAATTTTATTGCCTAGCCTCCCATAGTTTTGATGGGATGGGTCCGTCTGTTTGTTGTCTACCGGTCGCTCGGTCGCTGCTTGGGTTTGCATAGATTACAGTGGATTAATAAATGGCGGCGAAATTCCAACTGTAATCTCTCTGCGCAGAAACCTGGTGTGCTAACAATTAGGCCATAATCAATTTTTCGGTATATTGCGCTGAAGATCACGCATGAAAACTGAACAAACAGTAATTTGAAGTGAGCACATCTTACAAAAGCTATGTAAAAATTGGGGCAAAGCAAACCCACGCATTCAGCACGTCCAATAAAGGCGTCATCGGCCAACAAGCGTATCCGCTTGTTATGATGTTAATGTGCAGACTATCCCACTCAACACGTCATCATTTCATCAGTGTACAAGAGGTCTTGGCAAGATTTGCAAAACATCATTTCAAGTACACTATAGGGTCTACAAGATGTCTTGTACACGTACATAAAAAGACGTTCTTCAGCCGCCCTAAATAGTTCTGGGCATTTTAGCCCATTTCAATAGTTCCAGACGGCTACAATACGTCTTGTGCGCAACGAGTGTGGCACATACCGACATGAGGGCATCAAACAAAAACAGGTGCCACATAACGTGGCACTGTGGCACTAGCTCTTTGAAGGGATGGCCGCGCGCTGATGATAATTCTAATTATCATATCGTGACACGTGCCTAAAGCAGGGGTCGGCCAGAAAGCGTATCTGCGTCTTCAACATAACGCGAGCGCCAGTTTTCTTATGCAAAACACTTAAAAAAATATGACGATTTGACTACCTGCTTCAAGAAAACTTTGATTTCCTGTAGATTCCAATAAGCGCGTTGCACCTGCATAATTTCTTATAAGTAAATTATGCCTATTCGATGAGCCCAGTCCCTCAAGCACTGGCTTGCGCAATTTTGTACCGCTCTTTGAGACATGCAGCCGTGTTCTACTGTTAGAACATCGAACTACTCTGCTGGGGGGTGTTTTGCATGGTCATCCCTCGGGACAGAGCATGCTTCACCGGCACACATGCAGCTGTCTCGGGTGATAGTTACGCTTCGCCGTTTACTCCAGGTGACTAAATCAACGTCATCTGAGTCATACGGAAATGGAATTAGGCTCTGTATCATCGGCTTGTCGACCGCCCAGAGCTGACCAGCAAGACAAGTGCCCACCTGGAATACGACTGGCCTGGCGCCGACGGTGACGCATAAACAATGACAGCTCACTTCAAGACGACAACGCCGCCCCCCGACTACTGCGAATGATGGGACCTGAGAAACTATTGTTCAAAGAAAGCAAAAAGCAGAGGAATGCGAGAGGCGCGAGTGTGAAGAGCCAGAAAGGCGCGAGCGTGAAGCAGAAATGCGCTAGAGCTGCGAGGAGACGGAAGCGCAACGGCACGCTCTTTGCATGCAAGAGCTTGAACGTTAAAGTCGGTGAATTAGTAGGCAGATAGCGCGACACCAGATTCACAGCTTTAAGGCAGACGAAGATATGAATAATTTTCTCGTCAGTTTTGAAAGAATTTGTGAGAAGGAAGGTGTCAGCCGTGACTCGTGGACCGAGAGATTACCAGAGCTGGTCCCGTTTGGTGTCGCTACGTGTTTCATGAATTGCTTGTGCGATGAGAAAGTGGGAGACTACGACAGGACTAAGAAGGATTTGTTCAGACACTTCAACCTGGCATTTCAGGCCAACTTCGAAGGCCAAAAAGAGAGAGCAGCAAAATTCGCCAGGATTACTGCACGTGCCGAAATTTCCGCTGTACGCCGCGACGTT
Source organism: Dermacentor andersoni (assembly GCF_023375885.2). Lineage (NCBI taxonomy): Eukaryota > Metazoa > Arthropoda > Arachnida > Ixodida > Ixodidae > Dermacentor > Dermacentor andersoni. The sequence goes on along the minus strand of NC_092816.1, from coordinate 112,108,535 downwards.
CAGAGACAAGATACAGAGAAGGATTTGGTTCTACAAAACTAAGGCTAACAAGTATTTCCGTAGGAATTTTAAAATGGAGACTACAAACTCCCCCGGCAGGTATCAGCAGAAATAGGGTTTCGCACCAAGAGTAGCGCAAGAAACGAAGGCGCCTGTTGACCGCGCGCTCACGTTGGAGGTGCGGTTAAGAGTTATATTTTAGAGCTGTGGAGAAAAAGGCCACAGGGCCAGGAGGTGCGAGAAGCGGGTGTTTATTGCCACAATTCAGGACTCTGATAAGAACATGCAGGTGTTGAAGTTGTATACGGGTCAGCCTTCAGTGAAAGGCAATGTTTGTACGGAGGCGACAATTTCAGCCAGCGTGCGAGAGCAAGTCACCTATTGCTGTATGAATAGGTCGGGGCAAACGTGGACGGAGCGAGGAGAATCCTTCTCGACTATAGGAGTTTCCGGGACAAAACACGGGAGGAGACTCGGAGACTGATAGGCGTATTGAGTTGTGGTCAGAGGACCAAAGAACGACTCCCAAAGCAGCTGCGCACAGTTAGGAGTCGAACATGTTAGTAGCCGGAAGTGATGGGGAAGCCGTTGCCGAAGAGAGCGGCGGTTTTCCCGCACAAGACACGGAGGGCTCCGTTAGGTTAAGTCTGCATGGTGGCGGCAATGTCGGCTCGCCTGCCAGAAAAAAGTCACCCATTGCTATTCGAATAGGCAAGAACAGCTGAGGTGTAGGCACAAGATGAGAAAGGCAGGCGTGGTCGAGGCATCTAGAATCATACGCGCGCAGTGCCAAGATGACAGAAGCAAATACGCGAAGGGCAAGATCCAGTAGGAGACTCTGAAAAAGCGACGGAGGGCAGCTGCCAAGCTTAGGCGTTTGCTGACATCGGGGATTGGCGTGACGCACGTACAAAAACCAGAGTTTCGCTATGATTCAGGAGTAGTAATCGCATTACTAGTGCATTTCCTCGACGAGTGAAAGAGGGAAATAAGCGCCACAAAAGGCAGATCTGAACTGCTGTGAGAGAGGCTCGGACATGCAAAGACTAGCATATTGTGTGCTATGAGAGTCATGGAGCCGTTTATGTGAAACCTGATCATGTGACTTTGTTTATAAACCTCTTACTCATCTCTTCAACATCGCTCAGGGCCTTTCTTTCTGCCGGTACCTGGCACGACACCATCTATGTAGCCTTCGTGGCCGCACAGTCCGCCGACTTCGCAACAGGTGCCAGGGTTCAAAATCTACTATTGGCAACAATAGAAACTGGTGACATATAGTGACCTAAGTAGACCATAAAACGGCAAGAAACATTAAACAACAAAGGGGGGAGAAGAGTCCAAGAAAGCTATCGGTGTAATGTTTTTTTTTTATTGTGCACTGACGCGGTGACACCTTAACCGACGGAGTACGAACGTACTCAGTGAAAAGAGCTAGCGATACCAGGATCAGCAATTTTCGGCGTCACCTCGATTCTTCCTTATATTTGGCAAACGTAGGTCCGCCTTCACCAAGTAACGCTCCTCCGGATCTCCTCCCCCAAGGTTACTTTCTTTTCGGAGTTTCAATGTGGACTGTGGATGAGGTTGTAATGCTTGCCCTAAGTGCAAACCGAACTTATCGAAAGTGTGAGACAACTTCCAAATATGTGTGTTTTTTGTCCCCAGGTCACTGTATAAGTGCACCTACTCAATGCCCAAAGCAGTTCAGTAACCCGCCGTGCTTTCTTAGTAGCTATAAGGTTCGGCTGTTTTCTTCTTCCACAAGGCAAGAGGAAACGGCAATCGGCTGTTCGACGGCTGGTTGATTTTGTGTAGCCCCATTTTTACCGAGCTGGCTGTCGCTTTGTAGCTTTTAATCGGCGTGTCCACATTCAGTATGAGCCCTGATGGGGTGGTCGATGACATTCTTCATGTACTCTGCAATGCTTTGCTGATGGTGTTCGTTGAATCTTCAGTGAGACTGAAAAGATGTCCTTGTACCATTGTAGCAGACTTCCAAGCTGTTCTTGTTCACGTATTGGAAGAATTGGACTTACGTTGACAGCTGGTTCAGAAAGTAGAGTCCTCGACGTAGATGCGGCGAAATTCGAGAGTACAAACGTATTCCTGGCTTCCACAATTTTCACTATGTATGCGAGTGTCATCTTTAGATATTTGTATCCTGACTTAAAGTTTGTCAGCGTTACTATCGCTTTTCCTCCGTGTAGTCTAGCTATTTCTCTTTCCACGCAATTTGTCTTATCTAGGAGCGTATGTTTGTCGCCCTCGATGATTCCTTCTACGTCTTCGCGTGTTAGGGTGCAGGCGGAAATGATAATATTGTAGGGAGGCAGAACGCTGCGGGGGTGGGGGCTCAACCTTACGGCACACGCAAGGCGGGGTGACTCAGAGAGCTCTCCGGCGATATTACTAGGTCTTCGGATACCGCTATCGACTTGTACTTTAGGTCAATGATCCTACCGTGTTGCTTCAGAAGGTCTATGCCGAGAAATGCGTATCGCAAGCAGTGCTGTAGGATAACGAAGGTCGCTCGGCAGGTCCAGTCATGAACGCTTATCTTGGCCTGTAGACTCTAGTCGACGTTATCATGGACTATTCTCGACACGCATGTGGCTGCACGGACGCCAGGACTCATCATGTGGACTTTCCTATTGTTTGTCTAGAGGCCAGCTGTTCTACCGTTTGTGCCGGGAAGCGGAAGTTTCGCAACATACAATTATGAGTTTTTATCAAGATGACGAAACGTGACGTGGAGTTGCACATTTTATCAACGAGTACTTATTTCTTATCATTCGCAGCTATATTGCGATGTTAGCGTTTCAATAAAAAAGTGAGGTAGCGTGCAGAAGACCTTGCAACGAATCTGCAATTTCGGTAATATGTATGTGGTGGGTGTCCAGATAGCGACTATGCCAGATTCTCGATTGGCAGAAGGAATATCCCCGAGGGACGCCACGGGGAGGGCCACATCGGAAACGTCAATTTGACGTTGCGTGACGTCGCACTGGGTCGGTATTCCATGTGTATCGCCGCATTTTCCTCGTCGTTTGGGTGCATCAAAATTTTAAGTATAAAATGCTTCTTGCTCCCATTGTCGGCGGCCTTGAAGTGACATTGAGTCAAAAGCCAGAGCCATTATTTGGAAACAAAACTAGGACATCCGGGTAAGTTGCGAGAACAAATGTTTAAAAGATATTGCAAGACAAGTTTCAAAGATATTGCTTCCGAGTTCCTCCAAATGTTTGTTCACAATATCACTCAAGCTGTAACTTCTAGCACGCTGAAGTTTTAATTGTCATTTCCAGGAGCAGCGACCAGCAGGCAGATGCAAGGCACTATACACTTGACTGTCATCTTTGGGCACTGAGACAGAGTTGCCTGAGGTCCGTGAGGTCTGTGGCGCGTACGGCCCGCCGGAAGCGTCGGTGGCGTCCGGCAGCGTCCGTGCTGGTAACGTCCGCCGTACCGTGGATGGCTGTTTGACCGAGACGACACTTGCAATGAGGTTCTGTATGTGCTAGGAAACTATTGCGTCCATATTGACCAGTACAAAGTATGGTGTGCCGGGGTGTGCCATTGCGAACATGCACTACACACATTATTAGGTTGGGGCTAGTATTGTCTATAACCAATATGATCCGCCGTTAGCCATTTCGTGCTTGCATTTACTCTCGATTACAGGCGAGCCATTATTTGTTTAGCCTAATGCGTGCTCAAATCAGTTGCATCGCTCTCGTGGGGTGCCGGCATTTGTGTTTCTGGCCATCGTTTTTTTTAAAGAAACGCGTCTGTTTGAAATAATATTGGTTAAAAGTTACAAACCTCCTACGAATATTTCCACTTTTCACTGCTGCATTCATATTGTAATTACAATTATTGACTTTTCACAAAATCAGATGATGTGATAACAGCGGCTTTTAATTTATTAAAGGAAACACACACGAGGCTGCGCCTTCAAGTTTTCTCAGGCGGTGCGAGTAAACAGCGAAGTGAACGAGAGATACCAGCACCGGTGCTTCCGTCGTGCAAAGGGTTACCTGTGCCACGCGCGTAGCTATCGCTAATATTCGGCTACTTCTCAGCCAGCTGAGTCGGGCAGAGTTAAAAATTTAATAAGCAAATTTTTCTTAATTACTCACTTATACATTTCAATTTTTCGTGCAAGCAATGCTCCCCTCTTCCAGTAGACCAGCTCATGGACTAGAATTGTGCTATGTGCCACACGCAATCCTTGAAATATCGTCAGTCAATCCACTCTGTGAAGGTGCATGACCAGCGAAGCTGTGTAGCACACCACGAAGAAGTGACACAGAGCTTTAAACAAAGGTACGAACGCATTTTTTCTCTTCATCGGTGGTCATCGTGACGAAACGTAAGAGCAAACATTTATTCTTATTCAGTTGTGTTAATTGGTGTTACACATTCATTATACACATTTGCTAAAAACGTTTGTGTTTTCAAGTGCCATCGGAGCCAGCTGTGGAAGAAGACGACGACGACAAAACGCGCGAGCCATTGCTGTGCGAGCATGAGCCATTGCTGATGACGATAGTTGTTGCTCGTACAAATGAAAATTTCACGGAACCTTAGCCAAAAATTTCTTGCCGTATTATTTCTGAAAGTGCCGCTGAAATACCCTGTATGACTTGTCGAAGGTTCGAGCGTAATCACAGGTGCTCGCATAATCTCCAGAAACTACAAAAATGGAGCCGTGTCACGTAAAATTGTTCCAATATGCTTTATTCCAATCTCGTGACGTCAGAGTTGTGTTACCGCGACGCAAGCATCGGGCAGTGAGCCGCAGCGTTGCCGACCAGCCCTATCAAACGCTCTCCTCGTTTATAGGAGGTGACTTTGCTTCCAAAATGAATATTATTGCCTTCATTGAGTCGTTTTCAGCTTGTAATTGGCTGAGAAGAGGCGACGAGCACGGTCAAGGGCAGAGGGTTTCGATGAGGCGGAGCCTGCGCATTGAAAATAGATAACAGGATGAAGAGGGTGGTGTCGGCGTCTGCGATTGGCTCGTTTTCCCTTACTTAGCTGTCGGTGCCTTGTCCAAGATCGCGGTGGCGTACAACGGAAGGTTAAGAATGCCGTCAAAACGGATCCTCAACAATGAACAGTTAGCAGAGCGAGGTCGTAAACGTGCGGAAAGTGCTCGAAATCATTACACGTTTACCCAAGAAGTTCTACTACACGCAAAAGAAGCCAAGCTCTCGGGCAGGTGCGAGTAGCCAGTGCATGCGCGATCTGCGGAAGCCTTCGTGTATTTCTTTAAGGACGCGGCAGCCTGTGGCTATGCAGAAAGAATTTAGTTTTGCTTGACAAAGCAATGCATGTTTAACGCGTATAAGTCACTTTCACGCGGTGAGTTTTCCGGGTTTTCTGACGTTGCGGGACAGGCAAGTTAATTGGGGGCAGGCCGAAAAGTTTTGCCCAATAGCAGAGAGCTAACGGTGAAAAGGCGTCGAATGAGAAATTACTGTTTTTCTTTGTGCAGTTGAATAATGCATAACCAGTGTAACCACATCATATCAGATTTGGAGCTATCGAGTTTTGCGTGACGTCGCACGGCTGACAGGTGAAGTGGAGGTGACCCAAAAGTTTTTGACCAATGATGGAGGGCTGATTGCAGAAATGGAGTAAAAAAGTTTGTAATAGCTTTATTTTATAGCACCCCTGTGTTTGTGTCAACTACAATGTGATTACGTAGGGGTCGGCGAAAGCAAAGACGCTCTGGCCTTTACGATCCCAAATACTTCATTCGTTTTCTGTGACTCTAAAACTGCTGTCTACAACCATGGAGCAGGTAAGGTGTCCAAACCAGCCCTCCTCCTCCTCCTGGCCAATGACGTTTTCACTACTACCACCAAAGATAGAATCGACGATAACATTCGAGGAAGTTCTAAATTATGCAGTTGCGTCTTGCGCTGAAGAATCACTTCAGGTTGTTAGCTGGTAGGCAATGCAGTCCCAGGAAAAAGGGTAAGCCAGCATACCTGTGAATAGTGACAACGCTCGACAACGTCAAAACGTACGAAATTCCTAGAAGGAAACAATCGTTTCGATGGCTGGCACTCATGCCGGTGTACGTCAGTAGAACCCCGAAAGCTGTTGCGATAAATATACAGTGATAAAAAATAACCTTCATTGCCAAGCGATAATTGCAAATTCGGGCCAGAAGATTGCCAGAAGAAATATGTGCCTCTGGAAGCATCCATTAATGCTAAAGCTGCCGACAATGAATACCGGACTTTGAGAGGGCGACAACTCCAGTTGCTGCGCCGTTGATATGACGCACGTTCGACTTCTACAGCTGAGGTGCCGATGGCTTTGGCGTCAGCGCCTCCGATGTGCTCTAGCACGTCGGCTTCTCAGTTACCAAAGGTGGACTGAACTCAGTCTCGTTCTTCTACTTGAAATGAGGAATATCGCGCGTGCCATGCTACCTTTATTAGTCTTCTATATGGTTCTGCTTCTCATTTGCAATCTATGACGCTGTCGCAGTCATGTCTGTTTGAAAGGTTCACGCCTATTCTACCCTGAGTCATGGCTCACGTACGTAAACTGCGCACAACCGCTGCAGAAGCGGTGCTCAAACAATATCTGGCTGCTGTAGCTAGGAAGCATCGAGCTTGACAGACTACAGGGCAGAGATCAGAACGAGCCTCAGCACCCCGCCGACGCCACACTGGCACTCAAGACCGTATTAGCAAACATGAATGCATATATATTCAATGCACGTGCCTCAGTATACCACCACGTCAGATGCCATTGCATAATAAATAGTGCTTCGTGCAACACCCGAGAATGACCTAGCTGAAAGTGACCATTCAAAGCCAACAGGCAATGGCCACGATATGGTCATGAATGGCAAAATCGAGCCCCTCTGTTCCCCCTCTATAGTTGAAAGTAGAATTCGTCACGCCTGATCTTTTCTTGATAACGACGTTCAAAATTAGCTCGAACCTATAAAGGGACTGCATTAAAGCGCTATACACTGTCTGTGTAAATCTTGGATTCTATGCGCGAACACAGGCAGAAACAAGGAAGGAGACGGGACAGGTGCTCTGTCCCGCCTCCTTCTTTGTTTCTGTGTGTGTTCGCGCCTAGTACCCACGATGAATTGTGACCAGCTCCCCCAACAATACTTTTAATACTGTCTCTGTACTTTGCAAACAAAAATGCACGCACATTTTTGAGTGCTCTGTAGACTTTCCGAAGTATGGGCATATACCCAATGGCACATGGAAAACAGCCCAATGACGAGGCCATCCAGATATAAGAAATTTCGAGTAATCAATTGAATGTACCGGCGTTTTCGCATTTCGCCCGCAACGAAATGCGGCCGCTGAGGCCGGGATTGAATCCCGTGACCTCGTGCTCAGCAGCCCAACACCATCTTCACAGATCAACCACGGCACATGTGCCGCCAATTCAAGCTCTGTTTTCCAGTCGGTGCATCAGACAGTGTTTCAAACCTTTTATCTATGAAAGTAGCAGTAGTGCGCCTCGGCGGCAAGTATTAAAAGCGCTTCCGGTAACATGCACTACGCTGCAAGAGGAAGCAAGGACTCTGCCTGAGTCAAGGAAAGACGCATAAGCCGAAAAAATGTAATACAGGAAAGACTCGCGATCCTTCAATGCCGCAAACGCTAAGCGAAACAGCGGCGCAAAATGTCACGGAGCAGACGAAGCGGCACAGGCACCACAGGCGGCTGCTTGTTGAATATTTTGTCGACAAGCAGCGTACAAGGACATGGAAAGCTAGCGTATAGTTTCATACAATAGCCACTAGAGGGAACTCTGACGCTAGTCTATCGGCAGCTGCAATGGGGGTGGTTCGGCCAGCATGGAAATTATCTGAAGTACATGGATTTACCGAAACTTCATTTTTCTGGCTTTAAACGGCTTCATGACTTAGGGAACTAGCCATATTCAACAAATCATTACGTAATAATGAACTTAATAAACATGACTAAATTGTTCGACGTTAACATTCCAACAAAGGACCCCAATAGCATAGAAGCCTGATATTGAATCTATTACGACAGGCAAGCGTGCACCGACAATCGACATAGAAATGCCCTTCTGAATTTATTGCGGGAAAGCCCGTGCCTTGAGATGCTTCGCGCGTTTACATTGGGCCACCACGACAAGCTGGATCGTGACAATTATCAGCGACCGTGCGTGTTCGCATCATCTTCTCCACTTCGAAAACTATAGGTAGCCCTCAAATTTAGGAATATTAACGCATATAATGCGCAATAAAGAAAGCCACAAGTACGTCTGATTCCACAAGCACAAAGAGTCAAGGAAATCCATGTACTGCCCATCATTCCCATGGCGGCTCAACGATTGCAGCGCCATAGTTCCACCTAGTAATTATTGCGGGAAACTCTTCGAGAGGAACATGACAGTCTGTAATGTTGGCTGTCGAGATAGCACTCGAGCGCTGATCTCGGAAGCTGGCACCGCGCCGGAACGTGGCGCCTCGATGGAGCTTCGCACGAGCTTTCGTGGTCCGCATACCTTTCGTTTTGCTTACTGGTGTACATGTAGGAAGCTGGTTTTGTGAAATGTCATGATTCTCATTCATGAAGGTATAATGGTGCCCTGTGCAAGTCAGCGAATTCTTCGAGCTAAGTAAGACGGCAGTCATGAGCGGCTGGTTAACCATGGGGATGATATTTACCTGTTCTTTAATCGGTGCTAATTTTTCGGCGGTTTGTGTGTGTTCGTAATTTCTTAAATAATAGGGCTGTTTTTTGAGCTACATTTCCTACAGGCTCGTGTAGACGAGTGCAGCGCCGGGCAGAGTCGATGACGTCATGTGCTGCACTTGGCTGACTGGGCTGTAGCGAATCCAATGAACCTTCACTATCGTTGGCATGTCAGCGCTGGCAGTGACAGACAAAATGCTGCCACGAATTTTCAATGGCAGCCTGTTTGCTGTCTGCTACCTACACCCATTAAAACGCCGGTGAATAAAGTATAGTTTCGATGCTTCGCCACTGCTAAATAAGTGGCTTTATGTAGGTGGGCGGTGGAAAATTTTTTCTAGACCAATTAAAAAATGTTTCGACTTTTTCTACTACCTCCACTCGTGTAGCAAGTGTAAAAATAGCCCGAGTCTAGCGCCTTTTACTAGCTAACGCGGATTTTGTTGTAACACATTGTGTTGCCCTTATTTTAAAACGAGTGCAGCTATTATGTTAACACAAATATGTGGTAGTTATAAACATGCATCTTTATGAATCGCTTTTGTTGTGCTTCATGAAAATTATATCCAAGATCGAACTGAAAGCTTATGCTTAAGGTAAATTTACTGGCCAAAGTGCTATAAATTGCAGCTGGATCAAATACCATGCCAGCCGAGTAAAAGGCTGCTATTGTCTCTTTGGTAACTCGCTTGCGTTCTCTGGAAGATACAGTAAACGAATACGTCGGATGGCGTGCTCAAATACATGTACGCAACATATTCACTCCATAAAGCAATGGCAGTATCTTGGAGTGTCAGGTATCAGCTTGAAGCTTTTCTCAGAGTTCTGAGAAAGAAAAGTGCATGACTTTATGTGAAGTCCCTTCCAACAAAGAAGCGAGTTGGTGTTCGGTATGTTATTCTCAACATATTAGAATGAAGTGTAAAGTTTGTAACGACGACGCAGCCAAGCAAGTTGTCCAGGCCAAGTGAGAGCGGGCCAAACAGTTAACTTTTTTGTTTCCGTCATGACAAGTGTCGGCGGAGTATTGCAAAAAAAAAAAAAAAAAAAAAAAACTAGCTCCATGAACATGGTTAAACGTACAATAGTAAAAAAAATAGAGCTTTGTTGCAAGTAGTGTTGTATTTCCCAACTACTCGCATCAATAAATGAAAAATGAGATATCTATTCAATCGCAGTTATTGCTACAAAGGAAACCCATTCGGATTTCCAAGAAAGAAAAGCCTTGCAGTCGAAGAAAATGTAGTCCTGGTGCGGAATTTTTCTTGAACTGCGATGCTTCTTGCTGGAGGAACCCGTATGGGTTTCCGTTGTAGCAATGCCTACAGTTGGGTGGATGCTTGATTTTCCCTTTATTAATTACTTGTCTGCACCATGGGTGTTTCCACAGAACCATTACGTCATACACGTATCTACATTCCCAACTCTGAAATGCTCTCAGCGCAAGATGTGCATTGTTTGTCAAGTGAGGTTTATGTCTTCAAAGCAAATTTTCACGTGCCAAATTAGTCTTTTTTGAGGTGATCTTTCTAAATATGCAATGTTGCCAAAACAATTATTTGAACAAACTGAAACAAACGGAGAGCCGACATATGCTACGTAATTACCAATAACACATTAAATTTTGCTGGGAGCTTAAGAGCAGTGATCAACAATAAGGGCAGTCAGTGCCCCGTGATAAGGCTTGGTAATAGCATTTTTATATATCATTGCTAGCAGGTCAGCGAACCCCTGGTTGAGACCTCATAACAACTACATCAACTAATTTGGAGAATACAAGTGTGGTGTCCTTGCATTTGCGAACAGTTTTCCAAAAATAATGTTGCAGTTGAACACCCTGCCAGTGCTTATGAGGCACATTGCATATTTGAGATTACAAGTGGATTGCTTGGATAGGATGTTATGTATATACTATCGTACTTTATATGATACGTTCACATCTGTATTTTATCATATCGCTTCTTTTCTTGTTTCTTATCTGCAGATAGTGAAAGACGTTCGTAATTTGTCTCATTTTAGATATTAGTCAATAAAATAATTTTACGTAATGCGAATAGTCATTTCGAGACAAAGTCAAACGCATATCTTGTAGTCCAATAAATAAATTATATTGAATCAAGTATGGAATTACATTTGAATAGTTTTGGAATCTCGAACTTCCATTTTCGCCAATAATATTAAGCAATGCCGGTGTCTCACTATTAGCAACGTTAGCACGTTGTCGTTGTTACTCTGTTCATTGCACATAACGCCTTGTTAAGAGCTCAAATGGAGCATTATAATCAAACAAGCCGGTCTCTAAGGAGCACTCGTGGTTGTCAAATAGCAGAATGAAGAGTTAAAATGCAGTCCTGTGAGCCACTAGTCATCTAAGCATAACTTGAAAAATAAAACGAAAATGCTTGACCACTGCAGCTGTGGCGTAGCGACTAAATCAATATTGTTTCTAATCAACATGTTCACAACATATGGTGCGGCTATGGTTCAAAATAATGCTACAATCATTTTCAGAATTATCCGAAATAAGAGACAGAGGCAGCTATGGTAAATTGCACGAAACTACACAGCGGAGCGTAATGAGAACAGAATAATGTGTTTATAACTTGGGCACTCACTAGACACCGTATGCCAGTAACAATCTATGTCCTCAAAGTAATATATCCTAAGCGTCAGCTTATAATGAAAGTAGCACTGATGTCTTTTTTCAGTTTAGGCTTGGTTCTAAGGATAATATTTCTCAGAAATGAAGTTGAGGCAAGGCTGTCAAAAAGGCATCGATTTCAAGATCCTGACTACGTAAAGCCTTAGCATCGCTGACATTTGCTGTACAATATTCAAGTGCTCCTGGAATGTTTATCAGCGTCCCGTATTTCAAGCTGCTGTGACGTCTTTCCATACCTCAGCGACATGTTTGCGTCAGTTGGTGTCTGTGCACAGCACTTTATGACGTATTTGCAGAAATATACTAAACCAAAAGAACACCAGTAAAGTCTTGATTTTACGTTTCTGAGCTCCGACGACTGTTATCCGACGAGTGTTAGCTGCATTGACGTCACATTCGTATGAAGTCAAGTGGCCCCTATGTTCGGATGGTGTACAGATTTCGAGACTCGAGGTAGTGATCACTACCCGATCCTAATCTCTGCCCTTCATTTTCGGACGTCGCCCAGAAAAGTGAAACTGACGTCGGTAGAATATGAAGCTTACACAGCAGCCGTAGACAGAGGAATCACAGCCTCGACTACGAATACAGAAATAATACCGACAATAGCTCATTGCCTGAAACAAAGTACCCGCTCTGCCACTAAGCATTGTAATGTACCAAGAAACGACGAGGAATTTGAAAGGTTATGTGCCATTCGAAGGCGCGCCGAAAGGAAGGCTCTACGTACTAAGAATATCGAAGACCTCGGAACTTTTCGACGGGCACAAAGACATATACGACGTTACCTCACTAAACTGGACCGAAAAAGGTGGAAGGACTTTTGTGGGACACCGGACATACGACAACCGCTGAGCAAAATCTGGCGAGTCGTCAGAGGCATTCGCAAAGAGCCGCAACAGCTTTATCCTTTTATCGCCCTCTCAGTACATGAGCACGCATCCCTGAAAGACGTGGCAGAGCAGTACTGCACGCTCCTTTCCAACGGGGCACAACCTTTGCGGCAAATTGCAAGTCGTCAGCCTAGTCCACCTCGAGCTACCCTTCCTGACTTAGAACTACCATTCACCATCGAAGAGCTCACGGCAGCAATCGGCCACGTAAACAAGCGATCATCACCTGGCCATGACGGCGTGAGTTATGAAGCGCTCGCAAATCTATGCCACACATCTCGGCTACGCCTTCTGGAGTACTACAACGCCTCATGGATAACTGGGGAGGTTCCTACGGAATGGAAGCTTGCGAAAGTCATTCCTATATTGAAACCAGCGAAGCAGCCAACAAATTACGCCTCCTTCAGACCCATATCTCTGCTTAGCTGCGTAGGGAAGCTATTCGAAAAAATGATCTACAAACGACTAAATTGGTTCCTGGAAACTGCAAAAGTTTACCCGGAGGAAATGAATGGCTTCCGGCAAAATAGATCCGCAATTGATAATGTCATTGCCTTGGTCTCATCAATTGAAGAGGAATTGGTATCTAAAAACATAACTACTGCATTATTTTTAGACATTAAGGCAGCATATGATTTGGTCTATCATAAAGCAATACTTGACGCTTTAGAAACCCTTGGTCTTGGAGGACGGCTCTACGCATGGATTGAAGACTATCTTCAAGGACGCCAACTTTTCATGTGTACCCCGGATGGCCCCACGGCGCTTTATGCCGTCGAGAAGGGAGGGCCACAAGGAGCTGTGTTAAGCCCGGTATTATTTAATTTAATCCTCATTCATCTGAAAAGAAACCTGCCCCCTGGCGTCAAAATCACACCGTATGGGGACGACATCTGCATTTGGAGTGCGGCGCGTTCCGCTGTACCACCCAACAACGCCTCCAGAGAGCGCTAGCAAATATATCGGCCTACCTAAATCCAAGGGGTCTGAAATTGTCCCCCTACAAAAGCGTTGCCATGGCTTTCACGCGGAGGTGTATGGAAAAATACCCACTCGTGTTGGGTGGTCGTGCCCTTCCATACGTCAAGACGCAAAAGTTTCTTGGAGTGACGATTGATAGGAACCTCACATGGTCGCCCCAATTGAAAAAAAACTGAGTGAGAAGATTTCCTCGGTGTCGCACGTATTACGATTTTTAGCCGGATCACAGTGGGGCAGCAACTGTAGATCAATTGTGCTCCTCCATAAGGCCTACGTCGACGGAACACTACGATATTACCTCCCGATCCTGCACAATATATCTCCCACAAGCAAGAGGAAACTCGAGGCAGCAAGAAACAACTGCCTTCGCGTATGTCTTTACCTTCCGAAGGGGTTGTCCCGCTCAGGGACTGTAGCAGAAGCTGGATGCCTGCCTCTGGAAGTGCTATGTTCGCAGGAGACACTTCGGATACACCTCCGCCACGTCATTCATACGAAGACTCACTTTTTAAAGGATATTTCCAGAACCCGTGCTACATCTAGCTTTGGGCAGGTGGTCGGAAGCATATCTATTTCGATTCCTGCTCAGGCATCACAAATTATGCCGCGAAACATTTCACCATGGACACTGTCCCCACTGGAATTCGTGCCATATATACCTGGAATCAGTGCGAAAAAGAAAATGCCGCAAGCAGCGACTTATGAGATAGCTTTAGAACATATGCACAAAGAATACGCAGCCGCAACGCATATTTTCACAGATGGCTCTACAACTCCACATCGTGCATCATGCGGACTTTTGTTCCCTCTACAGGGCAATGATTCTCGTTTCGTCTTGAGCGAGCGACATCATCCACTTCAGCGGAGCTATATGGCATTAAGGAGGCCCTTGTGTATGTACTTCGACAGCAGCCGCCAAAGACATGGGTGATTTTCACAAACTCAAAAGCAGCCCTACAAAGTATGTGGAACAGGCACAAGCGTTGCAATAATCAACCAGCAGCATTTGACATTGCTTATCTTCACCACAGGGCTAAGATTTCTGGGCATTGCATAAAGTTCCAGTGGATACCTGGCCATGCCGGCATTTCGGGAAATGAAAGAGCGGACGAAGCTGCCAGAAATGGACTCCAATACCGCAAGTTCAAAAGAACATATTTTTCAAAAGCCGACACTTCAAACATAACAAAAAAATATGCCTATCAAGAAAAAGACCGCATCTTGAATCAGCCATTTCACCAAGAAAACTTCTTACGTTACATTGACCCAGAAATGAGACCGAAAATTCCACGACCACTTCCTGAACCCTTAGAGACATTGTACCATCGTCTACGACTGAACGTGGCATACACGAACAATTATCTGTACCGCATAGGACTTGCCACTAACCCATACTATGATAACTGTCGCAACTTAGAGACAATTGCGCACATATTACTAGAATGCCCCGCGTACCGCGACGAGACACAATTTTTTGAGCACCAAATGGACATGATTTGCCACGAACCGTTAACGTTACCGAGCATCCTAGGTCCAATGCCCGGCCCTTCAAAACAGCGACGGGTTTTGGATTTATTGTTCAAATACCTGACAGAAATTGGTCAAATAGGAAAGCTTTAAAAGTTGCATCCTTCCTATACAAAAGCCTAAACTTACCCGCCATGCCACCTGTAAATATTAGTATCAGGTCCACTCGGACATTTCATATTTACTTTTATCCTTTTTTTCTCCCACTCTTTTCTGGAAGCTTTTAATCCCATTCCCCATCCCTATACTCAGTAGCATGCCAGGGGTTATATACGCGCCGGCAAAATTCGCTGTTTTTCTAATAAAGAGCCCTCTCTCTCTCTGTCTGAGCTTTGTCATCGCTTCTTTAGGTGAGACAGTGAACTGATGTATATGCACATCGATTATTTTAGGCGTGCCTGTATCGAAGAACTAGTCACATACATCGGTTCGTACAATGCAGGCATGCGTGAAAGTCTTATTCATTATCACATCACCCATCCTTATTGGTGCTGGGTTAAGAAATAGCTGATATAAACACAATC
Source organism: Dermacentor andersoni (assembly GCF_023375885.2). Taxonomy (NCBI): domain Eukaryota; kingdom Metazoa; phylum Arthropoda; class Arachnida; order Ixodida; family Ixodidae; genus Dermacentor; species Dermacentor andersoni. The sequence continues at coordinate 112,093,222 of NC_092816.1, read as the reverse complement.
AAGCATAAACGGGTGGTGATGGTGCACATTCTTGCGTTCTTTCCAGTAGCTGTCGCGCAACTGGAATTTTTAGGTTATGGTTGGGATGGCGATGAATAATAACATAAAATATTGTTTAAAGAAACACCGAAAAATGATCTCCATCAAATAAACATTTAAACACTGCAATAAGATATGTTCTTCTTAATAAGTATCTTCTTTCTTACCAAGGGACAATTCGTTTACTTGTTTTCGGCTAAGCATGGTTTTTGTCAATGCAATAACAGCACACAAATCGCGGCTCGAACAAGCACTTGGGAAGTATGTTGCTCAACATCAATTACATGGAAATGCAGGGTGGAATGCAACTAGCGTTTGCGCCAGTCCGGTTAAACTAGCTGGCTACAAAGCCATAGACGCGACCACGACGGAGAACAGGCAAAGAAGGAAACGGGCTACACCCCGCGTGGCGGGTGGCGCTGGGCCAGGGGCGATGGTGCCACGCCGGCCGTCTCCCCCGCCGCGCCCGTTGCCGGTCGCCGCCGTGCTCGTTCGACGTAATGTCACTGTGGCGCAGCGAGAACTTGCCTGCGTAAATATACCTCACGTGTTCGTAGAATTAATTCGTAAGAGCGGCCGAGGACTCTTCGTCCTTAACGTGTATAGTAAACCCACGCTGCAGCACAGATTCGGGGACCCACTGCGGGGCGCGCGTGCGGCTTCCGGCGGCGAGCCTCTACTTTTTGCGGGCGACTTTAACGCGCCCCACGGAGCCTGGGGCTACACCCGAGAAACACCTAAGGGCAAACACCTTTGGGAAGACTCGCAAGACCAAAGGCTTGCACTGATCGCGAATCCCGCCGATCCTACACGCAGAGGAAACAGCGTGAGTGCCGATACGTTACCAGACCTTGCGTTTGTTTGCAAAATACCCAGGAACCGGCAAAATACCCAGGAAGATTTGGGGAGCGACCATGCGCTGATCGAGATCACGATAGGCACGGGCCCGAGCGGTCGGGATACTAACCCTGAGGGCAAAGGTCGTCAGCTCAAACTCGTGAAGTGGGACACGTTCCGCAAGAAGCGAAAAGAAGCGGGGCGAGCCGACGAGCCGATTACGGACATAGACGAGTGGAGTGAGACGCTCAGAAGGGACGTAGGCGCAGCAACGAGCGACGTTCCGCCCGAGGCGAACTTCGAAATAATTGACAGCAGGCTCCTACACATGTGGGAAGCAAAGCGAGCCCTCCTAAAGAGATGGAAATGCCAAAGACATAATAAGGCGTTGCGCAAACGCATAGCACAGTTAGACAGAGGCATTGAAGAACACGCGCTTCAGGTATGCAGGGCACAATGGGAAGACACGTGCAACGGCCTCGAGAGGCAGATGACCGGGGCGAGCGCTTGGCGCCTTTTTAGACACCTATTAGATCCGGAGGAGACTCGGGCCGCTCAAGGCCATAAGACTCGTAGACTCGTAAGAGATTATAAAGGCGGTAACTTCCTCGACGCAATACGTGACCGTTACTTTAAGAAGGCCGAAAGCATCCAGCACGCCGAGTACGACGGCGTCACAAACGAGAAACTGGACGCGGAATTTAGCGAATCGGAAATTCGGTTAGTCTTGTTCAAACTCAACACTCGATCGGCGCCCGGCCCGGACCGGGTTACCAATAAGACTCTCCGAAACCTAGACGACGAGTCAATCTCCCGACTCGCGGCCTACGTCAATGAGTGCTGGCGAGAGGGTTCCCTTCCCAAAGCGTGGAAACGGGCGCGCGTTATCATGATTCCTAAACCTGGCAAGCAAGTTACGCTCGATAATCTAAGACCGATTTCGCTTACGTCTTGCGTCGGGAAAGTCATGGAACACGCAGTTCTCACCCGCGTGACCGACTTTCTCGAAGATCATGACGCGTTCCCGCACACCATGCTAGGATTCCGCCGCAACCTCTCAGCACAGGACGTATTGCTTCAGCTTAAACACCAGATCGTTGACGACGCTACCAGCTCCACTAAGGCAATTCTAGGCTTAGATATTAAAAAGGCGTTTGACAATGTTAAGCACGAAGCGATCTTAAAAACAATTAGAACATTAGGACTAGGCCAAAGAATGTATAATTACGTTAGAGATTTCCTCACGGGTAGGCGCGCATGCGTCGTCGTCGGCGACGAGGAATCACCGGAATTTGAGACGGGTCCGTGCGGCACGCCGCAAGGGTCCGTCATATCACCATTACTATTTAATTTAGTTCTACTTGGTCTACCCGAGAAATTAACAGAAATAGAAGGATTACATCACAGTCTCTACGCGGATGACATCACCCTCTGGGTTCCTGGAGGAGGATGTGACGGTCACGTCGAGCGAACGCTACAGGCAGGAGTAGATGCGGTTCAGAATTACTTGCGTGGAACGGGCCTCGAGTGCTCGGCAACCAAGTCCGAACTCTTACTCTATAAACCCACAAGGAGAGGTCGTAAAACGCTGCACGAAGAGGAACGGGAATATTCCAAAATACGCATTACATTGGCAGATGGTACTCCCGTACCGCACGTAGAGAAAATTAGAATCCTAGGGTTACACCTGCAGGCAAACGGCCATAACGGAGAGACGGTGCGAATACTTCGTCGTTCGGTAGATGGCACGATCCGACTCTTGCGTCGCATCACGAATAGACGCAATGGTATGCGTGAAGAGTGCGCGATCCGTCTCGTACAGGCGTACGCGATAAGCCGAATAACGTATGTTGCCCCCTACCTGAGGTGGATCGGGTCCGAGAAAAACAAAGTCGAATGCATAATCCGAAAGGCTTTCAAGAGGGCGGTCGGCGTTCCACTCAACGCGAGCACCGACAAGTTTCTAGAGCTCGGAGTTCACAACTCCCTCAACGAGTTAATCGAGGCGCACGACATTGCGCAATACGAACGATTATCAAGGTCAAAGGCAGGTCGATGCATCCTCGAGTCGCTCAGCATCGCGTACCACACTCAGCATGGAGAAAAGACGGCGGTTCCCGCCTCTGTTCGCGACCGCCTGATCATCCCGCCGCTTCCCAAAAACATGCACCCGACGCACCACGTCGGGAGGCGCAACAAACGAGCAAGCGACCTTCAGAAGAAGTTTGGTAACAGCAACGAGGCGGTGTACGTAGACGCGGCGCGATATGGAGGAGGGAGAAGCGCGCACGTGATAGCGGTTGTAGACCGCTCGGGTAGGTGCCTCGCGAGCGCCACGGTGACCACGGGACACACGGAGGCGGCCGAAGAAGCCGCGATAGCCCTAGCACTCGTCGCGGTGCCGAACGCTGCGATCGTGATCAGCGACTCGCAGGCGGCAATCCGCGGCTTCGCGCGTGGTCGTGTCTCGCGGGAAGCGGCCCGCATACTCCAAATTTCTGACGACGGCGACTCGCCCTCGCAACCCCAAAATTCTACGGTCTTCCTCCTCTGGACCCCGGCACACACCGATGTTCCGCTCGCGGGAAACGAGGCGGCCCACGCCACGGCTCGAGGTCTCACACGCCGAGCCGCTGCTGATTATGTGGCCGCCTCCACCCCCGAGAGCGGGGCATCGGATCTGCCGGATCGGGACACTACAACAGAAACACAGCAACAAGAAACACACTGGGCGTGGGGCGATCGCCTAACCACGTTCAGAGACCTCACCCAACACTACAGACTTGAAAGACGCACATTCCCGCCACCGCACGATAAATTGAACAGGAACGAGGCTGTAACATTACGCTTGCTACAGACACACACCTACCCTAGCCCCGCTATCTTACACCACTGCTATCCGAGTCTGTATCCAACAGACGCGTGTAAAGCATGCGGACACAGAGCAACGCTGCCACACATGCTCTGGGAGTGTGCCGGCAACAACGGTAATCAAAGCAGCTCCGTTGGCGACGCGTCCAGAATCGCGGCTGTTGCCAGAGTAGGAAAAGGCTCGAGCTCCGTTCTTCCCGACGCCGCCCCGGATGCGGGAGCCGACGGGGACCTTCTCCGTAGGCGTCGCCGCCGCTGGGAGGCGGCTATCAGAAGTTCAGAGCTGGCAGACCAGCTCTGGGCCGTCCGGCAAGCCAAAGATGCCGCTCGAGTCCAAGAACTTCGAGCCGTCACCTGAGGCCACCACATCAAGAACTGCCGGACTATTCTTTACTAAAGTTTCTTCTTCTTCTTCTTCTTCTGTCCCGTCTATCGCGCCTTCACCACAGTCATGTAAACAATGCAGTACCAAAGTCAATGATAAACCGCCATTTTTTTCTACGCACGCGAAGGAATCGCACATGTACGTCTTATTACATTTTTTCCTTCCTTAGCGCTCGGCGCTGCATCGATAGCTCTCATTAGGGATGCACTGCCAGGTGGCTCGGGGAGAGGTTTCAGCTTCTTCGAGTGCTGAATCCGGAACAGCCAGGAGTGGATCACACATAGAACATCACGGACAAGCGCGTACGAACCAGGACAAAGTGAGGAGTAGAGAACACAAGTGCTCCATCATGACGCAGAGCCAGTGAAGGCGGAGCTTTGCTCCGATCATTCGGCGAATGAATTGAGGGAGAAAAGAAGCATGGCTATGGAGCAGGGTAACTTGTAATCGCCCGTAGATTTCTTAGCATGAGACGCTTCGTACAAATTGCGGTGCGAATGCTTTACTGCAGCTGTGCCCTACGTGTGTACAAAATAAGTACGAACCATCTGCCCTGTATGACTTGTCGAAGCTTCCAGCGTAATCACGGGTGCTCGCATAATCTCCAGAAATTACAAAAATGGGGCCATATAACTTAAAATTGTTCCAATATGTTTTTATTCCAATCTCGTGACGTCAGATTTGTGTTACCACGACGCAAGCATCGGGCGGTTAGCCGCAGCGTTGCCGACCAGCCGTATCAAACACTCTCCTCGTTTATAGGAGGTGACTTTGCTTCCAAAATGAATTATATTGCCTACATTGAGCCGTTTTTCATTTGTAATTGGCTGAGAAGAGGCGACGAGCACGGTCAAGTGCAGAGGGTTTCGATGAGGCGGAGCCTGCGCACTGAAAATAGACAACAGGATGAAGAGGGCGGTGTCGGCGTCTGCGATTGGCCCGTTTTCGCTTACTTAGCTTACGGTGGCTTCTCCAATATCGCGGCGGCGTATAACGGAAGGTTAAGAATGCCGTTAAAACGGATCCTCAGCAATGAACAGTTAGCAGAGCGAGGTCGTAAACGTGCGGAAAGTGCTCGAAATCGTTACACGGTTACCCAAGAAGTTCTACTATACGAAAATGAACCCAAGCTCCCCGGCAGGTGCGAGTAGCCAGTGCATGAGCGATATGCGGCAGCCATCGTGTATTCCTTTGAGAATGCGTCAGCCTGCGGCTATAGAGAAAAGAATTCAGTTTTGTTTGACAAAGCAATGCATGTCTAACGCGTATAAGTCACTTTCATGCGGTGAGTTTTCATGGTTTTCTGAAGTTGCGGGAAGGCAAGTTAATTGGGGTCAGGCCGAAAAGTTTTGAGCAGTGGCAGAGACCTAATGGCGAAAAGGCGTCGAATGAGAAATAACTATTTTTCTTTGTTCAGTTGAATATTACATAATCAGTGTGCCCGCATCACATCAAATTTTGAGCTATCGAGTTTTGCGTGACGTCGCACGGCTGACAAGCGAAGTGGAGGTGACCCAAAAAGTTTTTGACCAATCATGGAGGGCTGATTGCAGAAATGGAGCTGAAAAGTTTGCAATACCTGTACTTTATAGCACGCCTGTTTTTGTGTCAACTACAATGTGATTACGTAGGGTTGGGCGAAATCACAGACGCTCTGGCCTTTACGATCCCAAATTCTTCATTCATTGTCCGTGACTCTAAAACTGCTGTCTACAACCATGGGGCAGGTAAGGTGTCCAAACCAGCCCTGCTCCTCCTCCTGGCCAATGACGTTTTACCCACTACCGCCAAAGATAGAATCGACGATAACATTCGAGGAAGTTCTAAATTATGCACTTGCGTCTTGCGCTGAAGAATCACTTCAGGTTGTTAGCTGGTAGGAAATGCAGTCCCAGGTAAAAGGGTAAGCCAGTATACCTGTGAATAGTGTCAACACTCGAAAACGTCTAAACGTACACAATTCCTAGAAGGAAACAATCGTTTCGATGGCGGGCACTCGTGCCGGTGTACGTCAGTAGAACCCCGAAAGCTGTTGCGATACACTTACAGTGATAAAAAATAGCCTCCATTTCCTTTCGAGAATCGCAAATTCGGGCCAGAAGATTGCCAGAAGAAATATATGCCTCTTGAACAATCCATTAATGCTAAAGCAGCCGACAATGAATACCGGGCTTTGAGAGGGCGACAACTCCAGTTGCTGCGCCGTTGATATGACGCACGTTCGACTTCTACAGCTGTGTCGCAGATGTCTTTGGCGTCAGCGCCTCCGATGTGTTCTAGCACGTCGGTTTCTCAGTTACCAAAGGTGGACTGAACTCAGCTTCGTTCTTCTACATGAAATGAGGAATATCGCGCGTGCCATGCTTCGCCGTTATTAGTCTTCTATATTGTTCGGCTTCTCATTTGCAATCTATGACCCTGTCGCCGTCATGTCTGTTTGAAAGGTTCACGCCTATTCTACCCCGAGACATGGCTCACCTACGTAAACTGCGCACAGCCGCTCCAGAAGCGGCGCTCAAACAATATCTGGCTGCTGTAGCTAGGGAGCATCGAGTTTGACAGACTACAGGGCAGAGATCAGGACGAGCCTCAGCACCCCGTGGATGCCAGACAGGCACTCAAGACCGTATTAGCAAACATGAATGCACATATATTCAATGCACGTGCCTCAGTATACCACCACGTCCGATGCCATTGCATAATAAATAGTGCTTCGTGCAACGTCCAAGAATGACCTAGCTGAAAGTGACCATTCAAAGCCAACAGGCAATGGCCACGATATGGTCATGAATGACGAAATTGAGCCCCTCTGTTCCCCTTCTATACATTGAAACTAGAATTCGTCACGCCTGATCTTTTCTTGAGAACGACGTTGAAAATTAGCTCGAACATATAAAGGGACTGCATTAAAGTACTATACACTGTCTCTGTAAATCTTGGATACTGTGCACGAACACACGCAGAAACAAGGGAGGAGACGGGACAGGCGCTCTGTCCCGCCTCTTTCGTTGTTTCTGTGTGTGTTCGCGCCTAGTACCCACGATGAATTGTGACCAACTCCCCCAACAAGACGTCCTTTTAATACTGTCTCTGTACTTTGCAAACACAAACGCACGCACATTTTTGTGTGCTCTGTAGACTCTGTAGACCGAATGGCACATGGACAACAGCCCAATGACGAGGCCATCCAGATATCAGAAATTTCGAGTAATCAATTGAATGTACCGGTGTTTTGGCATTTCGCCCGCATCGAAATGCGGCCACCGAGGCCGGGATTCACTCCCGCGACCTCGTGCTTAGCAGCCCAACACCACAGCCACTGATCAACCGCGGCACATGTGCCGCCAATTCCAGCTCTGTTTTCCAGTCGGTGTATCACACAGTGTTTCAAACCTGTTATCTACGAAAGTAGCCGTAGTGCGTCTCGGCGGCAAATATTAAAAGCGCTTTCGGTACAAATTTCGGTACTATGCTGCAAGAGGAAGCAAGGACTCTGCCCGAATCAAAGAAAGACGTATAAGCCGAAGAAATGCAATACAGGAAACACTCGCGATCCCTCAATGCCGCAAACGCTAAGCGAAACAGCAGCGCATAATGTCATGGAGCAGACGAAGCGGCACAGGCCCCACAGGCGGCTGCTTGTTGAATATTTAGTCGACAAGCAGCGTACGACAACATGGAAAGCTAGCGTATAATTTCATACAATAGCCCCTAGAGGGCACTCTGACGCTAGTCTATTGGCAGCTGGAATGGGGGCGGTTCGGCCAGCATGGAAATTATCTGAACTACATGGGTTTACCTAAAGTTCATTCTTCTGGCTTTAAACGGCTTCATGACTTAGGGAACTAGTCATATGCAACAAATCATTACGTAATAATGAACTTAATAAACATGACTAAATTGTTCGACGTTAACCTTCCAACAAAGGACCCCAATAGCATAGAAGCCTGATATTGAATCTATTACGACAGGCAAGCGTGCACCGACAATCGACATAGAAATGCCCTTGTGAATATATTGCGGGAAAGCCAGTGCCTTGAGATGCTTGGCGCGTTTACATTGGGCCACCACGACAAGCTGGATTCTGACAATTAACAGCGACCGTGCTTGTTCGCATCATCTTCTGCACTTCGAAAACTATAGGCAGCCCTCAAATTTAGGAATATGAACGCATATAAAGCGCAATAAAGAAAGCCACAAGTACGTCTGATTCCACAAGCACAAAACGTCAAGGAAATCCATGTACTGCCCATCATTCCCATGGCGCCTCAATGATTGCAGTGCCATAGTTCCATCTAGTAACTATTGCGGGAAACCCTTCGAGAGGAACATGACAGTCTGTAATGTTGGCTGTCGAGATAGCACTCGAGCGCTGATCTCGGAAGCTGGCATCGCGCCGGAACGTGGCACCTCGATGGATTTTCGCACGCGCTCCCATGGTCCGCATGCCTTTCTTTTTGCTTACTGGTGTACCTGTAGGAAGCTGGCTTTGAGAAGTGTCATGATTCTCATTCATATAGGTATAATGCTGCCCTCTGCAAGTCAGCGAATTCTTTGAGCTATGTAAGACGGCAGTCATGATTGGTTGGTTAAACATGGGGATGGTAATTTACCTGTTCTTTAATCGGTGATAAGTTTTCTGCGGTTTGTGTGTGTTCGTAATTTCTTAACAAGTAGGGCTGTTTTTTGAGCTACATTTCCTACAGGCTCATGCAGACGAGTGCCGTGCCGGGCAGAGGCGATGACGTCATGTGCTGCACTTGGCTGACTGGGCTGTAGCGAATCCAGTGAACCTCCACTATCATTGGGATATCAGCGCTGGCAGTGACAGACGAAATGCCGCCACGAATTTTCAATGGCAGCCTGTTTGTTGTCTGCTACCTACACTCATTGAAACGCCGGTGAATAAAGCATAGTTTCGATGCTTCACCACTGCTAAAAAAGTGGCTTCGTGTAGGTGGGCGGTGGAAGATTTTTTCTACACCAATTAAAAAAAATTTAGACTTTTTCTACTACCTCCACTCGTGTAGAAAGTGTAACAAATAGCCCGAGTCTATCGCCTTTTACTAGCTAACGCGGATTTTGTTGTAACACATTGTGTTGCCCTTATTTTAAAACGAGTGCAGCTATTATGTCAACACAAATATGTGGTAGTAATAAAAAATGCAGCTTTATGAATCGCTTTTGTTGCGCTTCATGAAAATTATATCCAAGATCGAACTGAAAGCTTATACTTAATGTAAATTTACTGGCCAAAGTGCTATAAATTGCAGCTGGATCAAATCCCATGCCAGCCGAGTAAAAGGCTGCTATTGTCTGTTTGGCAACTCGCTTGCGTTCTCTTGAAGATACAGTAAACGAATACGTCGGATGGCGTGCTCAAATGTATGTACGCAACATATTCACTCCATAAAGCAATGGCAGTATTTTGGAGTGTCAGGTATCAGTTTGAAGCTTTTTTCAGAGTTCTAAAAAAGAAAAGTGCATGAGATTTTGTGAAGTCCCGTGAAACAAAGGAGCGAGTTGGTGTTTGGTATGTTATTCTCAACATATTAGAATGAAGTGTAAAGTTTGTAATGGCGACGCAGCCAAGCAAGTTGTCTAGGCCAAGTGAGAGTGGGCCAAAGTGTTAACTTTTTTGTTTCCGTAATGAGAAGTTTCAGCGGAGCATGAAAAAGAAAACAAGAAAAAAAACTAGCTCCATGAACATGGTTAGACCTACAATTTTAAAAAAATAGAGCTTTGTTGCAAGCAGTGTTGTATATCCCAACTACTTGTATCAATAAAGGGAAAATTAGATAGCTACCCAATCGTCGTTATTGCTCTAAAGGAAAACCATTCGGATTCCTCGAAAGAAAAACCTTGCAGTCGAAGGAAATTTCCTCCCGGTCCGGAATTTTTCTTGAACTGCGATGCTTTTTTTTCGAGGAACCCGTATGCGTTTCCTTTGTAGCAACAGCCACGGTTGGGTGGATGCTTGATTTTCCCTTTATTAATTACTTATCTGCACCTTGGGTGTTTCCACAGAACCATTACGTCATACTCGTATCTACATTCCCAACTGTGAAATGCTCTCAGCGCAAGATGTGCGTTGTTTGTCAAGTGAGGTCTATGTCTTCAAAGCAAATTTTCACGTGCCAAATTAGTCTTTTTTGAGGTGCTCTTTCTAAATATGCACTGATGCCAAACCAATTATTTGAACAAATTCAACCAAACGAAGAGCTGAAATATGCTACGTAATTAGCACATGAAATTGTGCTGGATGCTAAATAGGACTGATCAACCAAAAGGGCAGTCACTGCTCAGTGATAAAGCTTGGTAATAGTATTTTTATATATTATTGGTAGCAGATCAGCGAACTCCTGGTTGAGACCCCATAACAACTACATCAAATAAATTGGAGAATACCAGTGTGGTGTCCTTGCATTTGTGAACAGTTTTCCACAAATAATGTTGCAGTTGAGCACCCTACCAGTGCTTATGAGGCACATTGCATTTTTGAGATTAGAATTGGATTGCTTGGATAGGATGTTATGTATATACTATCGTACTTTATATGATACGTTCACATCTGTATTTTACCAGATCCCTTGTTTTCTTGTTTCTTATCTGCAGATAGTGAAGGACGTTCGTAACTTGTCTCATTTTAGATATTAGTCAATAAATTAAGTTCACGTAATGCGAATAGTCATTTCGAGACAAAATCAAACGCATATGCTGTAGTCCCATAAGTAAATTATATTGAATCAAGTATGGAATAACATTTGAATAGTTTTGGAATCTGGAACTTCCATTTTCGCCAATAATATTAAGCAATGCCGGTGTCTCACTATTAGCAGCGTTAGCACGTTGCCGTCGTTACTTTGTTCATTGCCCATAGAGCCTTATTAAGAGCTCGAATGGAGCATTATGCACTCGTGGTTGTCAAATAGCAGAATGAAGAGTCAAAACGCAGTCCTGTAAGCCACTAATCATCTCAGCATAACTTAAAAAATAAAACAAAAATGCGTGACCACTGCAGCCGTGGCATAGTGACGAAATCAATATTGTTTCTAATAACCATGTTCACAACACATGGCGCGGCTATGGTTCAAAATAATGCTACAATCATTTTCAGAATTATCCGAAATAGGAGACACAGGCAGCTATGGTAAATTGCACGAAACTACACAGCGGAGCGTAAAGTCTCAGCAAAAATTTAATTGCGAATGATTGTGGTTCAACTTCAAAGTTCTTGTGGCTCCTTGAGCGACGCAGCGCGCTCAACGTAACTTCTCGTCTTTTACGTTCATTTCAGCAATGGCGTAACTAGCGTCATTTCTGCCACAGTCTCATTTTAAATCGTACGCATCCATCCATGTTAGGTATTCTAAAGCTACAATAAAAAGCACACGCATTTACTAATAGTCATTATTGGGCTAGAGGACAGACTCTAATAAGACCATATTCAAATCTTTATTCGCACGGGTCTAATATTTGCGTATCCATAATTATCCATAGTTATCCATAGTTATTTTACTAATTGTTAAACAAGCTTCTATGACGTGCTGTTCGCGCTCTGTAAATCTGAATATTCCTCTTCCTGTACAACATCTACTGCTTTTGCTTGACAATAATAACCTGTGATATTACGGAGTATTTACGTGAGGTATAATTAGAGAGAGAAAGATAGACGCTACGGTACGTAGCAAACCGAAATAAGCATTTCTATTTAAAAAGGAACGTTTGTACGTTTTCTGCTGGGCTTCAGGAACATGAGCATAGAGGTAAATATTTAACAAATGTGCTATAATTTCGTGCGAAATTTCAACCCATATGTGCTGTGATTAACATTAGAATGATTGCTTTTCGTAATGTTTTACCATTACCTGTGATACCATATATAGGAGCCAAATAAAAATAGTCTTACACTCGTATCGGCTTAAAGGCAGACACCCTACCTGTACGGCACCCAACATCAGGGCATGCAATAAATTTTGGAAAGGCATACTTACGAAGGCTGTAACAATAATTGTGGAGAATGAAACAAAGGATAAAAAAGCTGTCTCAGAGCACGCACCTACTGCCGAATGCTGGAGAATGGTGCGCGAGAGTATTTAAACCCAGAACTCGTTATTACTGCACCGTAATTGTCGATGCTGGCTAGCAGGTGCGTATGACAAATGACCTGAAGGTATTTACTGCTGAGTTGTCGGCCACAGAATAATGTCTTTATAACTTGCTTGACGGGCACTCACTAGACATCGTATGCCAGTAACAATCTATGTCTGGAATGTAATATATCATAAGCGTCAGCTTATACTGAAAGCGGCGCTGATCTTTTTTTTTTTAGTTTAATCTTTGCTCTAAGGATAATATTTCTAAGAAATTATGTTGAGGCAAGGCTGTCAAAAAGGCATCGATTTCAAGATCCTGACTACGTAAAGCCTTAACCTCGCTGACATTTGCTGTACAATATACATGTGCTGCTGGAATGTTTATCAGCGTCGCATATTTCAAGCTGCTGTGACGTGTTTCCATACCTCAGCGACATGTTCGCCTTCGGTGGTTTCTATGTACAGCACTTTATGACGTATTTGCAGAAATAAACTAAACCAAAAGAACACCAGTAAAGTCTTGATTTTACGTTTCTGAGCTTTCTCAACGCTTCTTTAGGTGAGACAGTGAACTGATGTATATGCACATCGATTAGTTTAGGCATGCCTGTATCGAAGAACTAGTCACATTGATCGGCTCGTACACTGCAGGCATGCGTGAAAGTCTTATTCATTATCTCATCACCCATCCGATTTGGTGCTGGCTTAAAAAATAGCTGGTGTAAACACAATCAAGCATAAACGGGTGGTGATGGTGCACTTTCTTGCGTTCTTTCCAGTAGCTCTCGCGCAACTGGGATTTTTTATTTATGGTTGCGATGGCGATGAATAATAACATAAAACATTGTTTAAAGAAACAAACACCTAAGAATGTTCTCCATCAAATAAATATTTATACACTGCAATAAGATATGTTCTTCTTCATAAGTATCTTCTTTCTTACCAAGGGACAATTCGTTTACTTCTTTTCGGCTAAGCATGGTTTTTGTCAATGCTATAACAGCACGCAAATCGCGGCTCGAACAAGCAGTTGAGAAGTATGTTGCTCAACTTCAATTACATGGAAATGCAGGGTGGAATGTAACTAGCGTTTGCGCAATCTGCACTTCTTCCTCTGTCCCGTCTATCGCGCCTTGACCACAGTCATGTAAACAGCGCAGTACCAAAGGCAATGGTAAACCGCCATTTTTTTTCTGCGCACGCGAAGAAATCTCACATGTACGTCTTATTAAATTTTTTCCTTCCTTAGCGCTCGGCGCTGCATCGATAGTTCTCATTAGGGATGCACTGCCAGGTGGCTCGAAGAGAGGTTTCAGATTCTTCGAGCGCTGAATCCGGACCAACCTGGAGTGGATGACACATAGAATATCACGGACGAGCGCGTACGAACAAGGACAAAGTGAGGAGTAGAGAACACAAGTGTTTCATCATGACGCAGAGGCAGTGAAAGCGGAGCTTTGCCCCGATCATTCGGCAAACGAATTGAGGGAGAAAAGAAGCATGGCTATGGAGCAGGGTAACTTGTAATCGCCCGTACATCTCCTAGCATGAGACGCTTCATACAAATTCCGGTGCGAATACTTTACTGCAGCTGTGCCCTACGTGTGTACAAAATAAGTGCGAACCGCCTCGGTTTAGGAATATATGCGCACACCAAAATTATGTGAACTACGCCGATAACAAAACAAGACATCTTGCGAGCTTTCATGGCATTTCCTACATTTATGTTATTTAAACATGTCGACAACTTATGACTTTCGCAGCTTCATGATGTGAATACTGCACCCAAACACCTTTTATTTCGCGAAGGCGACGAATAAGACGGAGCATTAAAAGTAATAGAAACGCTTGGCATTTCGCTAGAGCCCATCACGTGGTGTTATAACAATACCCAAACCCAACACGTCGCGACGCCAGCACTCAAACTTGTGCTGCACAGCACTTGAAGCTCCGGCGCGGATGCTTGGAGCGTCATAAAGCATTTGGAATGAGGAGTCTCAGCAGCTGCTTAACAAGCATCACACCTTGATTACGCTCGAGAGGGAATCCAGAGAAGCGCGTCACTATTTGTCGGTGGCCTATGAAAGAATTACTTATATTTAGCCTGAAGTTTACCATGGAGCACCCTCCGTGCTGAAAAGGAGGCGCATCGTAGAGCAAATCACGGCAGACAGAAAAAAACCAACCGCCATATGGCAGAAACACGCAAGTGTGCTAGTTTTGCGCTACGGCGGGAATATTTGAACTGAGAATCGCCGCCGTAGTGGTGTACAATATCTGGGAGCTAACCTTCCCGTTTACGCACATATGCCCTTCACCTGACGCAAGCATGGCAACGTAGGGGCGCCTTCCGTAGCTGCAAACAAAAAAACCAAACAATTACAGCAAAGTTAAAAGACAACCAGGTACGCGTCTACAAATATACAGTGCCACGTACAAGGCCACGGTTACGTTCCGCGTAACTTGAGCCAAACATTGAAGATAGGCAAATAGCTATACATAGCTGGACCCAAACAAAGCAACGATGTTTGCCGTCGCTTGGCGATAGTCAGTAAATTTTTCCATTCAGCCTAATTTGATAATTAGTCCTCATATTTAATAAACTAACGAGTAGATTAGATGAAAAGTGTCAATGAGAAATTTGTAGAACAACATGAAAAACTCCCGATAGAGCATTGTCTTTCTCAATACGTGCTACATAAAAGTGTTTTTCCGAGCTTGAAAGAAGCCCGCGAATACAGGCAAAATTGGCGTGACACTGACCGCTCGAGGCACTTTGTGTGTATTCGCAGGCTTCTTTAGCGCTTGGGAAAACACTTTTTATGTCGCACCTACGAGCTACAGAAAGCTGCAACGGGAGTTTCTCATGTTGCCCGTATTTTATAATTTTTGACGTAACACCGCTCTTGAAGATGCTTGAAGTAGTATATGTGCTACTTCAAGCACCTACTATACGCCTACGCCTACTATTAGGTAGGCGTAAGGAAGAAAACAAGCATTTCAAAAGAAGAATTAGAAGTGTCCGTTTTTCAGCGCAATTAACCGCAGTGTATGACCTCTGTGAGCTGTGACCAGATTGCTCGATCACGGTCACTTAGCTTACGCGCCGCATTGTCTATTTACACGGTCTATACCTTAATTAGGGCATCAATTATGAAGTACGTTCAAAAATCTCATTTTCTACACCGCTTTTACAACTTTCACGTCACTAATTGTATCTCAAAAATTATTTTTACAAGGTTGCTAAAAAAGCCGTAGGTAGCTATAATGAAAATTATATCGGCTAAACAGGCGAAAAATTAGGTGAATCTAGCGACAAAATCGCTGATATCTCAAGAATTTAGCGAAAGTGCAGTTTCTTGAGGCATGCCACGATTGCCCGTCTCCACGTCACCGGGAACAGAACTGTGGCCGCGTTGTGATTTGGTGGACATCGACTAAGTGTGATGGATTAGGACGCTATACTCAGGCGCTAAACATTTCTGGATAAAAAGTTCGACAACTAGTTCTTCAAGAAACACAGCTCGGGCGGTGACGCAAAGATGGCGTCTTGCAAAAGAGCACAACTCCCAAGGTCTGCTTCTTGGCCGTGCTTGGTTTCTACGAGCACGGGAATTCCCCTAGCATCACCGTTTGAAGGTTTCCTTGTAGTCGTCTATTGAACCCGTACTTAAAAAGACGATATAGATACTTGGATGCTTAACTCCGCTAATTATTCATTTTTACAAAAGGAGGACACAGGTATGATTAAGTCTGCTGCTAAGTAGTGGCAGTGTAAGACAAATATTGAAACATCAAAAAATTTGTGTTCGTCTATAAGGTCTGGAAACAATCTTTATATAAACACGTGAACGTTTTGTATAACATGCACAGCACAAAATTGACCTGGAAGTGTAGCCGATAAACATCAAATAGTAAAGCACTCACTGATTTCTCTAAGGCCAGATAAATTAAACACAAACATCGACGATAAATGAATAAACACTTTTCAGATCAAATTAAGTGAGGACGAAGAACACAAACAACAAGACGGGCTCCAGAAATTGTTGTACTTCGTCCTCGTTTAATTTCCGCCAGAAAGTGTGCTTTAACCATGAATCAATAGCAACTAGCTCAAACCAAGATCCTACTTGAATCGATGATAAGCACTTACGCATGCATTGGAGTAAAAGACGACCATTTATAGTAAGCTGACAAGGAAATTTATTCACCCGTAGGCACGCTTACAACTGTGGTATGAACGAAAAGTACAATATGAAGTACATCACATGTAACGCATCATACTTGATATAAACAAAACAGGTTAACAAATGAAATAATAAATGGTGTCTACTTGACACTGGCTTTGCCACACACAACAACAACAACAACAAAACTCTTTACCGCATCCACGCAGAAGCATTATTGTCCGCCTCGAATTTATGAAAGGTACCCGGGCCACATACAGATACAGTCTGAACTCAGGCAACAGAATTCAGCATTATTCTGGCTGTAGAAAGACTTTGCCCCGCGTAAACCAGCGGCGAAGGAACTCGGCTTCACCGAGTTTGAGCAACTGTTCTTCAAGATGACCCCATACTATCACCCGTAGTTTCCGCATTCTGGGGTACATTGCTCTATTTGAATGCCGAGATCGTTCTGCGATGTTACGGAAGCACCACAAAACGTAGCTAGCGCTGTAGTAGACGAGACTCGCAAACCGATCTCGGCGGTGTGGTGGCCGCACGATAGATATATTCCGAACATTCTCGCAACTAGCTTCCAGAAGGTGCGTGCCACAACGCAGTCCTTTACTACATGCGCGTTGGTCTCTGTTTGTGCGCAATATATGCATTTATCATTCGCTACCATATGCCAGCGTTCAAGCCTGTCTTTTGTAGGCGGAATGCCCCACTGATATTGCCAATGAAAATCCTTCACTTGAGAGGGCAAATGAGGTGAAAGCACAGCTGTCCATGTTTGTGTAGTAGCTGTCCGTGGACGTACAGCTGTCTCACAGAACATTTCACAAAGCCTGGAAACTGGTGTCGCACGCCACTTTGTAATTCTTAGTTGTACAAGCTGGCGTTGCAAGCGCGCAGCCGCCGCATACTGCGGTGCTGGCGTTGTCGCCGTCGGAAGCAAGTTGCCTGTACTCTGCGGCATAAGCGTTCGACGGTAATGGCCCAGCCAATAAAGGAGCAGTGGCCTACCAGTGTACTCATCATCATCAAGTAGATCACATGTACTCTTAGTGCACAACAGCCTATCGAATGTAACTATGCACGGCAAGCTCCATCCTCCGCTGAATTTTGGCAGACGCAAGAATTGCTGCGCTACGTATTGCGACTTGTTTAGCCAGAACCATGAGAAAATAAGTGAGTTTACTACTCGTACTGTTGGTGACGGCGGGAGAGCTACCCCTGCAGCAATATACAGTTTACTGCACACTACTTTCTTAATGAAGAAAGCCCTTTCTGCCAGCGGCAGTGGCGACGCCGTCACTGCTTCCGACTGTTCTTTAATGGAACTGACAATGTCTCGCCACGTGTGAGGTGAAACTCCACTGGTACAAAATTTGATACCTAGTATTTGCATATGCTCGGTCTGTTTAATGTCCCCTGGTAGCGTTATTTCGGCGCGACCTAATTTTAATGCTTCGCATTTTCTCATATTTGTTTTGCCCCCTGACATTGAAGCATATTGATTATAAATACGAAATACCTCAACAAGACTGTCCCCATCCCGTAAAAACAAAGTGATGTCATCCGCATACGCTGATACTTTTATGCACCCGGTTCCCGGCATAGGAAGGCCTCTTACGAGCGGGCTCTCGCTAAACCGCCTTAACAACGGGTCAATCGCAAGCACAAACAATATGGGTGACAAAGGACAACCCTGCCGCACTCCCCTCGTCACGTCAAATATAGGTGTTAAAATGCTGTTAAGCAGTAGCTCAGCTGTTCGCGAATACAACATCCGCAGGATGTCTAGAAACTCTTCAGGGAAGTTATAGCATCGTAAAACCTCAAATAAGTACTGGTGTTCTAAGCGGTCGAACGGTTTGGATTGGTCCAAGCTTACTAATACCCTGAAGCTTTACGCGCTGTTGTGTATTGTATGATATCACGTGTTAAGTTGAGAGACGAAAATATACTCCGACCCGGCACGGAACATGTTTGATGTACACTGACTGTTTTCGGCAATAATATCTTCATGCGATTTACAAGAAGGGTTGTCAATATTTTATAGTCTGTGTTGAGCAGCGTTATAGGCCTCCAGGATGAGGGTTCTGCAAGGTTGGAGTCTGGCTTTGGCAAAAGCATTACGCGGCCCCGATTAAACGATTTAGGAATACCTTCCCGTGCAAGAATGCCGTTAAGGAGCTATACTAAGGCAGTGCCTACTTCCTCCCAGCAGGACCGGTAAAATTCGACTGGTAAGCCATCTGGACCGGGTGTTGATCCGCTGTTCATAGGTCGCATAACATCAAAAACTTCTTGCAGATTTGTTGGAGACAATAAATTCTGGCCTTCTGTATCTTCAACTTGAGGTAGGTTCTCGCAAAAGACCGAACTTTCTTCGCTCAAGAGCTCTGCATTGTAACTCTTTTCTGATGAAAATGCGTCGGAGAACCAGTTCCAAAAAATTATTTCGATATCTCGCCTTGCACTGCTCTCTGTGCCATCTTCTATCATAACCTTTTCAATGAAAGAGCTGCCATTTTGCCTCCTGCTGGACGCACGAGCCAGCCGCAGCACCTCAGGGTCGGAAATTCGCCTGTTGGTCATCCACGCCTTTGCAGAGGTGCGAGAGTACCAGCTCATAAGTCTATGGTAGCGTTCACGCTGATGATCTAGGTATTCGCGCATTAACTGTGTTTGGGAGTTACCATCTCGTACTATTCTTATCTTTCTCAGGCACTCAAAAAGCTGTTCGATCTCTTTTCTTTTTCGTTTCCTGCTAGCTACTGCTAGATACTGACCTCCACCTTTCCTTTAATGTATCCCACGCTTCGATATTGCATTCATAATCGCAAACTGTTGTAGCTACTGACGCTTTTAGTTCGGTTAGAGTCGCCTGGTCACGCAAAGAAGCAATGTCTAGTCTCCACATATTAGTTCGCTCACCTGGCCTTCCTTGGAGGTTCAACACGACAGCGAAAGCGAGCGCGATGATCTGAAATGTACCCGGCGTCCGCGGGAAGATCGAGGATGCTGCACTGGACAATTTGCGTTGTTAATTCAGGGGGGAAATACATTCGGTCTAGACGACATTGCGACTGCCTTTGCTGCCATGTGGCGCCAAAACTTCCGCCATGCATATGGACCCAGGCATCCGATAAACTGTATTCTTTCACTATACGAGATAATTCAGTTGCATGCGTATTGGAAGCGTTTTGTCTTGGGCCTCGTGAGTCGCGCATGGGGTAGAGCACACAGTTAAAATCGCCAATGATAAAGAATGGGTGGTTGTCTAACAAAAAAGGGGAGAGTCTCGCAAAGAAGTCATTGCGGTCTGACCGTATGGCGGGTCCATAGACATTCAATACCCGACCTTTCCTCTCACCCCAGAAAAAAAATCAAAAGCTATTACACGACCTTCCACATCAAAAAGGCGGTGACTTCCATGTAGAAGCACCCTACGAAAAACCACCACTCCTACACCACAACATCTTCCGGGGCTATATGAAAAATAAGCTTTAACAGAAAATTCATCACAAAATCTTTTAACTTCCTGCTTGTTTCTCAAGTTACACTCCTGAAGAAAGAGGAGGTCGACTTTTTTCTCGCGAGCGAAATGAATTACTTCCTTCTGCTTATCTCTGCTACGAAATCCTTGTGCGTTAAGTGTCTTTATGTGCAAATACATGGTGAGTTAGTTGCGTACAGAAACAGACTAAGACAAATAGCTTACTACGAGCTAGTTGCGAACTGACTCGCGTCCTACATCAGTGCAACAGCCAGTACACGGCAAAGTAAGCAATGACATAAGACTGTCACAGCAGCGAACGCGAAACGGGCACTGTTCATGTTCTTCACACAAGTTAGCCGGAAGCAAGCTGATTACTAAAATACCGAGGCTGCAGACGCTCGCACAGGGACGGGAACGCGATGTCTGCGCCAAAAACCGTTCCGTCAACGCTGCCTGAGCTTCGTAGCGGGGAGTAGAGGAAAAGCAGGCCTTACGGGCAGCAGAAGCAGTGTAAGGCGCCATTGTTAGTACGTCTCCGAATCGGAGACAACGTCCGTGGTAGTGGTAGAGCTCTCTGAAGAGAGCATTCTCTTGGCTTCTTCAGACGCTGTTTGCGAGCGCGTCATAGAGTTTCATATTGCGAGCGCGTGCATCTCATTCACCGCTGTACTAGTACCACTCGCAAGCGCGGTCGTTGTCTTGGCAACCGGCGTGATCCTCGACGGACCGGCCGAGACTTCGGGGAGGCCGCGATGGCGTCCATCCGCGTCCTCGCTAGCGTTCGGTGTTGTAGCACATGCAAGGAGCCGTTCCCGCTGTGATAGCGTAGACTGGGCGTCTAACGTAGGCTCGTCGTCGTCTTCCGTGGCCGACGACGCCATTGTGGCTGGTGGCGTCTCGTTGCTCTCTTCGTCAGCAGAGGGAGAAGACGCAGCGTCGCTGGCATCAGGGGACGCTGTCGTCGGCGCCTCTGGGGCACTTTCTTTTCCTGGTTGATCTGTGGCTTGCGTCTGTACTGCCTCTTCAGATGTATTCTCTCCCAGTCGTGGCTGGGCGGGCGTTACTGGTGTCACTGCAGCAGCATACGAACGTGGCAACACACAGTCAACAGTGGCGTGCTCGCCATTACAACGTCTGCATGGCACGTTGCAGTTGCATGGCCGAAAATGGCACATCGGGCGCATCGAGCTGATGTGCAGGTGACCCCAAAATGACCTTCTCCTCCGCACTTGGAGCACACTCTCTTTATTCCATTGTATTCCAGCATTACCCGAAAGCCAGTCACCATGATGAAATTCGGGGGACGGGTTTACCATCTCGAGCTTGACCAGGCGGCTGCCATTGCTAATGTCCGTCCTGTCCTTGAAAACAACGTCGGAAATGCCTCGGCGCTTCCCACACGGTGCAAGTGCAGCAATCAGGGCGTCGTCACTGACACAGGGTGGAAGACGATAGACCGTCACATAAACCACTGGAGTGCCCATGCGTTCCAGCGGTACGACCTTGTTGGCGAGCAGCAGGGAGCCTTTTGCCGCCGTCTTGGCTACCTGAGCCGCGGAGCGGACAGCTGCCGAGAACTTGTTGCCGCCGGGATGTTGCAGATACTGCAACCCTCCGGCACCTACGACTTCTTCGATGGAGTCGATGATGGCGTCAACTGGCGTCGAAACCGGTACATTGAAGAGAAAGCACTGGGCTTTCGTTGGACGCTGAGCAGGCGCTGGTTTGTCCATAGCTGATTCACCTAAGCAACCACGACGCAATGCGTGGTGCCCAGGTTGAGGATACAGAGGAAAAAAGCACAGACAAGTTGAGAGAACAAAACGAGATTATCCGGACAACCAGTGCGTATGCAAATCTAAGCTCTGTGACAAATGCATGGCGAGGCAAACCAGAGCGTAAAGGTTAAAACAAATAACCCGATCACATGACCATGTGCGTACAAGATATAGAATCAAACTCTCAGGTAGGGACACGTTTTTTTTTTTGTGAAGATGATGTGGAGGCCAACTTATCCACACGTCCTTCCACTTTTCGATTTCTATAGATTCTAAAATTTTGCTTGTTTTTTTTTTGTTTCATTCTTTGCGCACAAGCACTGCTCTTGTGACTGCGGTTGAGCAGCCGCAATCTCTGCATCAAGAGTACTAATGTCGTGAAGGTATAACTGTGCAGCGATTCTTGTTGTTTTTAAGCCTCTCAATAACATCTTTGCCCGTCTGCCCGCTATATAGTTTCTCATAGGTAAGAGGAATGGAACAAACGATTCGATCGGTACGAGTGATATAGGTGTGTTTGTGCTCGCTTCAACAGAAACATAATTTTATTTTGTTAACATTCACCGTCCTACACAGCCCCCGCAGTGTAGCAGCTGCCAAAAACACCACTTCAACCCGTGCTTACTTGCCAATTTTTTCCACATTGTTGGACAGTGAGCACATGAGTCATGACCACGATCTTGTCTTCACAAATCCTATCACAGCGTGCAGCTCCGCCGCCCCCCCCCCCCCCCCCCCTATATGTTTCTGTTGAAGCGAGCACAAACACACCTATATCACTCGTACCGATCGAAGCCTGCGAATACACACAAAGTGCCTCGAGCGGTCAGTGTCCCGCCAATTTTGCCTGTATTCGCGGGCTTCTTTCAAGCTCGGAAAAACACTTTTATGTAGCACGTATTGAGAAAGACAATGCTCTATCGGAAGTTTTTCATGTTGTTCTACAAATTTCTCATTGACACTTTTCATCTAATCTACTCGTTAGTTTATTAAATATGAGGACTAATTATCAAATTAGGCTGAATGGAAAAATTTACTGACTATTGCCAAGCGACGGCAAACATCGTTGCTTTGTTTGGGTCCAGCTATGTATAGCTGTTTGCCTATCTTCAATGTTTGGCTCAAGTTACGCGGAACGTAACCGTGGCCTTGTACGTGGCACTGTATATTTGTAGACGCGTACCTGGTTGTCTTTTAACTTTGCTGTAATTGTTTGGTTTTTTTGTTTGCAGCTACGGAAGGCGCCCCTACGTTGCCGTGCTTGCGTCAGGTGGAGGGCATATGTGCGTAAACGGGAAGGTTAGCTCCCAGATATTGTACACCACTACGGCGGCGATCCTCAGTTCAAATATTCCCGCCGTAGCGCAAAACTAGCACACTTGCGTGTTTCTGCCATATGAGGTTGGTTTTTTTCTGTCTGCCGTGATTTGCTCTACGATGCGCCTCCTTTTCAGCACGGAGGGTGCTCCATGGTAAACTTCAGGCTAAATATAAGTAATTCATTCATAGGCCACCGACAAATAGTGACGCGCTTCTCTGGATTCCCTCTCGAGCGTAATCAAGGTGTGATGCTTGTTAAGCAGCTGCTGAGACTCCTCATTCCAAATGCTTTATGACGCTCCAGGCATCCGCGCCGGAGCTTCAAGTGCTGTGCAGCACAAATTTGAGTGCTGGCGTCGCGACGTGTTGGGTTTGGTTATTGTTATAACACCACGTGATGGGCTCTAGCGAAATGTCAAGCGTTTCTATTACTTTTAATGCTCCGTCTTATTCGTCACGTTCGCGAAATAAAAGGTGTTTGGGTGCAGTATTCACATCATGAAGCTGCGAAAGTCATAAGTTGTCGACATGTTTAAATAACATAAATGTTGGAAATGCCATGAAAGCTCGCAAGATGTCTTGTTTTGTTATCGGCGTAGTTCACATAATTTTGGTGCGCACATAAATTCCTAAACCGAGGCGGTTCGCACTTATTTTGTACACACGTAGGGCACAGCTGCAGTAAAGTATTCGCACCGGAATTTGTATGAAACGTCTCATGCTAGGAGATGTACGGGCGATTACAAGTTACCCTGCTCCATAGCCATGCTTCTTTTCTCCCTCAATTCGTTTGCCGAATGATCGGGGCAAAGCTCCGCTTTCACTGCCTCTGCGTCATGATGAAACACTTGTGTTCTCTACTCCTCACTTTGTCCTTGTTCGTACGCGCTCGTCCGTGATATTCTATGTGTCATCCACTCCAGGTTGTTCCGGATTCAGCGCTCGAAGAATCTGAAACCTCTCTTCGAGCCACCTGGCAGTGCATCCCTAATGAGAACTATCGATGCAGCGCCGAGCGCTAAGGAAGGAAAAAATTTAATAAGACGTACATGTGAGATTTCTTCGCGTGCGCAGAAAAAAAATGGCGGTTTACCATTGACTTTGGTACTGCGCTGTTTAAATGACTGTGGTCAAGGTGCGATAGACGGGACAGAGGAAGAAGTGCAGATTGCGCAAACGCTAGTTACATTCCACCCTGCATTTCCATGTAATTGAAGTTGAGCAACATACTTCTCAACTGCTTGTTCGAGCCGCGATTTGCGTGCTGTTATAGCATTGACAAAAAACATGCTTAGCCGAAAAGAAGTAAACGAATTGTCCCTTGGTAAGAAAGAAGATACTTATGAAGAAGAACATATCTTATTGCAGTGTATAAATATTTATTTGATGGAGAACATTCTTAGGTGTTTGTTTCTTTAAACAATGTTTTATGTTATTATTCATCGCCATCGCAACCATAAATAAAAAATCCCAGTTGCGCGAGAGCTACTGGAAAGAACGCAAGAAAGTGCACCATCACCACCCGTTTATGCTTGATTGTGTTTATACCAGCTATTTTTTAAGCCAGCACCAAATCGGATGGGTGATGAGATAATGAATAAGACTTTCACGCATGCCTGCAGTGTACGAGCCGATCAATGTGACTAGTTCTTCGATACAGGCATGCCTAAACTAATCGATGTGCATATACATCAGTTCACTGTCTCACCTAAAGAATCGTTGACAAAGCTCAGAAACGTAAAATCAAGACTTTACTGGTGTTCTTTTGGTTTAGTTTATTTCTGCAAATACGTCATAAAGTGCTGTTCATAGACACCACCGGAGGCGAATATGTCGCTGAGGTATGGAAACACGGCACAGCAGCTTGACATATGCGACGCTGATAAACATTCCAGGAGCACATGTATATTGTACAGCAAATTTCAGCGAGGTTAAGGCTTTACGTAGTCAGGATCTTGAAATCGATGCCTTTTTGACAGCCTTGCCTCAACATAATTTCTTAGAAATATTATCCTTAGAGCCAAGATTAAACTGAAAAAAAAAAGATCAGCGCCGCTTTCAGTATAAGCTGACGCTTATGATATATTACTTTCCAGACATAGATTGTTACTGGCATACGATGTCTAGTGAGTGCCCGTCAAGCAAGTTATAAAGACATTATTCTGTGGCCGACAACTCAGCAGTAAATACCTCCAGGTCATTTGTCATACGCACCTGCTAGCCAGCATCGACAATTACGGTGCAGTAATAACGAGTTCTGGGTTTAAATACTCTCGCGCACCATTTTCCAGCATTCGGCAGTAGGTGCGTGCTCTGAGACAGCTTTCTTATCCTTTGTTTCATTCTCCACAATTATTGTTACAGCCTTCGTAAGTATGCCTTTCCAAAATTTATTGCATGCCCTGATGTTGGGTGCCGTACAGGTAGGGTGTCTGCCTTTAAGCCGATACGAGTGTAAGACTATTTTTATTTGGCTCCTATATATGGTATCACAGGTTGTGGTAAAACATTACGAAAAGCAAACATTCTAATGGTAATCACAGCACATATGGGTTGAAATTTCGCACGAAATTATAGCACATTTGTTAAATATTTACCTCTATGCTCATGTTCCTCAAGCCCACCAGAAAAGGTAGAAACGTTCCTTTTTAAGTAGAAATGCTTATTTCGATTTGGCTAATACCGTAGCGTCTTTCTCTCACTATTTATAGCTCACGTAAATACTCCGTAATATGGCAGGTTATTATTGTCAAGCAAAAGCAGTAGATTTGGTACAGGAAGAGAAATATTGAAATTTACAGAGCGCGAACGGCACATAATAGAAGCTTGTTTAACAATTAGTCAAATAACTTCACACTGCAATTGACTGAACAAAATTTATTAGGGCTGCGCCAATATTAGACCCGTCCAAATAAAGACTTGAATATTGTCGTCTTTGATTCTGTCCTCGAATCGAATAGTGCCTATTAGCAAATGCGAGTGCTTTTCATTGTAGTTTTAGAATACCTAACATGAATGAATGTGCACGATTTAACATGAAACTGTGGCAGAAATGACGCTAATTACACCATTGCTACAATGAACGTAAAAGACGAGAAGTTACGTTGAGCGCGCTGCGTCGCTCAAAGAGCCACCCGAACTTTGAAGTTGAAGCACAATCATTCGCAATTAAATATTTTCTCAGACATTACGCTCCGCTGTGTAGTTTCGTGCAATTTACCATAGCTGCCTGTGTCTCTTATTTCGGATAATTCTGAAAATGATTGTAGCATTATATTGAACCATAGCCGCGCCATATGTTGTGAACATGTTGATTAGAAACAATATTGATTTCGTCGCTATGCCACGGCTGCAGTGGTCAAGCATTCTCGTTTTATTTTTCAAGTTATGCTGAGATGATTAGTGGCTTATAGGACTGCATTTTAACTCTTCATTCTGCTATTTGACAACCACGAGTGCTCCTTAGAGACCGGCTTGTTTGATTATAATGCTCCATTTGAGCTCTTAACAAGGCGTTATGTGCAATGAACAGAGTAACAGCGACAACGTGCTAACGTTGCTAATAGTGAGATACCGGCATTGCTTAATATTATTGGCGAAAATGGAAGTTCGAGATTCCAAAACTCTTCAAATGTTATTCCATACTTGATTCAATATAATTTATTTATCGGACTAGAAGATGTGCGTTTGATGTTGTCTCGAAAGGACTATTCGCATTACGTAAAATTATATTATTGACTAATATCTAAAATGAGACAAATTACGAACGTCTTTCACTATCTGCAGATAAGAAACAAGAAAATAAGTGATCTGATAAAAATACAGATGTGAACGTATCATATAAAGTACGATAGTATATACATAACATCCTATCCAAGCAATAGACTTCTAATCTCAAACATGCAATGTGCCTCACAAGCACTGGTAGGGTGTTCAACTGCAACATTGTTTTTGGAAAACTGTTCGCAAATACAAGGACACCACACTTGTATTGTAGAATTTAGTTGATGTAGTTGTTATGGGGTGTCAACCAGGGGTTCGATGAGCTGCTAACCATGATATATAAATATACTATTACCAAGCCTTATCATGGGGCACTGACTGCCCTTATCGTTGATCACTCCTCTTAAGCTCCCAGCGTAATTTTATGTGTTAATTACGTAGCATATGTCGGCTCTCCGCTTGTTTGAATTTGTTCAAATAATTGGTTTGGAAACATTGCATATTTAGAAAGATCACCTCAAAGAAGACCAATTTGGCACGTGAAAATTTGCTTTGAAGACATAAACCTCACTTGACAAGCAATGCACATCTTGCGCTGAGAGCATTTCAGAGTTGGGAATGTAGATACGTGTATGACGTAATGGTTCTGTGGAAACACCCAAGGTGCAGATAAGTAATTATAAAGGGAAAATCAAGCATCCACCCAACCGTAGCTATTGCTACAACGGAAATTCATACGGGTTCCTCGAGCAAAAAGCATCGCAGTTCAAGAAAAATTCCGCACCAGGACGACATTTTCTTCGACTGCAAGGCTTTTCTTTCGAGGAAATCCGAATGGGCTTTCTTTATAGCAATAACTGCGATTGAATAGATATCTCATTTTCCTTTTATTGATACGAGTAGTTGGGAAATACAACACTACTTACAACAAAGCTGTATTTTTTTTTTACGATTGTACGTTTAACCATGTTCATGGAGCTAGTTTTTTTTTTTTTTTTTTTTTTGTAATGCTCCGCCGACACTTGTCATTACGGAAACAAAAAAGTTGACTGCTTGGCCCGCTATCACTTGGCCTGGACAACTTGCTTGGCTGCGTCGCCATTACAAACTTTACACTTCATTCTAATATGTTAAGAATAACATACCAAACACCAACTCGCTTCTTTGTTGGACGGGACTTCACAAAATCTCATGCACTTTCCTTTCTCAGAACTCTGAGAAAAGCTTCAAGCTGATACCTGACACTCCAAGATACTGCCATTGCTTTATGCAATGAATATGTTGCGTACATATATTTGAGCACGCCATCCGACGTATTCGTCAACTGTATCTTCCAGAGAACGCAAGCGAGTTGCCAAACCGACAATAGCAGCCTTTTACTCGGCTGGCATGGTATTTGATCCAGCTGCAATTTATAGCACTTTGGCCAGTAAATTTACCTTAAGCATAAGCTTTCAGTTCGATCTTGGATATAATTTTCATGAAGCACAACAAAAGCGATTCATAAAGCTGCATGTTTATTACTACCACATATTAATGTCAACATAATAGCTGCACTCGTTTTAAAATAAGGGCAACACAATGTGTTACAACAAAATCCGCGTTAGCTAGTAAAAGGCAATAGACTCGGGCTATTTTTACACTTGCTACACGAGTGGAGGTAGTAGAAAAAGTCGCAATTTCTTTTTCATTGGTGTAGAAAAAATCTTCCACCGCCCACCTACATGAAGCCACTTTTTTAGCAGTGGTGAAGCATCGAAGCAATACTTTATTCACCGGCGTTTTAATGAGTGTAGGTAGCAGACAACAAACAGGCTGCCATTGAAAATTCGTGGCAGCATTTTGTCTGTCACTGCCAGCGCTGATATGCCAACGATAGTGGAGGTTCACTGGATTCGCTACAGCCCAGTCAGCCAAGTGCAGCACATGACGTCATCGCCTCTGCCCGGCACTGCACTCGTCTACACGAGCCTGT
This sequence comes from Dermacentor andersoni, assembly GCF_023375885.2. NCBI lineage: Eukaryota > Metazoa > Arthropoda > Arachnida > Ixodida > Ixodidae > Dermacentor > Dermacentor andersoni. The sequence continues at coordinate 112,064,524 of NC_092816.1, read as the reverse complement.
AGGAATTGTAGCTCAAAAAACAGCCCTATTTTTTAAGAAATTACGAACACACACCAAGGTCGATTGAAATAGGTCGCGAAGCTTCAGGCGAAAAGCCGTTCAGTACAGATTGTCACCGACATCAGCATGGGAGGTTATGGGAGCCGCAATTGAAGCACGACTATGTTGGGAGGGAACAAACATTGGGAAAGAAAAACGCGTTTTTTAATTCAAGCGAGACACAGTTAGATTCATTCAACGAAAATAAAATTGCTACTCAATTTTATGTATTCGTGAAGAGTTAAGAAAATACAAGTTTATTTAATTTTAGTATTATTAAAAAATGCATTTCTTTTCAGCGCCCATCGCTACAGGGGGCGTTGACGCCACTATCACTCGCAATGCAATGCACGTCTTGAAATGGGCAGGAAGGCGCACTCGTAAAGTTCACCTGTTGAAATACGCCCCCATCACAGTTTGTGCTTTCTTGCTTGTCGAAGTTTGTCTGAATTTGGTGACGCGGGTAGCTTCATCGCTTCTTAATCTGTTCAGTCAAAAGTAGTGAGTTACGACCGCCAGATAATTGTGTAGTTGTTTTCGCGCGACTGCGCTGGCCGATGGGCTTGGCATCCTACAATAGAATAAGCACCCTACACCTAAAGCTTTCGTCGGCCTCCATAGAAAGTATGTTCTGGGCAGGGATGCGATTTCGACAACGGTACGGCTGGCCTTTTCCTGCGTAGCTTTCCACGCTGAAAGCTCGAAACGCCCATCAAGTCGATTGGCGGGACATTTGAATATCTAGCTCCATAGGCAGTACAACAAAACAAATTTCGCGCCTTCGAAAACAACGTGACGTCACTTCTGCTTTAGCGGATATGGCGTCACATTATTTTTTCTTCAGCCGGAAGTGTTCCCACCACATACAGATGGCGCTAAGCCCCATGAACCACCGTTGGACCGCCATATTTTGAACGTATAGGCTCCTATGGAAGCTTCGCTACCAGCTATATTTACCTTGCACACACAAACCGCGGAAAACTTATCACCGATTAAAGAACAGGTAAATACCATCCTCATGGCTAACCAGCCACTCATGACTGCCGTCTTACATAGCTCGAAGAATTCGCAGACTTGCAGAGGGCATCATTATACCTTCATGAATGAGAATCATGACACTCCACAAAACCAGCTTCCTACATGTACACCAGTAAGCAAAAAGAAAGGCATGCGGACCACGGGAGCGCGTGCGAAACTCCATCGAGGTGCCACGTTCCGACGCGATGCCAGCTTCCGAGATTAGCGCTCGAGTGCCACCTCGACAGCCAACATTACAGACTGTCATGTTCCTCTCGAAGGGCTTCCCGCAATAGTTACTAGATGGAACTATGGCACTGCAATCGTTGAGGCGTCATGGGAATGATGGGCAGTACATGGATTTCCTTGACTATTTGTGCTTGTGGAATCAGACGTACTTGTGGCTTCCTATATTGCGCTTTATATGCGTTCATATTCCTAAATTTGAGGGCTACCTATAGTTTTCGAAGTGCAGAAGATGATCCGGACAAGCACCGTCGCTGATAATTGTCACGATCCGGCTTGTCGTGGTGGCCCAATGTAAACGCGCCAAGCACCTCAAGGCACTGGCTTTCCCGCAATAAATTCACAAGGGCATTTCTATGTCGATTGTCGGTGCACGCGTTCCTGGCGTCATGGATTGAATATGAGGCTTCTATGCTTTTCGGGTCGTTTGTTGGAATGCTAACGTCGAACAATTTAGTCATGTTTATTAACTTCATTAATACGTAATGATTTGTTGAATATGACTAGTTCCCTAAGTCATGAAGTCGTTTAAAGCCATAAGAATGAAGTTTAGGTAAATCCATGTACTTCAGATACTTTCCATGCTGGCCGAACCGCCCCAATTTCAGCTGCCAATACACTAGCGTCAGAGTTCCCTCTAGGGACTATTTTATGAAACTATACGCTAGCTTTCTATGTCGTCGTACGCTGCTTGTCGACTAAATATTCAACAAGCGGCCGCCTAAGGGGCCTGTGCCGCTTCGTCTGCTCCGTGACATTTTGCGCCGCTGTTTCGCTTAGCGTTTGCGGCATTGAGGGATCGCGAGTCTTTCCTGTATTGCATTTCTTCTGCTTATACGTCTTTCCTTGACTGTGGCAGAGTCCTTGCTTCCTCTTGCAGCGTAGTGCATGTTACCGAAAGCGCTTTTAATATTTGTGGCTATACTGCGGCTGGCTATACTTATGCGAGCAGTACACATTCCAAGTACAACCAGCACGCCACCATCGGCCACACGAAGCACTCGGGCAGCTGCTGGGGTGAGGACCTTTAAACATCTATGTAGGCTAGCACTCATCACAGATACGTGGGCTGCAGTGTAGACGAGTGCTTGGACATGTACGCCGTCTATTTCGTGGGCACAGACAGATGATTTTCTGCAGTAGTGGACAATGCAGCACCACCTCCGAGGGCTGCATTTCTTAGTTTGCCGGAAGGGGGCGGCCAAAAGCCACAGGACACGAATGGCGACATGGCTGCGGCGAACGGGAAGATGGGCGACGTGTTTGCGGAGAGCGAGGCGATGGTGAGCGACTGTAACACGTGCTCCGAGCAGAGTTGAAAGTTACGGGCGCCATCGCGTCCAGTTCACGTCGAGCGATTCGCACCACGTCCTCTGATGGCGACGCATGCTGCTCTGCAGGCTGATCTTTACACGTCGACGTTGCGGCAGTATTGTGAAGTCTGGTGAATGGGTGCAGGACACGTTGGCTTTTGGACTGCTCCAATTGTCGGCACTCCTTGATGATAGCATCAGCTGTAGAGCAGCTTTCGCTCATGAGCAGAGGACTGTGTGGAGGATTAGGCAGGAGATGCCAGTTCCTGCTTTGTGGCAATTTTACGCCCGGCTGGTTTGCCAAACAACTCTGTTAACTTCTCTTTGCATGTGTCCCAGCTGTTCATCTCCTCTTCATGCTTTTCGAACCACACCTTTGCCGTGCCTCTTAGGTAGAACAGCAGGTTAGCTAGCATAAGCGTAGGGTCCCATCTGATGATTCCACTCACACATTCGTACATAGCCACCGACTCTTGAACGTCGGTGCCTTCAGTCCCGCAGAAAGTTCCGGGATCCTTGGTTTGCACAACCACAACCGAAGGGGACAGTGACGTAGCGGGCGATGGTGACGTTGGAGGTGGTAACGAAGTTGGTCCCGAGTGCTCACCGTCATTCACGGTGATGACGGTGATGCGACGTCCATTGCGGAGCTCTGTTTTCAGCCGTGGCACCCAGCAACTCCACCAATGTGTTACGGGGATGTTGGGGATATAAGACTGTGTTTACAAGGTATATACAAGCAGAGTCAATGGGGTTAAAAATGGCTAACAAGTAACAACACGCAGCCGCCAGCGTCTCGCGATCTTCTTCTTCCTTCATACTTCCGTATCGATAATAAACTAGATTGACATCTACCTTGTCTATTAGAAAGTTTGCGAATCTATTTATTCCTGGCGTTTTCCGAGCGCTTTCCGATCACACCAATCTGCGCTAGGAAAGCGCAATTTGCGCGCCATGCTGTCTCTACAGACGAGGGTCTTCGCCTAACTGCTCACACAGGCGTAGCTCTGGCATTTTGGAAAGGCAGAAATGACCGTGAAGCTATATGCCAGCCATGTACGTGAACGAGTCATTAATGTCGTATTGACGTTTGCTGCTGCCGGATGCGATGACACAGATTGCCGCTGCCACCGCCATGTTCGTGAGTGGAACTCGGGGGGGAGGTGAGTGTTCAGGATGCACGAGTTTGGCACGAGTTCACCGGTCACTCAAAACTATTATTAATGGCCCTCGCGAGGCATGTGACTCTTGCACGCGCACCTACCATGGTTGGGCCACACCCCACCTATTTTTCGGCAACAGCGACTCAGTGCTGAGAGACATGTCGTGACCCCCGATATAAAACACGCACAACCCACTTTCCCCGCCGGTGTGCTCAGCACTATAATCAAAAACAAAGAATCGACTGCCGCTGGCTTACGCATATATCTTCCCAAGCTGTGATAGCCCCACAACACGGTCACCTTGTCTGCATCAATTTCAGGCCCGAGCAGTATCGAGGATACTTGCATCTTAGATACGTCTGACAAGACGTGTTTCAGTATCTGTATTCGCAATACAAGAAACAATGAATCAGGTATCTTAAGATGCAAGATACTCCTATCGCAACCCCACCGTCCGAAACTACAAATGTTGTCTGTACTCCGCTCTCAAGCTGCTACTGCTGCTACTAAGCCACCTGAATAAAACTGAAGGCACCCGCCGTGGTTGCTCAGTGGCTATGGTGTTGAGCTGCTGAGCACGAGGTCGCGGGATCGAATCCCGGCCACGGCGGCCACATTTCGATGGGGGCGAAATGCGAAAACACCCGTGTGCTTAGATTTAGGCGCACGTTAAAGAACCCCAGGTGGTCGAAATTTCCGGAGTCCTCCACTACGGCGTGCCTCATAATCAGAAAGTGGTTTTGGCACGTAAAACCCCATAATTTAATTTTTTTTTTTTTTAACTAAAGGCACCGGCATTTCTGTGTCTCTCCGCCACAGTTGCCCAGTGAGGGCAGGCGATTAGGTCTGCGCATCCCTATTTGTGCAGAGTCACGTGCCGGCGTTCGCCCCGTCTCGACAAAGACAAGCGCGCGAACACCTTCGTGCCGCCGGCCTTTATTTCTTGATTTCTTTTTGTTTTCGATTGCGTTGATGCCATGTCACTTGCTCGTAGTCACCATATGCTATCTTCGGCTGGTCGTTTCTAAGCGCTCTGGAGCGCTCTCGCGAGCAGCGTTGTCTTCGACTGGTTAGAAGAGGGTGCGCGCCCTGCGTTCGGCTGGTTCTTCTCGATTGCTCTCCTCTATCTCGGAGCGCTCTGAGGCGCTCCGAGCCCTGTCGTGGAGCAGTCATTGAGATTGAACCGCCATCGCAGCGCCGCGTCACTGCTGTTGGCGACGGCCCACCGTAACCTTGGCAACCTAGGCCACTGCATGCTGGCGTCTCGACGAACGTTCGTCCCACCGACACGTCCGCCGGTTTTTTGGGCAGCGCCGGGAGCTTTGGACAGGCGAAACATCGGACGTTGGCAGAAGTCACGTGGTTTCGCATCAGCAATTTCCTCCTCCGAGAGCGAGTCGCACGTTCGGCTTGCGCGCTTGTCCCCTATACCTTTGAGCTCGGAAAACGACCGATCTACCCGACTCTGCTTAGGGGCATACAGGCGACCAGTCGAAGATACCATTAGTGTGTTGCGTACGCCAATGCATGCGGCTTCCCTTCCTGCAAATTCTGATGCCTCTAATGCGTCAGTATCGAAGTTTCTCTTGCGTGGTGCTTTGTTACGAACGCTGAACATGCAATAATGAGGAGTGGCTTTCGCAATTCAGTGACTTGAAAGCTCTGGTGGATGCAAGTTTGACTGTTGTGAACCAAAGCATGTATGGCGCTGCTTCTAGGAGACGAATAAAGCGGTCGTTTTGTGTACGTGATTGTTCCTCGGAAGTACCGAAGAAATTTACGAATGTGTAGAAATATCTCCAGATGCAAATGGAAAGCATCCTGTCCGATACGATAATTGCAGTAGTATCTTGTGTCTGTATCTTACATCCTTGTTGTTCGAATATTTTATTGTGTCATGATACAATTGCAAAGTACCTTTGCCCTGACTACCCTGCTTTGTGGCGACGTAGTGCATGGCAAATAATTATCGGCACGTCACTCCATCTGCCTGCAAGAAATCAATGCCCCGTGGTGGACGACGATGCTGAGGAATACGTACTGTTCTCGAACGACTACGTATTGCAGCTGTTGTTTGAAATGGCTGCTTTGTCATTGGTGACGCATCGGAGTCGCAGTGTCGGAAACACAGTCAGCGTCGAGAATCACTCATTCTTCCAGACCCTGTGTGATGGCATTTTCTCATCACAAGTACTGTGCACTAAACAGTTGCAAGACCTTCCTCCGCTTGAAACCTCATTTCATAAATGCACACAAGGGCTCTCACCTGCCAAAATGCTATTGCTGCGGTATCTTTACGATATCCACCGGCGATAGCTGTTAGCTCCATCTGAGGCAATCGGCAACCACCTTGAATTGCACCACCCACTCAAACACTTCGTACATGCGCACAGAGACACCTTCAATGGGCCAGGCCAGACAAGTGATGAATTGTGTCATTGGACGCAACACTTTCCTTCACTATGTAACGCGGAGGCTTCGGGCGCCGAGATAAATTTATACATTTTTATGGTGGTGAGTCACTTCTAACCTATAGAATATCGCGCCGCCATTTCGCAGCGACAGTAGTTGCTCCCACCACTATGGCTAGAGCGTCGTTTGTGGTTGGTGAAGCGGACATCTTAATAACCTGGGTGAAGTTCCTGTGGAGAATCACCATGCCGTGACACTGTGTTGCCATCCACTCCATGAATAGGAGATGGTACGATTATTGTTATGGCTGACTTTATCCAGAAGACAACGGCAGTGCCCCTTGTGACTGCTCACCGTATGAACTCCCTTATGCATGCGACCCTCAAGATGTACCCGCTTATAAGGTTCCGCCTCACTCTCGCAACTCGCGACAAAATATGGAAAACTTAATAATTGACTAGTTATTCGTTCGTCATCAGAAATTTATGGCGGTTAATACGAAAAACAGATACATAAAAAAAATGTGTGTTGTATTTTGTTGTATTTTAAAGTATTCGATCGAGGGAAAGTGTAGGTGCAAGAATGCGCCGCATGCGTCCTGTTCGCTCTCCACTGTGGATAGAATCATAGCACCCGAAAAAGGGGGCATGCCCTTGATGCGCCCGAGAAAGGTGTGGCAAGCGGTTCATGGCAAGCGTGCAGATAGACAGCGGCACAGTCACGGTATTGTTAATTGCAATAATATGTTGTTAACAGTACGCGGCGCATGCGCGTTTCGCTTCGTATCCTTCTGTGCTTGAAACACGGAAGCAATGTGCCACGCAGGTTGCGCTCATATATTCTCACACGCGGCTTTTTCTTGAATTCATTTTTCCCTGCTGTTATTGCGCGTTAACATTCTATCTCCGTTCGCAGGCTGCCACCGAGCAAACTCGTTCCAAATTCGCGCGAATGAGAAACTCGGTGAATCCTACATATCACCCCTACTCAGGTAGTATACTGGACTAAAAAAGAGAGAAGTTTGCGGTCGTTGGCCAAGTAAAAAGTTACATTACATTTGACAACCTACACGGGGATTCCTTTTTGCAATCCAGTAGGTATCAGGACGTGGTCAGCCTGAGTGCGCAGCGTAAAGGGAGGGTATCAACTTTAAGACAGGTGCTATCTATCCGTTTTATGGTATCGGGTGCCAACTATCTTATTACAAATTGAGCAAAAAAAAAAATCACCACCCAGACACTCCGCACAGATGGTTAACCAAAGAAGCTAAAATTTGAGGCCTCGGTATTTATCCCTGGGTTAATCCCAATGGTTCATTAAAGTCTTTCTCAATTATTGGTTACGTCTTTTTGCTTCTTAATGAGGTACCACACACGTTCGGCTGCGACGGAGAGAACGACGTCAGTGATGATACGCCCACAGCCCGCCGTTGTCGCTTGCCTTCCATGCCTCGAGTTGGCTCGGAGGCTTGGTTACTAGCATCCGCCCTCCATTGCTGCTTATGATTTTTCGTCTATAAATAGCTAATACCGCCTTAAGCAATGGCTCATGCCCCGTAAACGCGGCTTCACCAATACGACGACAGAAGAGGAGCGAAATTCTATGCTGGAATCATCCGCGGCAACGGAGACAGCTGTGGACAAAGCGACGAAGACTAAAGCAGCAGCTGTGGTAAATTCGCGCGTTTGCGCCGAGGGGCGGCAACGAGCTAGGTTTGGGAGAAGACGCCGAAGCTCGAGCCATTGCTGATGATGATAGTTTTCTGTACACAGGTGCTGACACGCGGAGTTTCATTTCGTGCTGCCATTCAAAGCTTCGCTTTAAGATATCTTTCACAATTCTTTATTAGGATATTACAGCTGGACAGTCCCTACAGGTGACGTGCTTGCACGTATGCGCATGTTGCGTCAGTACGTTGAACAAATGATCGTTCTCAACAACATCACACCTGCTCTTTAAGTTTTCTAAGAATGTCAACGTCTCGACTATGCAGCTGCAGCCTCACTTCATGCAGAGAGCTTGGTAAGCAATCCCTGGAAAATTTTCATCTTCACAGCACTCCAAAATATCAGCTTGCGGCGGATGTTGTTTGAAGGAATGTTTGCGACACAGACGTCACACATGGGAAAGAATAGCGACAAATTTTCTGACATTTGTTTTCGAAACAATCGCAAGTTACAGGAACGTCAATGTCCGTGTGCATCACTACTATTTGTTATTTTTATATGTTATGCAGGATAAGCAACCTGATAAGGTTGAAAAGCGTGCCATCGTTTTTTTCGACGATCACATATGTCCGTCTTTCGCGGAATTGCCAATGAGCTCTTTAAGACAATAGGCGCATCTCGGAGCTTTCGCTTAAAAACATGCTAGCCATTCTCGTTCCCTTGCGTCATGACAACGAGTTTGTCAGTGTCCCTTATTCTTGCCTAGGGGTGGGGGAGGGCTTGCTGTTTCCAACGCTCTATTAGACTGCACCGCTTCAAGAGCTGCCCAGTTGGTAACGGAACAGGTTGTAACGAGAAAAAAAAATGCCGTCAAGCTAACGTCATCGTCAGTCTTCGTTCGTCTACCACAGGCTCGCTTCAAAAATAGTATACAGACATCCTAGTCCTTCTCAAAACTTTTCGAAGCACCCGAAACAGCGCCAGATATTACGGCCGTACCAGACAAAATATTACTGTCGTATGGGCCCTTTGGACGATTGTTAATTTTTTTTCATTTTATGACATGGAGTTGAATCCGATGGGTAGGAGTGTTATCGGTGGCGCAATTGTGTTCTTATCCTTGCAAGATGAACGCTCTAGATGATATTTTAGTGACAGCTGTGCTTGCTTACTTCCATATTTCCAATCTGGTTGTTGTTTCGACCACCTACAATTATGTCGAAGTGGGATATATTCATTCCTCAGTGAATGAATAATTCAATGAATAAATAAATAAACAAATACTTAGCTGCAATGTGCTTCATAAAACTTTAATGCCGGCTTTCTGTCGGATCTGCTTAGGCTTGTATGGTTTAGATTTAGAGCGTTTGATTGATTTCCACACTATGTGTAGCTCGCATGATAGGCTGGCCAGTTCGTATCATGCTTCATCTAACTTTAATCCGTGCTCTTACGTTGTAGCACATCCATTATTGACCATATTGCAGTATAGCTTGCATATTACTATTCTCTAAGTCCTAATATTAAGCTAGTTTGAAATCTCACTTGTATTTTAGTAAGTTCGCGAATCTATGGGGCTATAGCGTAAATATTTTCCAAACTTTTCTATTCCAATTCTGAAATGAGGCCTCCGCGGATAGTCGAAAACTTTTTGGGACCACCCCTCTTCGCCTGTCTGTCGCGCGACGTCATGAAAACCGCGATAGTTCCCAATCTGATATTACGCGTACACACTGATTATGCATGATTGGACTGAACAAAAGAAATAGTGGTATTTCTGATTCAACGCCTTTTCTTCATTAGATATCGGATATCGGTCAAATTTATAGGAGTGCGCCCACTTCACCTGCCTGTCGGGCGACGTCACAAAACCGCGAAAAGTCACCCCGTCAAAGTGACGTGTACGCGTTAATGATGCTAATATCCCAGAAAAAAAAAGTGAATTTTCTTCTGAATAACCGTAGGCTGCCCCGTTTTGAAATGAATAAATGATGACTGCCGTCGATCGCTCAAGTACTGGCTACTCGCACCTGCAGGAGAGCTTGGGTTTATTTGTCTACAATAAAACTTTTTGCGTGACCATGTAACCTTCTCGAGCACTTTCGGCACGTTTACGACCTCTCTCTGGCAACTCTTCTTTGCTGAAGATTTTGTTTTAGTGGCATTTTTATCCTTCCATTGCATGTCACCATGACTTTCGACGAACCACCACAAGCTATGTAAGGGAAAGCCGAACAATCACAGATGCTGGCACCACCCTCTTCACCATGCTATCGATTTTCAGTGCAGTGGCTCAGCCCCATCAAATCCCTCTCACTTGAGCGTGCCCCTTGCCTCTTGTCAGCCAATTAGATAAGACAAGCTGCGCCATGTAGGCAGTGTTTTTCCCTTTAAAGCAAACAAAGCGACCGCCTCTAAATCAGGAGAGCATTTGATTGGTCAGTCCAGACAGCCCTGTGGGTCACCGCCCGATGCTTGCGCCGGGGGTTACGCAGATTTGACGTCAGAATATAGGAATAAAACATATTGGAATAATTTTACTTTATAGACCCCCATTTCTTGCGTTTTCCGAGCGTTTTCCGATCACACCAATCGGTCCTCGATAAGCGCAATTCGGACGCCATGCTGTCGCCAGAGACGAAGGTCTTCACCAAAGTGCTCAAACACGTATTACCGGCCTCTTGAAGAAAGACGCCCCATTTTCTTGGGGACCTGACTATGCCGCATATTTTTCGCAGCTCACTACTCTCCTTACCACACCTCCAATTTTAGCCTACTTTGACACGTCTGCATCAACGGAAGTTCGAACAGATGCCAGTGGTCACGGCATAGGAGCAGTGTTAGCACAACGCCAGCGTGGACATGATCGTGTTATATAGCTATGCCAGCCGACTTCTATCACCCGCCGAGCGCAATTATTCAATCACAGAGCGCGAATGCCTCGCTCTTGTGTGGGCTGTTGCGAAGTTTCGTGCATACTTGTACGGACGCCCCTTCTGTGTCATCACTGATCACCACACGCTCTGCTGGCTATCCTCGCTTAAGGACCCCACGGGACGACTCGCTCGCTGGGCGTTACGCCTGCAAGAATATACGTTCTCCATGGTATATAAGACGGGACGCTTGCACCAGGATACCGATTGTTTGTCCCGCTACCCCGTCGACGAACCGGTTGATGCGGACACCATCGCTTGCGTTTTCTTTGTGTTCCAGTTGCTTGAAATAGGCAACGAGCAACGCCGAGATCCTTCATTACGAGCCCTCATCGAACATCTGGAGTCAACGCCTGGCGACGCCTCTCTCCGGATGTTTCTCCTTTAGGAGGGGACATTATACCGCCGCAATCGCGATCCACACGGCCTTGAACTTCTGCTCATAATTTCATCGCACCTGCGTTCGACTGTCCTCCAAGAACTTCACGACGTCCCCTTGGCTGGACACTTGGGCGTCTCGCGCACATACGACCGTGTACGACGTCGATTCTTTTGGCCGGGTCTCGCCCGCTCCGCGCGGCGCTACGTTGCCGCTTGTGAGCCCTGTCAGCGCCGGAAGAAGCCCTCCACACCTCCAGCTGGATGTCTCCAGCCGATCGACATCCCACCGGAACCCTTTTTTCGTGTTGGTCTAGACCTGCTTCGACCGTTTCCTCTTTCGGGCTCGGGAAATAAATAGGTCGCCGTCGCTACTGATTATGCTACGCGGTACGCAATCACCAGAGCCCTTCCGACAAGTTGTGCTACTGACGTTGCTGACTTTCTGCTCTATGACATCATTTTAGTGCACGGTGCTCCGCGCCAATTACTCACTGACCATGGCCGCAGCTTTCTGTCGGCAGTCATCGAGGACATCCTCTGCTCCTGCTCGACAAAGCACAAGTTCAGCACGTCATACCACCCAAAGACCAACGGCCTGACGGAGCGCCTCAACCGGACCATCACCGACATGCTTTCGAAGTACGTTGCGACCGACCACCATGACTGGGATCTCCGCTTACCGTATGTGACGTTCGCGTAGAATTCATCGCGTCACGACACCGCCGGCTATTCGCCATTTTATCTCCTATACGGCCGAGAACCCGCGTTGCCCTTAGACACTTTGTTGCCCTCGGCCACACGTTCAGCCACTGAATACGCCCGCGACGCGATCGCACACGCCGACCAGGCGCTCCAGCTCACCCGCGCCCGTCTCGAGGCCTCGCAGGAGCATCAGAGACGCCTCTATGATTGCCGCCATCGCGACGTGCACTTTACTCCGGGTTCTCTGGTGCTTCTCTGGTCCCCCATTCGACGTGTGGGCCTTTCCGAAAAGCTGCTGTGGCGATACACGTGCCCATACCGTGTAGTGCGACAAGTGACCGATCTCACATATGAAGTCGTCGCCGCCGACCTCTCAGCGTCATCGTCGGCTGCAAGTGACATCGTTCACGTGGCGAGACTAAAGCCATACTATACACCTTTCACCGCGGATGTGTAGATTAAGCACCGGGACGGTGCTTCTACTGCCGGGGGTGATGCTACGAAACAGCCACCACAGTGTGGCTGCAGTGAAGAGGAGGAAGACGATGTGAACCCCTTTGATATAGCGTCGCCATATTGGCCTTCCGTTAGCTTCCTCTAAACAAATTGTATATAGTATTGGGCTACAGTTGCACGTAACAATATCGTAGGACAAGTACGATTCCACAGGTGTCTGAGTTAGACAATAAAATCCTTTCGCAGCAGCACACTGACGAGAAGCCAAAACTGTTTCGTCAGTTTTCATTTCTTTCCCTTGGTATGTAAAGCCTCATAAGACAGCACACTTCAACGCTCGATGGGTAGTAATGTTGACAATGAAGGCGACAAGGCCTTTGCAGTGTTGGCTTGGTTTAAGTATGAAAGCATTGATATACACGTTTGGGTTACGTCGTGGAACCCCTACTTGAATTATGTGATCAATGCGGAATGACAAGTGGATGGGATGTATAAAATGAGACAGTCGGAATTTTTTATCAGTGCAACGCATTTTATACAACATGCCTATGGTGGAATGTGCAACGTCTAGTAAGCAAGTGCGGGACTTCAAGCTTTTGCTTAATGCCCAAGACTCTAGCAACGTGCGAAGAATTAGAGAGGACAAATCGAACACAAGGGTTTTGATCTGATTCCAATGAGTGTACAGGTGAGCTAGTGTAAGCGTAGGGTCCTAAATGCATGAATATTACTCGAGCTTAGAACAAACGACGATTTTAAATTGTAGAAGTTTGTTGTGAGACGGGAGCCGGATGGAAATTTGTATGAAAAAAACCAAGTCAGCTGTCCAGCTCTCTTTGAAACATGCTAAACACGCTTGTGCCACGCGAGGTTATAATTCATGTAAACGCCTAAATATTTAGTGCTGTCGAAGAACTCAAGAGGGGCAGGGGGGGCTATCGTAACGTTTTATTTATGAGAAGGGGCTGGTTAGTGTTCCGAAATACCAACAATGCTTTAAGATTGTTGGTGTTTTGTTTAAACGCCATGTGTCACAAGAACTCATCTTATTTTCAACTGGTACGGATGGAAACGCGAAACGCATTCGAAAGTTCCTGGTATAGAACGCAGTCATCTGCAAAGACATTTGTATTAGCCTAACAGATTCAGGCAAGCCATTATTCTAAGAAAAAGCAGAACCGCGAACACTCAACCCTCAAATATAGTACCCAGCTTGGTTTAGTCTTGGTCAATACATTTTCCTACAATTTATTTTCCTTATCTTTGCCATCACCGTATTTTCTACTCCCCACTCCTGCGATAGCCCTTAGAGACCGCAGTGTGTTGAAATAAATTAACAAAGAAATTACACGCACTGTGCCATATTTTCGAAAAACACGCAAATCAGTTAGGCAGGTGACCATCAACCTTAAGTCCGCGCAGTTTAAATACTAGTAGCGGATATGAGAGGGTGTCGAATGGCTTAGCGAAGTGAAGGAAAATGCGGTAAATTATTCAGGCTTGATAAAGACGGCTAGCAAAGCATTAGTGAAGGTAAGTAATTTAGTCTCAAAAGAATACTTTTTGAGAAAACCAGGCTGCTCCGGTGCAACAAAAAATAATTAAATTCTAATACCCTATCAAGGTTGACCTAGATTATGTTCTCATGTAATTTGTATCAAACAGAAGCTGAACAAACTGAGCGGCACCTAATGGGGTTATGAAATTCGTCAACCTTGTTGACAGGAATAACGATCGTGGAAATTCGGTCTTTTGGCAGCGCCAATTTGTGCCAAGACTGGGCGACAAATAACGAAAGATAAAACAAAATCAAAAACACATGACTGTAAGAGTTTTTAATGAAACTGGAAGTTCCGTTGATATTTGTAGAAGTCATCTCTATTTTACGGCAGCATGGAATCACTAGAGCACGCAGATATAGTGGATTGAGCAACTGAAAAAGATAGCGAAAATGAATTGCTTCAAGCGCTAAGAAATGTGCGGGGGCACAGGAATTCCGTCATCTGTTGTCATAACTATCTCTTCAAGTATGGTGATGACGTCCGGAAACATCTGCGTATTTGTAGCAAACAGATATCGCAGATTGTCAGAAAGGTAAGGCTTGTCTGAGCGAATAGCGTTTTATATATTCCTTAGCGACAGTAGCCTAAGAAAATTTCGCATTTGTTTTCCAGAAAGATTGAAGCGTCAAAAACTAGATTTTTTTTATATTAGGCGACCATTTTATTAATAAGATAAATCGCAAAACCAGTTTTTTGAAGCTAATAGCTGGGCTATATTATGGTTTCCAGTAACAGTTTTAACCATGCTTTTTAAAAGAACCCAGTTTTAGGCAATATACTTTTCTCAGAACTGAGGAACGAAGGAAGCAGCAACAGAAGTCTGCAGCAGCCTAGCAGAAGTCGGCTAGGCCGTAGTCATGAATTTTCTTGGAGCTTTTTGGAGGTCCAGCTGGATGTGAGCGAATGGCAAAATGAATTGGGGAATGAAACCATGCACCAGAAAAATCTATGAGAATGAAACGCAAATCGGAGATGCGATGAGGAATATATAAAATAGATTTGTAGAGGTAGCAGTGGCAGGAGTAGACTGCATCACATGATTGGTGAAGCCCAACATAGAACAAATGCCGGTGAGAGATATACGCCATGATGAGAAAAGAGAAATCATCAGCCCAGGCAATGCCGGGAAAGTTGAAATGGTCGGGCGAAAATACTGGCTTCACTGGCTGTTTAACAACAATATGGATATGGCAGTCAAATAATTCACTGTGAAATTGGGATGTGTCATAGAGTGGTCGATTGCAAGTTGCAAATATGAGGTAATTGGTATTTAATTGAAAGCAGAATCGCAGGAACGAGTGTGAAGGCACGTGTACACTATAAGAAATGGTATCAGAGGGAACAGGAATCAAGACTACTCCACCACGTTGTTCTATGCTATCCTTTTCATAAGCATTGTACATCCTGTTGCAAGTGAATTTCTTCATAATTCATAAGTCTTTTCTGAAAGTCACGTTTCTCCTAAAACGGCAACGACCGCACTACATGTGTCACTTAGCGCGAACAGAGCATCACACTTGTTCATGATGTATTGGATATTTGTCATTAAGCTATTAATTCATTTTAAATGGATGCCTACCCCTCCAAGAAATCATGGTATTCCCTAATGAATATTTTTACATTAGTTTCCCGATATCGCTGAGCAGACCGATAGGTCGGAAAGATGCGTAGCCGGTCGGTTGTTTCCCAGCCATGGAGACAGGTACAACTTTAGCGAGTTTCTATTTGGCAGGCACTTTACCACTTGTCCGCAAAGTATTGCACATTTCAAGCAGTCGGAACGGCAGTGGCGGGAAAGGTGCGTTATAGCTCGATAGCCGACTTCGAGAAGGCCTGGAGAAAACCTTTTGTTGGTATTGCCGACAGCCGCTGAAAGGGTTTCCATGGTGAACGGAAGGTCCATGGCATCCACATGGATTTGCAGAGCTTGCCTGTCAACGGAAGACACGCTGCGTGTTCCGCGACGCCCACATCCAGAAATAAGTCTACAGTATTTTTCCGCAGTTTGTTTCTTGTTTCGTGGATATACCTTCGTGTAGTCAGAGTGCAATGAAAGGGTAGAACTGCTGGGCTGGCGTTCGCAATTTTGATATGACGCGCGGAATACTAGCCACGGGTTTACGAACGTCCAGGAATCCCTCCATCGTTGTCCACATAGATTCGTGTACGTGGAGAAGCACGCAGATCTTCAAAATCTTTAGTGTGCGGTGCTTTTCGCTTCGCGTGTCTCTGTACAGCGCGAAGGTGTTCATACTCTTCATCGCTGGCAGGAACATGGGGGCGCCGGAACATAGCACGGGAAGTTTTCGTCAGGCATTCGAGGGCTGTAGGCACCAGTTGGCTGTCTGGAGTTGAAGCTGTAATACCTCGAATGGAGATAACTGTGTAAGCAGAAAACATGCATGGTGTTATATAATCTTTATGCAAGTTGGGTAGTCTGCTGCCTGGTTACCGGCTGTAAAGATCAGCTGCGCTTTCTAAGGATGCCTTGAACTATGATCTGTTCACTTCTCTACGAAACAACAAGAACACCAGCAATAGCAAAATGAAAATACATTTAAAGTAGTATACGTAACGTAAGGAGTGGTTACTTACGTATATGTTTCATTCATCGCACGAATCCAGCGCACGACGAGTGTAGTTATAAAATTATAAATTGGTGGGCTGCTTGCCTAATGCGCTATGGAAGGAACAGAGAATATGTAGAGGAAAGACGCTAGACCGCCTTCTGCTCCTTACTGTACCACTTTAGCGCTTCCCAGCGCCACCGTTGTCATGACCATACTTGCACGCGTATTTGCCGCCGTGCTTGAAGCAATTGATTCGGGATCAGGTATGAATTAGTAAAAGCAAGGCGCAGAAGACCAGGACTGAAGAAGAAGAACACAAACGACAGGACCGGCGCGAGTGAATATACCTGACAGGATCAGGTAAATTCACTCCGGCTGTGATCAGCAATGCTGAGAGGACGGGGGCTATAGTTCTTTGCACCAGTTTCCCATGTGAATGATTCAGCCCTTCCTTATTGTTCAAATGTCATGGTCGCGCACCTCCGTAAGTTGTACGAATGAATAAGAGTGCAGTTATTCAAATATCAGCCACATTTTTTTAACGGAAAACATAACCATGCACATTATAAAAGAATTTAAAGGCTATATTCTTGCTCTGGAGTGGTTGATGAATAAAACGAAAACGTCACTGGAAGTTTCTTGGCACCACAAGCTCGCTGGCGTTCGCTTCTAAGTGGAATATTTAGAAAAAAATAGAAACAAGTCTACAAGCAACGAAGTATCTATAACTCCCAAAAAGGTCAATCGTTTAATCAAAGAGCAGCAACCTTGCTATGGAAACGGCAGCATTCAAGAGAAGCAAGAAGAAGAAACTCGCCGTCTGTATATCTTTTCTTTTTCTTTTTTTTTACCCGTAAGCGGGGGCGGAGGAGCCACAGCTGTCTTGTTCTTCATGCATCCAATCCTAAATCGGCGGAACAATGACGCAGGCACATCTTCACATCTTAATGCGTCGATAAAGGGGCGTAGTACTTTTATTGTCGCATAATTTGAGACCTATAATAATACCAGCTTCATTTCTCGTTCTTGAGAGGAACAGCTAGGGCCTCTGGTTGCATACTTCTTTTGTACTAACGTAGTACTGCCTGTAAGTACGCGTTTTATGTAACTACTGTCTGTGTGCTTTTGAAGAACACAGGCCATATTTGTGTCCGGCGTCAGTTAAATTACGCTTCTTCTCGATTATATATATCGTAAGTACAATTGCAAGCACCATGAAACTTTCATAGTAAAACACCGCATATGAAGTTGCGCACTCAGATAATAAAAATATAGCATGAACTAAATGCGCCACTCTCTGGCACGTGCGCACAAAGTTGTCTTAAGCTATAAAAAGTTTAAAAAGATAGTAAATCTGCCGGTCTGTAAATTTACTAGTACTTTCTCAAAGTGATAGCACATTTTTTAAATTGTAAGGTGCTATCCGTCCTTACAATTGCCCAAGTTGCTTTTGAGGTAGCCCATTATTAAAAGCGCAAATCGAAACAGATGCATGGTTAGACGGTACATAAAGATTTCAGAAGGCAAGTTTTTAACGAAAAACAAAGAAAGTACTTTTCGGTGTTCATACAGCATGAGCAGTGAGCTGAGTTGTAATTGAAAGAAAACCCAATTTTTCAAGAATATAAATTGCGCATGGTTTTGAACACTGGATGCTCGTTGCGCTGAAGAGGCCTAGCTTCCAGGGCCCTTAATTGCATGCAAAGAGATTATTTTCTTGCGCCGTCTCAAATATAAGAAGCTGTAAGATATATCTATAATAATATATACAATAATATAAGAATGATATATATAATATATATGAGATATGTAGAAAAAGGATATAATGATCCTTGAAAAAGTCAATAGGGAAGCGGTTCGGTTTATATGCGGAAAAACACAAAAGGGAAGACTCTCCCTCGCAGTTAGTGATCTCAGATAACATTCATACACTAGAAACCCGCAGAAAGATTAATAGATTGATATTCTTGTTTAATAGTTTAACAGAAAAAAATAAGCTCCAGCTTTCAGAGTGCATTAAGCGTACTCTAGTGAGAAGGTCTCGGAGCGTTCATGAGCATTCACTTGCTCCCATTTTTGCCAAAACAAGCAGTTTTAAATACAGTTTTTTCCCTAAAATAGTGCAAGATTGAAATTCATTACCGGCATCTGTTTCTTCCTCGGAAAATTTTTCTGATGCGTTACATCGTCTACTTACCTGATAATATATATGTTTCGTATCCGTGTGCCGCTAAAATTCTATAATATTTTTCTCTTGGTTATGTAACAATGTACATTTATTCCTGCTTGGTCCAAGCAATGGCCTGCAGTATGCTGAAATAATAAAATAATAGTAATAATATAGAAGAAACTTCACCTTTAATAACACCAACGCTTACGGGGGAAAATTCATAGAAAAAAATGCGATAGTGTTAGCCTTGTCCTTCCTTATAAGACAACTATTTTATTTCCTTAGAGACTGCGAACATCCGTGTATTCTAAACAGCAATATCTGGATGTAGAAAAGTGTATTCGGAACAATGCATTCAGGATTATTTTTACAGCAAAGCGTTTTATTGAGTACAACTGTTTGGCATATCGTTGTGCATGCGAATAGCATTGGGACGGCCTCATTTTACAGCAGAGTAGGCGGTGTAGGGGTTTCTTCGCATCGTTGAATCACGTAACGACTGATAATTCGGAACAATAGACCTACTACTTTTAAGATTTTCTTTATTTTTGGTGGCTGTGTGCATGTATATTGGTTGACAGTTCTTCTTTTTTTCTTTAATTTTCTCTATCACCGTAAATATCAGAGATTTCATAACGAAGATTTCCGTAACGTAACTTCGACTTCTTACTGCGTCGTTAATGTAAACACATTTACCTTACAGCTGACATGGCTAAAGTGTAATTCGCATACCCTGCCATTCTGCTTTCAATAAGGCGCGCGCCAGAGATGGTCTTGTCACCCTATGTCGCAGTCGACAACCAACCATTTGCAGCAAGTACCCAACAATGGCCGAGCAGTTCTGCCATATAGAAGCGTTGCGATGGCGTGGAGCGTAGCTGCTCTCGCAGAGCTTTTGCTGCTAGACATGGCTTACTATTATGTGCTTGTCTCAGGTGAAATGACTACATTGATTCTTGTGGAAAGCAAATATGGCATTCGTGTCGTGAAAGTACAGCAAAATAAACAGAAACAATAAATTAGTCAACTCATCAAGGGTATACCTTCCATCTTCCAAAATGCCTTCTGTATCTATTTCGTACCAAAAGTTTGGTTGTTAGTGCAGAAAATTAATGCAAGAATGACCGTTTTCCTACAAAAGAAGTGTCTAGACTTCCTAGATTTCTTATGCGGTTACTTTTCAAGGTCATGTAGCCCTTCTGTACCGAATAACAGCGCAGTACATAGGGGTAAAAAATCTAAACCGATAAAGCTGTCGGGGAATGTTAAGCTGGCTTCGCCGTGCAACTTTTGTTTTTGCGTTCATTATTCGATCGCGATAGCAATTTTATGGGCAATCCAAGCACATTTCTGCCGTTGCCGTCGCCGTGAGGTTCCGCATAGAATCGAAGGGCGATAACACCGTCGTCTCCAGCCCTACGCTGTATGTGCGAGGGGAGCTGACGATCGCGGCTCAATCTCGCCTTTGCGTAAGGGACGGAAGCGTAGAGGATGCGCACCGTCTTCCGTGGCGTGCGAGCATCCAACGTTGCGAGGCACCGGGGTTTCGAGAAGTAGGGCGGGTTGGAGGGCGTTTTAGTTTGTCTACAACTGCGTATGTGGCGGGTACGCGCCGTCGTGCGACTTTATCTGAAGAGCGATTTACGCTGGGGGCAGTCTAGGGAGTCTAGGTGCGTCGGCGGCTCGTAGCTTTCGGCGTGCTGTGTGTCCTAGGAGCTCACTTTCCGTTGAAGCGATAGACAGCACGAAGATCACTTCGCTCGCTGCTGCTACCGCGTTTCCTCACGCCAGCGTTTTGACGGCGAGGGTGTGCGGTCATCAAATGATTTTAAAAATATGGCGTTTTACGTGCCATAACCATGATATGTTTGTGAGGTATGCCGTATTGGGGACGCCGGAATAATTTTGACCATCCGGGATTCATTAATGTGCTCCCGATGCACGTACCCGGTTGTCTTGCATTTCGTTCCCGTTAATGGTGGCTGCCGCATCCTGCATTCGATCCCGGAACCTCGGGCTTAGCAGCGCCGCACCAAAGCCAGTGCGCCACGCGACGGGTAAAAGTGAGAACGTTGCTGCGAACGAAAGCAATTTGCCCAAGAACATGACGTAAAACCAAGCAAGGCAAAATGGATGTGCAAAAGAAAATCATTTTGCTTGTAATGTTAAAGTTCAAGTGAACTGTGCTTGACTGTTTTGCATCCGAACTGTTTTTGTGTTAACAAAGGCATCCCTTCGGCTCGTAGAGCTAAGAACGGAGCTAAGGGCGAAACAGAGCTAAGAATGGAGGAATGAAGGTCGTGTCTTAGCTGATTGAATGACCATTGACCTGGATTTCACACTGCATAAAAAAATCAAATTGTGGCGTTTTCATTGCCAGAACCACGATCTGATTATGAGGCACGCCTTAGTGGGGGACTTCGGAAATTTGGAGCACCTAGGGTTATTTAACGTGTCAGTAAAGCTAAGTACACGGGTGTTCTCAAATTTCGCCCGCATCGAAATGCGGCCGCCGCAGTGGGTATTCGATTCTGTGACGTCGTGCTTAGCAGTCCAACACCATAGCCACTAAGCAACCGCGGCGGGTGTTCACATTCCACAGCCTGCAGGTGAAAAGTGCCGGTGAAATTAGCAAAACCAGTTAAAAATTTCTATTTTGTGATTGCCAACACATGTATCTGGTATTCCGATGGTTTATAATGTAGATTATTATCATGTATAATAACGCGTGAAGTCAGGCAAACCCAGAAAACGAGCTCTAGCCTTTGTCTGCACATCCTCAAACATGAACCCACTACCACGATTTCGCAAGGTTGCATCATTCTTTGAAAATCAGCATGTCATATTACGAATACTGCGGCAACAAAATTACGTTTTGCCTTTAGGAGACAGCTGGCAAGGCCGCACGACAGTACGATCAGACAAGATGGAGGGAGGGGGGGGAGCGGATGCAGGCCGCTTTTTTGAGATCCTGCGCCCGCGTTCTCGAAGCGTGACTGAGCTTCTTTATGCCCCTATCAATTGCAACAAAACTGATGATTCTCAGTCGATCATCCGGCCGCTCGTCATTGCGGTTTTCAGATAAGCCATCCGGGATTCGCGCTCGGCTCTGAAAGCTGTCGGGGTGGCCTTGTTTTTTTTTTAAACATCATACCGTTTTGTGCAATGCGTGCGTCATCGCGGGAATTTCGAATCTTGAAAGTTCATACGCCGCGCAGTGTAAAAAGCTGTGAGCTAAAGGCAATGCCCGGAAATGATGGGACTATCCGTCTTTATGTAAGGTGGCTGATAATTTTGCATGTCATTTAGTGAGTACACTGTGGTGAACGTTCATTACGCACTCACATCCCGCAAGCATAGTTTGTATGCATAGACCGTTCGTAATTAAATCAAGCCAGGAAGTGCGATTTGCAAAGCGTCCCGCCAATGGCTTTTCTCAAAGCCTCAAAACAACACACCACCGCAGATTGATACATTTCCTAAAGGATTTCATTTAGTTTTTTCTTTGCGGAACCGCAAGCGCAGGGAGTGCCTCTTTTTGGGCTCGGTGGGGGACAGCGGTCATAATTGACGAAATAAAATGAATGCTTTATGGTGTACTGCTCATACGGTGGCCGCCTATATGTTGAGCCGGCGGTATCACTCCATATATCATATTCTATATGTCTACATTAATATGGCAGGTGGCGGCAGCATCACTCGCTCTCTTAGGTGTCGGCAGGCACTGCCATTCCAGAACGTTAAGTTTATAACATCCTCGGATTCACCCAGCATGGGAACAACGGGTACTACGTGGATTTGCCTAAACTTCGTCCTTCTAGTATGAAATGGCTTAACGACTTTGCAAGGTCATCAATTCCAGAACCTACTGGCTTATAAATAATTGAATAAACAATAGTAAAATTGTCCGATGGCAAAATACCAACACGCGACCTCTAGCACACAAGTCCGATACTGAAAGCATTAGGCCACGTACTCATGAACAAGCGGAACCATGGCAATTATTTATTTATTTATTTATATTACCCTCAGGGCCAGAGGCATTACAGAGTTAGCTGCGATTATGCCTGCTTGCAGAGTCTTATCACCTTTTGCATTAAAAATTTACCGACAACTACAGTACTACATAACGCCTAATTTAGCGCAGTTGTTACGCTTTTTCGTTTCACGATATCTTGAGACAAATAATTTCAGAGAGACATGTAGTAGAGTCGTCAATTGTCGAAAATGTGATCTGCGGGTCAGACGCGTCGGCTTTTATACATGACTCGTCGAGGGTTCCAGTGTAATAAATGTGTAGAGTGCGATTTGAGTTTGGCAGTTTTCGCTATTTTGTGACATCAAGTAGCGGACATGTGAACGCGGCGTGGCCCGTATAATTTCTACCAGTCGCTGAAGTCTAATGAGAGAGATAAAATAGAATCATAAAGATATAGGCTTACGCTACAACGTGATCGAGCACGGCGAAGAATTCTGCGGCTGTTACTGCGCATTGTGCTACTGTGCTGCTGTATTATTATTGGAAGCGGAAGCTTTTTTTTTTTTCAAGTTGTGTAACTACTCTTTGTTTTGTTTTTGCAGAAATAAAAGAAATACTACATACAAGCAAAGATGCAAGCGTCATTCTGGCTTCTGCAAATGTCGCCATGTCTACTGTGTGTTTATGGAAAGTGTGAGTTTCCTTTTCACTAAAAACACGACAGCAATTCTGCGCATAGATATTTCGATAAAGGAAAGCGTATGTTGTATCCCTCTTTCTACCAAGTCATGGAAGAATATATGACCAACACAAATAATTAGGCCTGCTCATTGACAGCATTTCACAACTTGACAACATTTAATGTATCTCTTTGGAGCCCATTTAATTTCGCGAGCACAACCAAAGTAACTTTCACAATGTGTGTGCATATACGTAATTGGTGGTGGCTAATATTTTTCAATGTAAAGGTATATGGTACTGCAAGAAAGTAACATATAGTAAACTGGCGCACGCAGCACGTTTATTGGGTGCACAAATTTGCAAACAAAAAATCGAGCATTCCATTCTGACAAGGTGGTTGACCAGCGAAGCTGCTTAAGACACGACACGGAGGTGACACTTAATTTTGAACAAAGGTAGGAACTCACTTATTGTCTTGACGAGTGATCATCGCAACGAAAGACACGCACACTCATTTATTGTCTTGATTGGTGGCATTATTTCACATGCAACATGCAATGACATTGTTTGATAATGCCATATCGATGGGTAGTCGTTGGGTAGTCGGTTGAGCCGGATCGCTGTGACATCGCAATAGATATGCCGGCCCCACGGAATGCGTAAACCACTCCCTTTTCGGTACCGACACATCCACATTGAAACCACCGACAACGACGGCAGGGGTAGTGCCATGGCAGCTGATTCACGCAATGTGAGTAGCCATGAACCTTACGACTATGAGCCTGCATTTGTGGATTTCTTACAGGCGTATGAGCCATTGCTCACGGGAGCATGAGTTACTTATAAGGACGGTTTTCGACATGCTGTTCTGCCCGTTGTATGTGCGATTAGAAAGAATTTAGGCACTATTCGCTTCATTTTGCTGCGTTCTTGTTACCTCTGCCTTACAGGGCTATGAACCATTGCATTTCTTGCTTGCTTACGGAAGTATGAATGCTTACGGGGTTATGAGCCATTGATGATGATAGTGTTTTTCACGGAGAACAAATATGCATGAATTGCTGGACATATACAGCTTCGTTTTCAAATATTGCAGCAAGAAAATGAGTCATTCTCTTTTTTTTCAAGCACTATGATAGCATAAGGATGAATAGGTGGGCCAGTTAGTAATGAACTACCATAAAAACATAGAGAGCTATAAACACACACGAGGTAGAAAAAGAAACACACACCAAACAGTGCGTGTGATGTGTCTGTTTTTCTATATCTTGTGTTATATAATATAATGGCATTGTATTGCGCAGTACCACATAAACATCCATTATTTTAATTTTACAATTAATGGCGTTTGATGTGTGAGTGACTGCGTCTTGAAAGAATTACTGATAGAGGGCATTCTTTGTACTGTGATTTGTATTCTAAAGATTTATGCACCTCTTTTCAAACTTTCTAATAAAAAGATTAATTACTTATTTTTCTTGTTTTCACAACATATAAAAAACATACCGTACATTCGTTTCCAACATTTCTTTCACGTTTACGTTTACAGTGTTTCCACTAGTTAAATCATCCACACTGCCCATAGGAATGTGCTCTGAGGACGTAGTCATGGTACGATTCCCTGCCACGACAGCCGCATTGCTATCTCGGAGTGCAAACGCTTCGGCGTGCGTCGACTCTGGCAATGGCGGAAGGTGTTTGAAATCATCATCATCATCATTATGATCAGCCTGGTTTAGCCCACTGCAGGGCAAAGGCCTCTCCCATACTTCTCCAAGTCTCCCGTTCATGCACTAATGGTGGCCAGTATGTCCCTGCAAACTTCTTAATCTCATCCGCCCACCTAACTTTCTGCTGCCCCCTGCTACGCTTCCCTTCCCTTGGAATCCAGTCCGTAACCCTTAATGCCCATCGGTTATCTTCCCTCCTCATTACATGTCCTGCCCATGCCCATTTCTTTTTCTTGATTTCAACTAAGATGTCATTAACTTGCGTTTGTTCCCTGACCCAATTTACTCTTTTCTTATCCCTCAACGTTACACCTATCATTCTTTTTTCCGTAGCTCGTTGCGTCGTCGTCAATTTAAGTAGAACCCTTTTGGAGTGCTTCAGGTTTCTGCCCCGTACGTGAGTACTGGTAAGACACAGCTCTGATACACTTTTTTCTTCTGCTGTTCGTGATCTGAAAATGCCTGCCAAACGCAACCCAGCCCATTCTTATTCTGATTATTTCAATCTCATGATACGGATCCGCGGTCACTACCTGCCCTAAGTAGATATATTCTCTTACCACTTCGAGTGCCTCGCTACCTATTGTAAACTGCTGTTCTCTTCCGAGACTGTTAAATATTACTTTAGTTTTCTGAAGATTAATTTTTAAACTCACCCTTCTGCTTTGCCTCTCGAGGTCCGTGAGCATGGATTGCAGTTGGTCCCCTGAGTTAATAAGCAAGGCAATATCATCAGCAAACTATTAAGGTATTCTCCATTAACTTTTATCCCCAATTCTTCCGAATCCAGGTCTTTCAATACCTCCCGTAAACACGCTGTGAATAGCATTGGAGAGATCCTATCTCCCTGCCTGACGCCTTTCTTTATTGGGATAGTGTCTCTTTCGTTATGGAGGACTACGGTGCCTGTGGAGCCGCTATATATATCTTCCAGTATTTTTACATGCGGCCCGTCTACACCCTGATTCCGTAATGCCTCCATGACTGCTGACGTTTCGACTGAATCAAACGCTTTTTCGTAATCAAGGAAAGCTACATATAAGGGTTGGTTATATTCCGCACATTTCTCTATCACCTGATCGACAGTGTGAATATGGTCTATTGTTGAGTAGCCTATACGGAATCCTGCCAGGTCGTTTGGTTGACAGTAGTCTAAGGTGTTCCTGATTCTATTTGCGATTACCTTAGTAAATACTTTGTTGGCAACTGATAGTAAACTGATCGGTGTATACTTTTTCAAGTGTTTGGCGTCCCATTTCTTATGGATTAGTATTATGTTAGCGTTTTTACAAGATTCCGGTACGCTCGAAGTCATGAGGCATTGCGTATAGAGGGTGGCCAGTTTTTCTAGAACAATCTGCCCACCATCCCTCAACAAATCTCATGTTAACTGATCCTCCCCAGCTGCCTTCCCCCTTCGCATAGCGCCCAAGGCTTTCTTTACTTCTGCCGGTGTTACTTGTGGGATTTCAAATTCCTCTAGAATATTCTCTCTTCCATTATCGTCATGGGTGCCACTGGTACTGTATAAATCTCTATAGAACTCCTCAGCCACTTGAACTATCTCATCCATATTAGTAATGATATTGCCGGCTTTGTCTCATAACGCATACATATAATTCTTGCCTATTCCTAGTTTCTTCTTCACTGCTTGTAGGCTTCCTCCGTTCCTGAGAGCAATGAGAAATAATCTGAACCCTCTCAAAACTACACCTTCCGTCATAGTTGATGTATCGGTGAAGATTTCAAGCCACAACATGTAGATAATGTAGATTAGTAACCATAATAGTATTTATTATTGGCGTTTCCTGCTTACAGAAGAAAGCGGAACTTCGTTTATGGAAATCCCGCACATGTTACAAAACGCAGCAGGAGTAGAAAGTGCTGCCCTCCTGTTTACGCAGATGCTAAACTCCTTGAAATAGTCTGGAAGAGTCTGGAAGAACGGCAACCTTAGTTCTCGCTACTCTAACCATAGTAGTGTTGAACAGAAGTAAACCAGGGAAGCTTTCTCTAAAGCCGTGTAAATTAACAAATTCAAAAGAAGAAAAAAAAACGGAACATGTAAACCAGGTAAGCAGAAACTGTATTTCATTCTTCTCATTCGTATTTTTTACAGTGTATACATGGCAAAACGCAACATCTATGTCTCCATATAAAGTGTATGAACAGTATTTTGGGTTTAATACGACTTCAACCACAACAACTCAAACACCTACTGTGCTCCCAGATACTGTGAGTAATACATTTTATCAAATGCTGCATTCTTAAAATGACCGTTTTTATTCATGGTAGAATGATGGAGCTTCAAATAGGTAACGCTTCGGTCGGTATACATTCAATAAATTTCTTTTCAGAAAAATAACCCCATTGACATGCGCTTATTTTTACTCTGTGACTGCGTTTCCCCGTCTAAGAAATGTTATCGCTGAGGGCAGAACGCTTGCGGATGTGTCGGAAGTTTGTCGAATTTTGTCGATTGTTCTATCCGCTGTCTGTTGCCACAGAACCTTGTGTGATATCATTGCTTGTATGTGCGAGGACAATTGTGTAGAACTTTCTGGAAGACACGCGGACACCAGTGATTATTCTGGATCCTTCGATGACTCATTTATAAAAGGTGACGCGTATGCCCCGCAGAACAGATTTCGCCGATCGCCGACTGGTGTTCGCCGCTATAGTTGTGCTTGGAGTGTAGCCTGTATTGGTGGGCACATTCTCGCCCAATAATAATCCCATCATTCACAATATTGCAACTCTTAGCACGGTAACGTTTATTAAAGGGGTGTATTCTCACAGTTTTGTGCACCTTAAATTTACAATTAAACATCAACTTTTACAAAGTTCGCTTTCTATTAAAGGAAAGTCGGCGTGCACTTAGACTAGAGGTTACAATAACCTTTAACACTTTTACCTTACTATAGGTATACAGTATTGAGCGCCTTTGCCTAAATATAGAGGTTACTTGCTACCGTATACAGGTTGAACCATTAAAATATTTACACAAAGCGGCTTGCTGGAGGTCCCAGATGGACACCGCGCTGCGCATGCTCTGTATAGCCGGTGTGGCCGATAGCAGCGGGACCCGGCTCTTCTTTCTTTCGGGCATCTTTCTGTGGTATGTTCCGTAAAAGCCCGTTGCTGTGCGCATGCTCCACCCAGGCAGTTGTCGCCTAGCAACACAGGTGCATCTCTTCCTTTTTTCGCGCTTCTTTCTGCTTGCGCCTCTTCTTCCTTACGCGCTTCTTTCTGCGGTCGTATTAGGCAGCCTACAGCCATGCGCGGAGAAATGTGTGCTCTCGCGGAGGCCGCCCCTCGGCCAGTCCTTTTCGGTGAGTGCCTTTACGCGCGCTTGCGCTTGGAAATAGTTCACGTGTACACCTCGTGCGGTTTCCAGGGTAAAGGGTGTCACTGTGTCCCTCTCAGCCTAAGAAAAAAAAGAAACATTGCATTTTGTAGGCACCGTAGACCTGACGTGCACCGCAACATCTGTTCGACCTCAAGGATATTTAGACATAACATGCCCCCTACTCCCCAAAGAGGTGCAACAAAAGTGAGCGCGGGGGCCACAGATTTTTCTTTACTTTCGAATAGTGTATTCTAAGTGACAGACTCACATTGTTTTGGGTTACAATTGTGCAGCTGCTAAGCAATAAATGAGGCAAATTTTCGCTTTGCCAACATCAAGTGTTGCGACCGTTGGTTCGCGCTGTTGCTGTTTTTATTCTACTGCACATGCATTTGTGTTTACTTGGTGGATTGCTCCTAAGGTTTCATTTAGCATGCGAAAAAAAAAAAATTGAATTTCACCTGACTGATTTTCTTTATTTTTAATTTTTGCGTGCATAATGATACCTATGGAGCAATCCACACAGTAAAGAAAAATGCATACGCAAGAGGTGAAAAACAGCAACAGCACGGGTCAGGGGTCTGAACGCTTGACGTTGTTCATGCGCAAAGCAAAAATTTCCTTTAATAATTGCTTAACAGCTACACATTTGTATCTAAAAAGAATATGCATCTGTCACTTACTATGCCTTTGGTAAGTAAATATCTGTTCTCCGCGCTCACCTTTGGTGTCCTTTTTGAGGGCTAGAAAGCATTTCTTCGCTACATATCCTTGCAGTCGCAGAGTAGATGTTATGGCTTGTGTAAGCACTGAGCTGTTAGCAAAACGCAGTTTTTTGCTTAGGCTGAGAGGCACAGGGACACCCTTTGTTGTTGAAACCATCTGAGGTGGACAAGTGAACTATTTTGAAGCGCAAGTGCGTGAAGAGACAGTGTCCAAAAAGGACTGACGAAGTGGCGTTTTCCACGATGGCTCACATTTCTCCGCGCACGGTTGTAGTCTGCTTAATCCAGCCGCGGGAAGAAGCGCGCAAGAAAGAAGAGGCGCAAGCAAAAGGAGAAGCGCGAAAGAAAGAAATGACGCACCTCTGTTGTTTGGCGACAGCTGGCTGGGTGTACGATGCAGGGATTTGGCCTTACTGGTACAAAACCGAAGAGGTGGTGTGTCCCCATAGCCAGGGCACACCCGGCTCTGTGGATCTTGCAATGAGCGGGGTACATATAAAATTCTCTGCAAAACTCCGCTCATCTGAATGGGGTAACAAAAGCTGACTCCCATTGAAATCCCTTAAATAGTTGTATTTCCGCCAGCAAAGGGCTACTACTAGTACCATTTCGGATTTCCGACGATACTTAACTCCATGTGACATAGTCTGTAACTCAACATTTGAGCAAATATGTAACGGTCATGTTCCCAACAATACAGTTCAAAACATTATATGAAGGCCTGAAAAGAAGGCACAGTTAGCGTGTATAAATAGTTCGACTATAAACTGACAGTTCCACAACTGGTATATGGTTCTTGAGAATGCAATATTTTTATATGAAAATACAACATAGGATACACCACAAATACAGCGGGCCTTGCTGGCACATGAGTTGATCTGAAACTTCAAAAGAATAGTATCACTTGCATAATATTGCAGGAAATCACTTGTACCATATGCCGGTGTTTGAGCCATGCATGTCATCAATAACTCCATGTTAACTGTACATATAAAAGTTTGTACTGCAGTCAGGAAGCATGAAAACAAGGCAAAAGTTAAGTATGTGAGATTGCAGGCGCTAAAGCATGAATTGGACAGTTGTGTTCAGATCCATCTTGGACACTACCGAAAAAAAAAGCTTTACACATCCTGTGCAGCTTTAGAGCAGGACAATAAAGACGCTCCCAATGCAGTGTAGCAAATGCAAAAATATACAGAGCTTCGGCTATGGTGACACCTAAAAAAGAAGACGTGGTCATAAGGTCTTGCATGCTTCCAAGCCAATATGAATTTGAATTGGCATCAAGACCAAGAACAAATAATGGTTTCCAGCAGGTACGGACGCGAGCACAAGAAAGTAGAAACGGACAGGACTACGCTGCGTTGTCTTGTCCGTTTCTACTTGTGCTCGCGTCCGTACCTGCTGGAAACCATTATACGTTCACCATGCACCAACTGGCCTAGCAAACTACTCTACCAAGAACAAGTCTTTCAGCTTTGGTCTCAACAAAGATAACATTAAAACAATTTTGAAATTAAACCTCTATACATGTCCTTGTAAGCACTAGATGAAGTATTTTCTCTGTGCATGTGAGCAATAAGTATCTCTCAAAAGTAGTAACATTTGCATCATAATACACTATGACCCATACGTGACATCAGTGAAATGCTGTTAACTGTCTGTATAAGTTTGCATTCCGGTTAGCGAACAAGAAAACCAGGAAAATTTGTACTGCACCATGACGTTACAGCAACAACAGGAATGGGAGATTTGTTATTGTATACCCTAAGTATTGTGGCACACCCTGGTGTACATTAAGAATATGGTCCCAAAGACTTTCCAAATGCAATAAAGCAAGTGCGAAAATGCAAGGTTATAAATGTTTGATTATGGGTAACATCTGAAAAAAAAAGACTTCCATAGAGCTATGTACACCGCTTCCAAGTCAATGTTATAGGGAAAGTGGGAGGTAGAGAAAAAAGCAGCCTTTCATGCTGTAATTGAGCAAGAATAAAATTGAGAACGGATGTGGAAATTACATGTCTATACATGCTCATGCAAGTAGTACAAGCAATGCTTGCATACATGTGAGCTAATACTAAAATCTTAGCAAATATACCAGACGAATATTTCAAACATGCTGACTAATGTGTAGCAATGTAAAATAATAAATTCGTCACACTTCAATTGTGACACTTCTATGAACACACACATCCCCACAAATATCAAGTATCACCTTAAATAAAGTATCACTCACTAGTTAACATTTGTACGCATTTAAATTAAATGCTCACATTGCAAATAAAAAAACCAGGCTACCGAGCTTGAGCACGCTGGTATATACATTTTTATTGCTGGCACCACAAGTATTCGCTCTCAAAGTCTGCTTTAAAGCACGCTGATCTTGTCAAAGCAGCTATCGTCTACGGATGATAGAAGATTTTTACTGTGTTTTGCAGCGATAATATATCAGGATCACAGAAGGCCATGTGACACTAACAGGACACCTATAGCATCTTTAATGCAACGTTTGTTTGTACGTGGGCAGTTTGGGAGCTGAAGATTGCTGTCTTTTTTTTCTTCACCGCCATGAAGCAATAATAATAAAAAAAAGCTTCGAACACAGCGCTGTGTGGCCGCACACATTTATTGCTAGATCAGCACCAGGAATGATGCAAATAGAAATAAATGTTGAAGGTTCGTGTACAATATGTCTAAATTTAAACACATATGTTTTATACTATGATAAGGAAGACGATCTCAGCCCTCTTGAGAGGGCAATCATGTCTATTTGTGGCCAGTATGTCAGTGGTTAATTCTCTGATCTCCAGTGGAGCCTACAAGAACAGAATAGTAATCTTAAAATCTTATATTTACTTGTTTAAGACACTGCAAACAGCTATCAACATGTAATGAAAGAGGCATAAATTAACCACAAACAGATAAAATATTACCTCAGAATATATAATTAAACACGCAAAATTTAAGTACGTTCTATCAAGGACATTTCGATAACAATAAAAAATCGAGGTTAAATCTTTAAAAAAATATGAACCAATTCAAACTAATCATACAAATTAATTTCGAAGTCAGTTGGTACTCCTCACCAGTATTAGAAAGAACACCGGAAGATGTGACAGTTTAACAGCAAAAATGCGATAATAAGTGATTGCAAACTGAATTACTGTAATTGTTATTTTTAATTAAGGATAGTTTGCAATTAATTTGTAAACATGTGACCATATCAGAACAAAACACCAGTTCCGTTCATGAGGTGTAATGGTGCGCGTACGCACAAAAGTGCAACATATACACGAGAAACCAACACAGGAGATTAAGACCCGTAGTCGCACCGTACTCTCACCGCGTAGCCCACAACCTGAAAAAGGTCGCGAGTAAATTCAAAGTCCCGGTTTTTTTTGTCAGTCCCTTCAAAACATGCTACATTGTGCGCCCGCGTTAACAACCAAAAAACAGAACGCGCGACCTGCGGAACCCAGCATACCGATCCACTTGTTAGTTGCAAGGAAGGGGCAGTTTATCAAATTCCGCAGTCATGCAAAAAGGTTTACATTGGACAAATGGGGCGGTGTTCGAATGAAAGGCTAAAAGAACACGAACGCTCACAGGAAAAAGGAACGGGTTTTAATATGGCCATCCATTGCAAGGAGTGCGGGTGAAAGCCTCGCCTAAGAGATACCATTGTTCTAGACAGAAGTCGAGAAAGCATTGCCCGTGAGCTGAAGGAAGCCTTCCACATTAAAAGGAAGGGCCTTGAATGCGTGAACGAACCATCGAAAATTCTGTATAGAGTTGAAATGTCCTTTTTAGAAGCCCTTAGTTAGAACTGAGCATGTTGCTGCGCCGCCTGCGCTTGGTGAAAATTCCAAACCTTTTAGCTTTTAATGGGGTACTCCCTTACGATGGTGTTTTGTGTATGGTGTAACCATTATGATTTATAGTCATTTGGCCTATCCACCACGTGTCATTGTCATGAACGTCACCTCTATAATCGTGATATCGCCTTTTGCCTGGTTACCATGTGATTTTCGACAACGTGTAAGTTGCGCCGCCAGATCTGCGTATATATATTGTGTGTTTCCGTCAATAAAGCATCAGTTGTTAGTAAGCGCTCGTCCTCGTCTATTCTTGTGTCGTCTGTTTGGCGCTATAGTACTTCAGTAAGATACGACAAGCCGTTCAATGCAGGCAATGTT
This sequence comes from Dermacentor andersoni, assembly GCF_023375885.2. NCBI lineage: Eukaryota > Metazoa > Arthropoda > Arachnida > Ixodida > Ixodidae > Dermacentor > Dermacentor andersoni. Next base: position 112,031,230 of record NC_092816.1, on the reverse strand, counting down.
ATTCGTGTTTCAAGCAAACAAATGTAACCTCCTATGATCGAGGAGAGCGTTTGATTGATGGGTCACTGCCCGATGTTTTCGTCGGCGGTTACGCAAATTTGACATCAGAAGATTGTAATAAAAACATAGTGGAATAGTTTTACGTTATAGGCCCCCCGCCTCCGTCCCGCGGCCGCACACCATATTTTACACATTAGTCCTGGTTGAAAATATCATATCAGGCTCGCAATGCGACCCAATAATCAGCAAACTTCCAATCCATACAATAGGTCCCCTGAGCCCCCCCCCCCCCCCCCCGCGTTACAACTTTCCTTAAATAAGTTACCATCTGAAGGTTACGAGACACTTGGCGTTGAAGTAACATTTAAAAGAGCATACATCGACTCTTGTAACCTCTAGCTGCGACTGAAACTGACAAAAACACAAATAACAAGTTGGTGTAGTAACCTTGTGACCTTTGTGTTATAGGTTACTCGCAACTATACGTGAAATTAAATGCTATCGTCCAAAGAGTGTACTACGTGACACTATAAAATTGCAGTCATAAGATTGCCTATGCATTTTCCCACTTACGCTTATAGAAAATTGAAATTGTTTGGACGGTTTGATAATGTCGAGACTAGATATTTACCACCAACCCTTGGCTACTAAAACATTGCCATCTTTGCTCTCTTATTATAATTTTGGTTGCCGCCATCAAGCTTTTCACCACGAAGTTCTTATGACGCACAAATATTCCAGAAAATGTGGAGCGTGAGTGCTGCCCCTGAAAAACAATGGAATGCAGATTGAATTCCTGCTAGGAAAGATTTCAATGATGTTGTTGCTGGACTGTGAAGGCGCATATGGAATATTCAAAGGCGAATGGCTGTGTAGAGGATGCTGTGCACTGAGATAAAAGCAGCAGAAAGTGAGACACGTTTAAGAAGCGTGCGCTTTACATTCTCTCTCTCAGGGTTGGTACGCTGTGTACCACCACAAGAACCGCAAGTAATGAGCCAAAATAGAAGAAGCCAGACGGCAGCCAGATAAAGTCAAATAAAGAGTAGCTTGGTTTGCCCTCTAAGAGCTTTGCTGCGACACTAAGAACTCCACTCTATTAGGCTGCTGTATTTAGGGATCAGGGTTCAAAAGAAATTGTTTCGCTGATATGGGTCGCGGGTATGTAACATTGGTAATATATTGCTCTTCAAATAACGTGTTTCTTTTTTGGGAATATGCAGACGGTTATGTGCCGCTGTTAGGCGAAACTCTTAGATGCAAACCTGATTAAATGGCTATGTGGCGCTGGCGGGTCGTCGCCCTTCAAGATGCCTTTTTCACGTCCACTTAGGTTCCTTGTTATGTGCTACTGGATACGCGCCGCTGTTTATTAAAGCCAGTTCGACACAAACGTGGGTCGCTAAGTAAGCGCCGCTAAAATTTCTGCGCCGCTCAGCAGAAACAATGCAGCGACATACATATTCAGACAATATTGCCTTTATATATATTAAGATGCGCTACATGCTGACAACGCGGCGGCACTGCTAGATGGCGCAGGGCGTCCAGTGGGGACTGCGACAGAGGAGTCCGGCTGCATACACTCCTCATACATGAAGCGTTAAGCGTTGGAAAAACTGCATGTCACTACATTGCTTGGTATATGCTTCATGCACTGCTACATAGCTTCATCCATTACAGCTGGCGTTAATCGAGACATCAAGATTAAAAACGCAGAAGATGAGAGGCGTGAATAACTGATCGGAAAGTGCGCTATCAACTGATTCTGCGTTTGAAGAAACATAGTTATGTGAGGCAGAGGACACAAAAGGACGAAATGCTATCTGCAAGCGACTCGGCCAGCCGGCAGGGAAAAGCAACTAGAAATGGATTAAAACGCCACACTTGATGATAAACATGACTTGAGAAATGTAAAACTCAGGACAGCGCAAAAGGTAATCAATTGTAAAAATATGAAACACGAAGGATTGCTAACCACTAAAATGAGAATCAGCAAAAATGATTTCTAAACACGTATCAGGAATGGGGGAGTCTGCAAAAACCGGAAAATAGCTAAAAACAAAGCATGCGAGCAAGGTGCGTGAATAACAAAGAGTAAACGAGATACACATTCTCTCCGTCCTTTAACGCAAACTGCTGCTTTCGTATGAATGATATGCGCTTCACATATTTCGCAGGCACGATGGCCACGAGACTTCTTAACTACCCTAAAGCCATTCAAGAAAAGTGAACAACGATGAATAGCCAGGTTGCCACCTGCGGTTCGTTTTGATAAATTGGCATGCTGGATCACCCTGTTATACGCTTTCCGGTTTGTTCTGACCACGATTTCCCGCACATTGATCGAGTCTCATTATTAACGTTTCTTGTACATTCGGTAAAGCGATTCCTGTGCTTTTTCTCGCGGCACAGGCTGCTCACCTTTCCCGCTTTGACCGGCTTCCTCAAGGTGACCAGGCGGTTTGGTGTAGAAAAGACAACACGTACGCCTGCTCTTCTTGAGGTATTCTTGAGCCTTAGCGAGAAGCCGTGAATGTGAGGAATGACGGTAGGCGCTAGCATGCGTGTTCTCACAGATTTCTCGCTGCTTTCCTCCCCCTCCCCTGCCTCTATCACATCTTTCTATTCCCTATCTCCCGTCCCCTAGAGTAGGGTAGCCCACCTGACGAATCTCTGGTAACATCGCGGCTTTCTCTCTTTAATTCCTCCACCTCCTCTTTCCCTGGTCGCACGAAGATTGAAGAGGAGTCGTTCGGCTCACGTGCTCAGAAGCTCACCTGGAAAGCTTGCAAAAGTCAAGCGTTGCGCCTCATTCATGAAGATAAGTTCTACTTGCTGTGGGCACGACCGGGCGAGGGCGCAATTCATTGCAGCTATGGCGGTTCTCAGTTTAAACAGCTTTGAATGTGCAAGGAATAAGGTAGCAAGCTCTTCCGAGACCATGGGCATACCTCCAAGATATGTGGTCATCTTCAAAGATCAGCAGTGCATCTGAAAACCTTAGCTCACTTCCTGCTGGTACTTCTTTTGTGGTTACCAAGTCTAGGATACTACGGCAGAACACCTTGTCGATAACTCCTGGCGCCGATAACTCCTGTAGTGTACCTGGCGCCGATTTCAAGATGACAAAGCAGTCGTCCACATCACTAAGGACTCTGGACACATTTAGCGACTGAAGGCTGCTGTGAAAGTGTCATACTGCGCAAGCAGCAGGGCGCTTAGCGATAGATTAAGGCAAGGACTTACACACATGTATTGTTTCTGGACGAAAATGTTTGCTTGGAAATTGAACATGGAAACATAGGTAACGCCATAGTATTTCGTAGCAGCTGTCCACCCTCGATTCGCAGGGATTCTGAAATTTCATGACTCCTTACACGTCACGGCTGTCGCCGACAGTCTCTTGCTGAGCAGCGTGAAGGAGGGTAGTATAGAACCTTGACGTCTACAGAAAAGAACGGTCATTTCCACGACGCATGCCGACTGTAGGTAAGTAGAAACTTCTGTAGGACATCAGCGAAGAAAATGTTCTTTGATCTTCAGCAGCGTCAGCTACTTCTGCAGGTGCATACAAAAGTGTTTCCGAAACGTATGTCGCTCCAACGCAATGACTCGAAAGGGACATCCGTGCAAGTCTTTTTTGGCGATGAATCGCGCAGCGACTCAGATTGTCTTCCCGTTGTTCACCAAAGTCGCGAGTTTGCAGAGGTTGCCCTCTTCGGAATTCTTCACAGCTTCTTTTTTATCTCCTGTAGTTGCACTTTCAGTTCCCTTAAGTCCTTTGTCGGTAATCGTCCCGATTTAAGACCGCAAAGCCTCCTTCCTTGACCAGTCAATCTAGCTTCACGCTTGCACACTTTGGTGAGGACACTGCTTTCGCCACACCAACGCGTACACCTACGGTAGAACAGCCTGTAGGTGAGTCGATACTGTGCAAAATGCACCTTTCAGTTTCGTGCTCCTGCGGCCTTGTGACATGTTTTGTCCCCTGATGCTTGCGCGGTATTACTGAACCCTAGAGACCAAGCCACAGTCGTGAGTGTCCAATGTGTTTAGATATCTGGTCGACTACCTTGCCATTTTAAAGTCTTGACCAGGTGGAGCATACCAAGCCATCCGAAATGCAATGCATTCGACCGAAGTCTCCTGGACTTGGCAACAACAAAATCAGTTCCACCCCGAGGTCCACTAAGGTTCAGATTTACTGCTCATATTTTACAATAATCACCTATGTTGAAGGTATGCTCCATGGCATCGGAACTACTTTCCTAGTTATTCTCCGGCGCATTCAAAGCTACCTAAATGGTAAATTGCCATAACTGCTCTGAAATACGCACTAGCCCGGTAGCACCCACACCGAGTAAAAGTTAGTTTCATGATACAAGGGCTCCGCCTTACCACTTTTTGCAAGTTTTCCATCTGAATTTCTGAGCAGCTTGGCCGACCGTCGGCTTGTCAATTTCAGCAGCCAGCAGGAAGAAACAAAAAAAGCACCCACGCTATCGCTTGGCCTCCCTTCCTTAAATTCATGGATTTTCGCATCGGCTCAAGCAGAACCCAGGCAGATCAAGCGCATGCGCTGTCTACTTTTCCGCCCCAAAACGTCTGGCCGCTGTGTGCAAGCAGGCCAACGCGGAAAATCCAAGCACCCCTTGCTGCTACAAAAAAGCGCCGGAACCGCTTCGTATAAGTACTGGAAAAGTCGTTTATGGCGTTTCATTAACATACGAGAAATCTTACGTAGGAAAAAGCGCAAGTTGCATGAACGACGGACTGCGTGAGCATGCCAATTTATTTAAAAAAAAAGAAACAGCAGGTGCCAACCTGGCTATTTATCGCAGCTGTTGTGGTTCCTCGCCTTTGTTAGATAACGTAGTGGTGCTCAAGAAATTCTGTGGCCAATGTACAAGCGAATCTTTCATAACACATATAATTTATAGCAACTGAACAGCATGCGTTAGCCGAAAATCAGTCGCTCTGTTTGACAGATTAGGTATCTCGGCTCCTATTTGAGATTGACGCACCTTGCTGGCATAATGTTCTTTTTTTTCCTCGTCTCGCGGCCTCTAGCATTGTTGATACGCGTGTACAAATCTTTATTGATTCCTGTTTGAGTATTTTACCAGTTCTTCTTGTTTCATTTCTCTTGTAATTCTTTACCTTGAGTGTATTTCTGAGTTTTCCATTTGTGAAGTCGTGTGTAGAATCAAGTATGAATTGTTGATTGATTTCTAACTGCGTTCTCGTGCCGGCCGGCGGAGTCACCTGAAGAGGGCATCGTGCCCTTTTATGTCCTCGGCCTTGTATTACTATGCTACATAAACTAAAAAAAAATCTGTTGATGGTGCATCGATCGCTCTCTTTTTCACACGTCCCTTCATTGGCGATGTTTCGACATAATGTATGTGAACGGAGAAGCCAAGCTGAAGACCCTCGTTTAATTGGAAGATTAATTCTCCAGTATTTCTCTTTTACTCAGCCTTGCGATGTCGGTCTCGAAGATCTGCGGCACAACAACGCATACACGTAGGCTTTTCGGCAACACGCAGTGGCTAGCACAAAATTTTCGTTCAGTCAAGTTTAATTTACCGTGAGAGAACTACACATAAGGCCGTAATAAGTGCATCTAAAGCCTAATGACGTTCTCTTACGACGTCGGCGCTCAGTGGTGCGTCACTTCGAACGCAATAGCATTAAGGGCCCCGTCTCGCAGAAAATCCGGCGTCGGACATCGAAGTATTTTTAGATTCGTTCAAAGATTTTCGAACAACCTATTCCGAGGCCCTCCATATGGCACAATGACGCTGCTGAACTAACTGAATTTCTCAAGCTAAATATGCAGAAAAATCGCAAGGTACGACTGACACACAACATGCAGACATGACAGCGTCGGACTGTAATTTGTCTATACGAGAAAATATATTTCTGTTACGTGAAAACACAAAGAAACCCCTTTTTTGCGTTTCAACCAATCCATAGACCAGCCACGGCATCCGCAATTTGCGCACGCCCGTGCGTGAGTATCTCGTCGGCCAGCGAGCGGCGCGCCCGGTTCGTTGCAATCCCTCCAGATGGTGCTGCCCTCCGCCGCATGGCGGCGCACGCATGAGGCCGCGTTTCTGCCAGAAAGCCCGCCTTCGCGAATAGCATCCGCGAGCAGCGTTTCCCAGCAAACATTACGATTACATACACTCCAGAGACCTGGATTGGGGAGAAATGGGGATAATAGTTAATGGAGAGTACCTTAGTAACTTGCGATTCGCTGATGATATTGCCTTGCTTGGTAACTCAGGGGACCAACTGCAATGCATGCTCACTGACATGGAGAGGCAAAGCAGAAGAGTGGGTCTAAAAATTAATCTGCAGAAAACTAAAGTAATGTTTAGCAGTCTCGGAAGGGAACAGCAGTTTACGATAGGTAGCGAGGCACTGGAAGTGGTAAGGGAATACATCTACTTAGTACTGGTAGTGACTGCGGATCCGGATCATGAGACTGAAATAATCAGAAGAATAAGAATGGGCTGGGGTGCGTTTGGCAGGCATTCTCAGATCATGAACAGCAGGTTGCCATTATCCCTCAAAAGAAAAGTTTATAACAGCTGTGTCTTACCAGTACTCACGTACGGGGCAGAAACCTGGGGGCTTACGAAAAGGGTTCTACTTAAATTGAGGACGACGCAACGAGCTATGGAAAGAAGAATGATAGGTGTAACGTTAAAGGATAAGAAAAGAGCAGATTGGGTGAGGGAAAAAACGCGAGTTAATGATATCTTAGTTGAAATCAAGAAAAAGAAATGGGCATGGGCAGGACACGTAATGAGGAGGGAAGATAACCGATCGTCATTAAGGGTTACAGAATGGATTCCAAGGGAAGGGAAGCGTAGCAGAGGGCGGCAGAAAGATAGGTGGGCTGATGAGATTAAGAAGTTTGCAGGGACAACATGGCCACAATTAGTACATGACCGGGGTAGTTGGAGAAGTATGGCAGAGGCCTTTGCCCTGCAGTGGGCGTAACCAGGCTGATGATGATGGTGACGATGACACTCCAGTTGCCAGGAAACCTGAGAATCTGTCACAGATCTTTTACTGCTATCGCGTTCTAGTCTGAAAGGCAAAGTTTAAGTGTCCTGTATCTTTTTTAAACAGCCGCAACCAGCATATGGTTTTGTGCTCGTAAACTGGAGATGACCTAGCCACATTTCGAAGTGTCTTCATGTGGATTAAGTACGCTGTAGGTTATCGAATGTACTTTCTTTGAGTGCAGCGAGAATATGCAGGTTTATTTTGAAAAAAAAAAAAAAAAGCCGGGAGAGAAAAGCAGCGGTGACCAGCCTCAAAGCCTAATTTGTGTAGCTCATTAGGAAATTGTTTCAACGGTAGAGCAGAATATTCAGCGACACGTCCTTGGCATTGGTATCGTGGTTGTACACCACAATTAGATTTGTTGGTAGGATCGCTACTGCATACGCGCGAACGACCCGCCCGGTCCGCCCCGCGGGGTTACGCCCTGGAGGTGAGAGACGTAAGCAAGCAGGAGAATCAGCTAACATGGCAGAGTAAAACCAACTGCCGCTGTCACGGATGCTTCACAGAATGAAGTCGTCTCCGCACCGTTTTAAGCGAAGGCTTCTTTGCCTGTTCCCCCGACGCTTCCCTAAATGCTTCTGCTAGAAAAACCGTAATAATAATAATAATAATAATAATAATAATAATAATAATAATAATGTTATGGCGCAACCAAGTGTGGTGCCAGTCAGAAGAAAACGATTTAACGTGTGTAGGTTGAATCGATATCGACAGCCATCGTGTTTATGCATCGTTGTCTCTCTACTAAATATAGTTAATAGATCTTTATAGGTGTCTTCTGCAACGTAACGAACGGGAGAGAGTTGCGGGGTACGCACAAGAATAAACAACAGAGCTCCGCAGTAGTCGTCACGTCAGACTGAACAATATGACGGGCGAAGCAGGACCCCACATGGTGCGGCCCACGCCAACGCCAACAAACCCGATGGTTGTGCTGGTTAAGCCGCGGGATCCAGGAACATTCAGCGGGACCGTCCACCTTGACATGGAAGACTGAATCGCCATGTATGATCGTGTTAGTGCCCATAACACATGGTATCCGACCATTACGATGGCTAACTTGGTCTTCTACCTACAAAGCACAGCGAAGGTGTGGTATGACAACCACGAGGAAGAGCCTAATGACTGCACACGTGCAAAAAGAAACTGGCGGACTTGTTCGGCTGTCCCGCCGGTTGGAAGAGCACAACTAAGAAAAATCTAGCCACCCGCGCCCAGATGTCCACAGAATGATACGTCTCTTACATCCAGGAAGTGGTTGCTCTGTGCCATAAGGCGAACAGCGATATGACTGAGTCCGAAAAGATTGGACATGTACTGAAGGGAATCACTCACAATGCTTTCAACCTCTTCATGTGCAAAAAATGTGGAACAGTATAGGACATCATAAAAAAGTGTCGATGCTTTGAGCAGACCAAGAGTCGCAGCCCTGCAACGCCGTTCCCACGTCTGCCGAACACAGCTGCGACATCCACTTGTGACGACAGGCAATAAGTGCCGCGACCCTCATCATCAGATGACCTGACGCGAATAGTGCTCCTTCGGCCATTTTTTTTACCACCCCAGTGATTAGAACTTGCCTACACCATCATTTGTGCACGAAATAGTCCGCGAAGAAGCAGCTAATCTTGGATTTCATTCTGTATGTGCCATGGCCGCTTCACAGCTCTCATGCTCCAGTTCCATCTACTGGTCCGCAGTATCCTGCACGCTACCGAAATCCAGCCGAGTGGCGAACCACAAACGATCGGCCAATCTGTTTTGTCTGCAGGTCTATCGGTCAGGCTGCTTGCTACAGTAACAAGTGTACTGTTTCCTCCCCTCCGAGACCACCATACACCAGTTATCTCCCCAAACAGAGCGAGCGTGTTCACAGCCTCCATTGATACTGCAAAAGCCATACAATGACGTTCGTGCACCTTTGAACAGACCCTCGTCATCATCCTGACGTCACCAGTCCCGTTCACCTCCAGCTCATCGACCATGAGCCCTATCACCGCAGGCTCGTCGTCCAGCGCACCCTATGCAGCCCCGACGCCCATCTCTGGGAAACTAAGAGATACAGTTTCCGGAGGCGTCGCTGCACTGACGACTCGACCCGCGACACCCTCTTATAACTTTGCCGACCAAGCAGAACTTGATGGACGTTTTAGCCGTTGGCGTCAGTGTCCCAGCACTGATTTATACTGGCGTGCACGTATCCGTGATAAGTGCCCAATTGCGCCGATGCCTAAACACAGTTCTCACACCCGCTGGATCACGCACCCTCCGCGTCACTGACGGCGTGTGTGACGGAATGCGTGTGCACCGCTCGCATTGGCATCGCGGGGAGCCTAACGACGGTCTTGTTTGCCGTTTTGGGACAATGCCCTTACGACGTTATACTCGCCGTAGAAATTTTATCGCCCATGGAGCCCTCTTTCATTGTGCGGCTAGTGTCATTCAGCTTGAACTGCCGCACGGCACATATAGTCCACAAGTCACACAAGCATGGTGATGCTCTACCAATGACATCCGCCTGTCACCTCAAGCCACTACGCATGTCTTTCTATTGTCGTTCCCACCTGTTCCTGACGGAGTCTATGTACTATGTCCCACCACTGACATATTGCTTGAAAGAAATTTGACCATACCGGGCTCACTGTTGCAAGACTTCACTCCCTCTACCTAATCGTTATTGCTAGACTCAAATTCCTGTCAGAGGCATGACTTTGGCCGACATCCCGTCTGTGAACGATTGCGAGATATCGGCTCTTGAGTCCGAAATCGCTTTGCCGTCTACAGGAACCTTCACTTCACCGATTCTCACAGACGAAGTTAACATGATGATTAGACCTGCTTTTCTTCCGACACAAGCTCCTGACCTCCACCATATCTTGGAAACTTACCGCGACATTTTTGACCTTGACGGCCGCCCTTTAGCCCAAACATGGGGGGTCACCCATCGTGCTTACACTGGACACGCCAATCCAATACGCCACCGGCCGTACCATGTTTCACATGCTGGACGACAAGTGCTACAACGAGAAGCCGATAAGATGTTGCCTGAATACGTTATCTAGCCATCATGCAGTCCGTGGGTGGCCCGGGTTGTCCTTGTCAGGAAGAAGGACGGCAGTTGGCGCTTTTGTGTGGATTACGGACACTTCGACAAAATCACACGCAAGGATGCCTACCCTTGCCGCGCATTGACGACGCCTTGGAGTGCTGCAAGGAGCAAAATACTTTTCATCCATAGACGTCCGATTAGGCTATTGTCGAATCCCGGTAGATAACATGGACTGTGAGGAAACTGCCTTCCTAACACCTGACGGGCTCTACGAATTCAAGGTTATGCCGCTGCTCCTTTGTAATGCTCCAGCACTTTCGGGATAATTATGGACTACTTAACTCGCAGCTATAAATGGTCCACATGTCTGTGTTATCTAGACGATGTCATAGTCTTTTCACCAACTTTCACGATTGATCTAATGCGTTTATCGGCTATACTTGCCATTTTGCAACGCGCCTACCTGCAATTGAACTCATCGAAGTGCCACTTTAGACGACGTCCAATTACCGCTCTTGGGCATCTCGTCACTGCCCCTGGCGTTCAACCCGACCCTGACATGATTCGCGCAGTCCAGAGCTTTCCTGTTCCGTCTTCCGCATGAAACCTCAGAAGCTTTATTGGGCTATGCTCGTATTTCCATCGTTTTATGAAGAATTCGCTGAAACCACTCGAGACCGCAGGCTTTGCACCATTTTACCTTCTGTTCTGCCACCGCCCTTTTTTACCCTTCACCACACTGATTCCAACTTTGACGAACACTCCCATTGAATATGCTCAGCAAGTCTTGGCCCGGGATGATACGGCACGTCAGATTGCCGGCTCCAGGATCTCAAGCCACGCGGAAGATTCGGCATGACAGCCGACATTGGGACGTTCGATGTTGTCCTAGCTGCGTTGTCCTCCTATGGCCAACATGTCACCGCGTGGGTTTGTCTGAAAAACTGCTACCGCGCTACACGGGGGCCTACACGATAGTGCGTCAGCTTGGCGATGTGAACTACGAGATCGCTCCGCTAGACTCGCGTGTTCCTACGGTCGTTGTGCATGTGTCCCGGTTTAAGCCTCACAATGCCGGGAGTTCAGCTACCTTATAGTTAACGCTGAGACGGCGCCTTTACAGGCGGGGGTTATGTTACGGCGCAGCGAAGAGTGGCGCCGCTCAGTAGACAATTTACCGGGGGTAGGTTCAACTGGTCTCCACAGCCGTCTTGTTTTTGCATCGTTGTCTCTCTTGTAAATATTGTAAATACGTCTTTACATGTGATTTCTGCAACGTAACAATTTAATGATAATGATAATAATAAATTAATAGCAATCAATCATGGTACCATAAGGCACGTTTCTGCAGTTTTAGGAATACAAACACCGTGCCAAGTGTGTCTATGACAATAACTGAGGCCAGGCATGCAAACGCAAAGTCGCATTGAAGCACCTCGAAGTCAAAACGACAATACGCAAGCGGCGCTCCAGTGATTCAACCCTTCAGTCACGCTGCCCCTACCCTGCATCAATGGGGTACCGTGCTGTGTGTAGGATGCCCGGGGGACCAGCGGGCACCGGCGCGTCGGACACAGGACGGGGCCATAGATATTTCTCGGAAGCTTTCCGTAAAAATATTTTTTTCTTCTCTTTGAGCCACGATGCGATGCAAAGTGTCAGCGAATGACAGTGCTGACGTTCTGGCGGTCTACAAGAAATGGCGCCCAACAAAGCCTCGGAACAACATGTCTCGCTGTGCGCTCTGTCTAGTACGCTGACAGATGCAAGTGATGCACGCAAGGGAAGAGTTAAAGCCACACAATTTCTGTCGTATGCTGTTAAAATCACGGCCAAATATTGTCAATCACCTTAAACACAAACAGATTACATCGATTCCCACAGTACCTAGGGTCTGCACAATTTTGTCCTTCCTCCAGGCTTGTTCTTCAGTTTGCTAGATTTCCGACTTTTGTCGCTGCCACTTCTCTCTCTTTTTCTAGCAGTCTAGTAGTGACCCCCCTTCCCCGAACTCACACAACACAATAAACAGATCTCACACAACAGATTCGTCCCATCTGCCCCCATCGCCCCTCATAAAAACTCAAACCGTCGTCCTTCCAATAGGTAGCGACGCTCGCCTCTATAGGGTCTCTCTTCCTACTATCAACACTGCCGTATGCACACTTTGTAAACAAAGATTTGTGGTTTCCTCCTCCACCTGCCCAAAAGAGGAAGAAGTCTGTCACGCATATGATTCTGCCTAATCGGTTTCAAAGCGTCTAAAGAGACCGTCAATCGTAAAACTATTTAAATATGTTTTTAATCCGATCTCCTGACAGTGAATTCACGTACTCATCGACGCAACTATCGGGCGGTAGCCCGGAGCATTGTTTGAAGAGCCCAATCAAACGCCCCCTTGCTTATAGGAGGTCATGTTTATTTGATTTCATACCAAGGTACCATACAGGCACTTCTTATCTTATTTGCTGAGAAGTTGCGACGAACACATAAAAGTAGGAAGGGTTCCAGTTGGGCTGAGCTAGAGCAATAAAACTAGATATCAAGGTGAGAAGGGTGGTGCGGGCGTCTGCTATTGGCCCGTTGCCCCCTAGCTGCTGGTAGCTGGTAAAAATTGCGGTGGCTTGGAACTAAAGAACAAAAATGCCACCAAGACGGATCGTTAGCAAATAAGAGTTGCAAGAGTGATGCTGTAAACGTCTCCAAAGTCTACACAGCATTATACTGCCACGTAAAAATTTTATTATAGGCAAATAAATGTATTCTCGCCGGCAACTCCGAGTAGCAATTGCACAGGGATGGGCGGAAAGCGATCATTTATACTTTCTGGAATTGGGCCATTTACGGTTTATTAGAAAAAAAAGCTTTGTTCGCCATAATCATGCATCTATAGTGCGAACACGTCGCCTTGACGTGGCTAGCTTTCGCGGTTTCATGACGTCGCGTGACTTACAGGGGAAGTGGGTGCAGCCCGAAATCTTATGACCATTAGCAAAACATCCATCGAAACGACAATAGGTATTTTTCTTTTCTTTGGTCTCATCGTGCATTGTCATTCTGTACATTGTCATTGTCGACACACAATAGCACATGGGGAGTTACAGCAGTTAACGTGACGCCGCCTAGCAGACCAAGAAGTCGGGACGAGAAAGTAGCTCAAAAATATTTTGACGAGTCGCGAGAAGCTAATTGCAAAAATGGCATAGAAACGTTTCGAACAGTTTCACGTTATAGCGACACAGAATTAATATACTGTCTTACTTTTGGGCCGAAATACAAACAAAACAACACGCTAATATTAACAAAAAAGCTTCAAAATGCATCCTGTTAGCTTCTAAAACACTCCTTACTCAAGCAAGCCGTCTTATCTGTCTAGGTTCTGCGCATTTTTCTCCACAATCACGTCTATGATGCATAATGTCTCAACGCTCAGACCCCTCGACTACTCCTTGATGACACTTTAAAAGCGTTGCGTCTGACAGGAGTGTCGTCGCGTGCGTGGACTGTAGTCTTGGTTCGTCGAGGCGCACCTGCAGCGTCACAACTCATAACGTGTCGAAGACGACTTTGCGTGGTGCCTGTTGCACTCTGGCAGATCGGCAATCATATCAGCTAGTGCTGGTGTCAGCTAGCTAGGGCAACCAATGTCAGCTAGTGCTCCTGCCACGCACAGAATAGTCTTGACCTTCCGCCAGCGCCAGCGCGTCCGCGACCAACGTCACAAGCGCTGATGTACCTCAAGTGCCCGGCTAGATCGAGACCAGCGGCGATTCAGGAACGGATCAGTATTTCGGCGAGCCTCATCGTCGGATGGGTTGTCTCTGGTTCGCCATGGTAAGGTCTTGGAGCCCCAGCTTGGTGCGTCACGGCCGTCGTCAGGAACGCTACACACAGGCCACCTGGTTCCGCTATGCGCGGGTCAATCCACCAAGATTGCTCTCCCCTGCACCCTCCCTTTGTTCTTCCATTTGCTAGCCAGATTTTTTTTTGCTCCTTTTGGTCACCCTTGTTCTTCTCACAGTGCTGTTCTAATGACACTTCTTACTCGAGACACTTCTGAATGCTATTATAGAACGCACTACTCATCTGATGGATCATGTTTATAAACAAAAGAGCAAATAGCAAACCCAATTAAAAAGTAATCAAAGTCGCTTTGGCGAGCTGCTGCCGCTCCACTGAGAAGGCGCGTTCACGTCTCTCGGCGTCACTGCAGAGAATACCGCTTTAGTGAACCAAACTTTTAAACTTTTCTTATACAGTAATGTGCCGGTTGTACCGTAATTAAACCTCTTCCTTTAGTTTTCTTCGTACTCCTACTCTCTCAGCTAACGTAAAGGCAGCGAGCTCACAAAAAGGGTTTCTGAAAACCCCTCTCCTTACCAGGCATCGGCTCCCTAGTATTAAATGACAAGAAGCGTTGTGCCATCGCACTCAGTGGTGTTATTCGCGTCTTACTGAAATCACCAAAGGACCAGGTAAGTCTTTATATTTAATGTGGACGAGGTTGAAGAATGTTGCTGCAAAAAAGAGTGCCAGAAATGTTGTGCGGCGCTCCGTTAGGGGTAAGAAATGCCTTCGCTACCTATGACTCTAGCAGACGGTGGTGTCACTCCAGTGTGTGGTTTCAAGGGATTTAGAAAGAAATGAGCCCGATTCATTCTTATTGCGCGTTTATATCAATTTTAACCCTATAATAATAATTTTTGCTTTATGTGATAACTTTAAACTGTTGTACTTAGGAACCATTTATTATTATTTTGCAGCTGCGCACAAATGAAGGTTGCATACAACCTAATGGAACGCCGTTTAAAAACGGAAAAGGCTGCTTGGTAAGCATCACTGCGCCTTATGATATTGCGAAAGCTGTTTGCGCATTTCATCACTGCTATGCTCACTCATCATTGTCCCTTCTCGCATTCTTCTCGCCTATCTTGTCTCATTGCTCGGAGAACTGCATGTACCCGGACAATGCCTCGAACTATTCTTGAAATTCGCATTGCTTTCTAGAGGTGTAGAGCGAGGAAGGCCAATCATAAAATCTCGTACATCGGAACTATTTTAACCATTGTCGCCTATGCACTTCTTTATTTTATTGCCATATATGCAGCCAAACTCTATTTCTAGTCAAAAAATAAATAATTTTTGCCACATTACTTCGTTAGTGTTTGTGTTCATCATGAAATGAACAATCAGCAATAAAATAAAATGTGTTGTTACCGTTAGCTCATTGAATATCCCTACTCGATTATTCTACATATGCATGAACAACAAGCAAGTTTAAAGTGGAGTCTAGCGCAGACTGAATCTGACGTTACCCAGTTATCACCGCTAGACAAAAGCTTTCGTGCTTGAGTAACCATGTTTTTACCGAAGGCAGATACTCTGTCCCACTTACACTCTTAATCTGGATCCACATAAGATCCACTTATTAGCTGGAACTTTTTGCAAAAAAGTTCCAGTTATAAATTTGGAACTGCGTTCCACATACTTTAAAAGGTAGATGGAAAAGTGCACCGCTTTTTTTTTACTCATTGGTTCCGCGGATCGTCGTTCCAGAGAAATGTATATGGAACCCTGTTCCAAATAAACGGGTTCAGGTACTGGAAAGTGCATTCACATAAAATAGTCATGGTTATATTGGGTGCGCCATTCCAAGTACTTCCAGACCTGCTTTTTTATATAAAACAGTGTTCTAATAGACAGGAATCTGTCCTACGGGTTCCC
This sequence comes from Dermacentor andersoni, assembly GCF_023375885.2. Classification (NCBI taxonomy): domain Eukaryota; kingdom Metazoa; phylum Arthropoda; class Arachnida; order Ixodida; family Ixodidae; genus Dermacentor; species Dermacentor andersoni. The sequence goes on along the minus strand of NC_092816.1, from coordinate 112,015,371 downwards.
ACTTCTGCAATATCTTTAGTTTCCCTGTCAGTACGAACTGAGGTCAAATGTCAAGCTGGCTCATGCATTGGTGTCAAAAGGAAGCCACCGGTATTATTTTCACAGCACAGCCTTGGCATGTGTCCTGCGGGGATACCAAAAATTGGAAAGTAGAAATTTTAGCAGAAGTCTGGTCCCTGACAGTTCCCAACACTTGCCTGTTAGAGCACAGTTCTATATGAAAGTAGGTTTGAGGTACCTGGAATGGTACAGTGGAAAATTTGGCTTCACCTGCCGGACCCTGTTTTGGCCTTTAGCTGCCTGTAAAAGAAACAAGGTACTTAAATTAAAACACCTATGAAGCAAATTATTACACTGCTTTTCAAAACGAGTAAACTTTATTGAGCGGCAGTATTGCATCCACTTAAGACACATACGTCTCAAATTTCATAGACAATGACTTGTCAAGAAGGAACAAATGCCAAAAAAGAAAGAAGACTAGGCTCTAAGTGCCAATCACGCACATCCCCCTATATTTAGCTCTTGCCTATATAAGGCAAGAGCGAAAGATAAAGGTAAGAAATTCTGGAAAACAAGTGAGCAATCTTTAAATAAACAAAAAACTCAGCCTTGAAAAATACAAGTGAGATACCCTAAAGAAAAAAAGAGACGAAAGCAAGCCAGCCTTGAAACATACATTATGCAAAAAAGAGGTGACGCGTGCAGACAGGATACAAGAGTAGAGAAGTGGACAACACAAAGGCTGACTCTCAACTGAAGGGAGCATTGAGGCGAAAAAAGAAAGAACACTCAAAGCTCAAAGGCTCAAAACACAAAGAACACACCACGTGTCAGTCGGGTACGTGTGCCGCTCTACGTGAGAGATAACTGTTAAGGCACTTACTCTCTTGCTTATGTAAAGTAATCGAAGGCTGACTCACGCACGCACTTCCACCGTTATAGATATGCAATGCCTCTACCATAAGACGCGTATCTTCATTCTTATGCCTGCACAATATCGCGCATTCATCTAAGTCTGGCTTGCAGTTACAATCTTGGCAATGTAGGGAAAGATTAGAAGGCGATCCACCAGTTAACGACCTTTTATGTGATTATGTGAGCCTCTGATTGATACACCGCCCCATTTACCCTACGTAAAACTGGCCACAGCTAAGGGGAATATTTAAATGCAACACGCGGACATCCTGTCCGCGGGAAGTCTGCACAGGAAGTCCGCGTGTTGCATTTCTTATTCTCATTTTAAGAGGTCTGACCCTGTCCTACCGTTAGTTAATTTCCTTGTGGAGCATAAACTTGGGCCAGTAATATCTGACAAGGAAGGTTATTTCGTAATTGTGCCAGATGACATGTTTTCAGAAAAAAGCGATTTCAACCATAGAAAAGAATTCACAGCCAGTAAAACTTAAGCCCTAAGCAACGTGCGGTTGACCTCCTGTCAAGACATAATCTTGATAGGGTTGTCTGTAATGTCAAGAAAGCAAGATCCCTCACCTTAGAACTGCTTTCCTGGCGAAGACCCATAAGCAAGAAATTCCTTTTCGTGCTATAGTGTCACAGAAAGGGACATGGAAGGTCTGTGTCGCTAGTTACCTACAGAACTGCTTAGCTTCAATAGTTTTTTCGGGTCCCTTTTGCTTGCGTAATTCTCAGGCACTAGTTCAGTATTTGAGAGAGGAAAATCGTGGTGATTGCACAGCTTTTAGTATTGATATCGAAGACCTGGATTATTCCTTGCTGCATGACGGGTTGCTAAATTCCGTAAATTAGTGCATTAAAGAACAAGTGCAAGAGTCAGCTTTTATTGACAGATGCGGTGTTTCCACAGAAAGGAAGGAAAACTTTATTTGGTCCTGCAAGTAGTGATAATTAACTACTAAGCGGGCCACTCCCACGTCGGGACCGGAAGGCCAAGCCTCACGGCCACGTCGTGAGCCTGCTGGACAACCCAGAATTGTTCATCCAGGTCCGGGCTGCGAAGTGCAGCCTCCCACCTGGACGCATCCTTGATCGCCGAGTCTTCAATTCTTTCGCGAGACCAGAGCATGTGTTCGAGCGTGGCTAAAGCACCATAATCTTGGCAATAAGGCTCTGTATCCGTCTCCGGATAAAACATGTTCAGTCTCCGTGGGCAAGGATAAGTACCAGTCTGTAGTTAGCGTAATGTAAGTGCCTGAGCCCTGTTTAGTTTAGGATGCGGCAAACTGTAAACTCTGCGATTAAGAAGGTAATACTTCGTGATTTCATTGTCTGTGGAAAGGAAGTCTCTGTTCTCGGGGAGTACCGCCACCCCGTTTCGCGGGGCAGACCGGAGGGTAAGATCTCGCGCTGCCTGATGAGCGGACTCATTGAGATTCGGAGGGGCTCCCTCGATCATCCCAAGGTCAGCAGGGAACCAACATAAGTAGTGCTGAAAGATCTCACATGTCTGTATAATTTTAAAAGCAACCTTAGCCACCGAGCCCTTCTCAAAGGCCCTAACGGCCGACTTTGAATCGCTATATACAAAAGGCCTGCGCCTGTCAACCAGGGCGAGCGCAATAGCCGCTTGCTCCGCGACCTCTGGCTTATCAGTCCGAACGGTAGCAGCGTTAACGACACTGCCCTCATTGTCCACGAGAACTATGGTAAACACCTTTCTCTCCTCGTTAAAAGAAGCATCGACGAAGTCAACATTGTGAATCTCATCACGAATGAGTCTCAGTAGGCAAGCTCCCCTGGCCTTTCTTCTACCAACATTTACCTCCGGATGCATGTTCCTGGGAACAAGCTTGACGTGATATCGACTACGGACCTTCAAGGGAATACCGACATGAAGCTGCGAAATCTTCTCCTGAGGAACACCTAACTCTCTCAATATCTGCCGACTCGTGCTAGTCGTAGAGAGACCCACCACCTGCTTCCTCTCCGGAGCCTCAGCTATCTCATCAGAGGTACTATGAATTCCCAGCTGGAGAAGCCGGTCGGTGCTGGTGCACATTGGCACTCCCAACACTTTCTTCGTGATCTTCCTAATCTGCGGGTCAAGCTTCTTCTCCGATGGTTTCCACTTGTGCATGGCCGCCACATAAGTAAAGTGACACAATACAAATGCGTGCATAAGTCTAATCAGACTATCCTCCTTGAACCCCGTCTGCCTGTTGGCCACCCTCTTCACTAGGCGTACCGCATTTTCTGTCTTGGCAATGATCTTCTGGATTGTCAGCGTGTTGGCGCCGTTCGACTCAATAATCATCCCCAGAACCCTGATCTTATCAACCCTAGGTATGAGGTCGGCATTTCTTGTACGAAGCTGAATGCTCAGCTGGTCCACGGGGATCCATCCCCTTGGCTTGGGTCCCCTTCTAATGGGACTGTACAGCAACAGCTCCGACTTGGAGGGGGAGCACCTTAACCCCGTCGGGTCCAAATAATTCTCAATTACAGCTACTGCCTCCTGCAGGACACTTTCAATATAGCCCTCACTACCACCGGGACACCATATGGTCACGTCATCTGCATACATGGTGTGCCTAATCCCTTCAATCTCCAATAGCTACTTGGTCAATCCGACCATGGCCAGATTGAACAATGTGGGCGAGATGACGGCCACCTTAGGAGTGCCCCTTTCTCCAAGATTTAACATCTTCGACTCCAGCTCCGCAACCTTCAAGGTAGCCTTCCTGCCTGACAGGAAGGACCTGACATAGTCATGAAAGCGCCCGCCGAGGCCAAGATCCGAAATAGACTTAAGAATATAAGAGTGCCGAACGATGTCAAAAGCCTCCTCCAGGTCCAGCCCAAGGATGGCCTTAACGCCCCTTTCATCTCCATCAATGACCTGATGCTTGATGAGCTTCATTGCGTCTTGAGTCGACAGCCTGGCCTGAAAATCAATCATAGTGTGGGGGGTAGACCTGGTTCTCCTCAAGGTACCTTGTAAGCCGATTCAGCACCGGATGCTTGGCTACATTGCCCACACACGAAGTGAGCGAAATAGGCCTTAAGTTATCAATGCTCGGGCCTTTGCCAGCCTTGGGAATCAGCATCGTGAGAGCTGTCTTCCACTGCTCCGGAACCACCCCGTCTCTCGACATAGCGTTAACCTCCCCGGTAAGGTACTTGATTGACCTATCGCCCACATTCTTCAAAAGCTTGTTCGAAATATCGTCCGGTCCGGGAGCCAACTTGCTTTTAAGGTTATGCAAAACCGTGCGTACCTCTTCCACAGAAAATTCCTCATCTAGGGAAAAGTTGTCTTCTCCCGTGCAGGCCTGCTCCATCAGAAGAGCATCCGGGTCCGCAACAGGAACGTATTTGTTGGCCAGCTTTTCAACCAGCTCTTCCTCCGAGGCAGACCCCACTGCTTCGTGTACAGCTCTAGCAAGGACGTGCCCCTGACTAACTCTCGTATTGGAGTCGTTCAGCAAATGCTTAAGCAAGCCCCACGACCTCCCGTTGCGCTCCTGCTCGTCCACCGAGTTGCATACCTCATCCCACTGTTGAATAGACAAAAGCTTACAGTGCACCTCAATCAGCTTATTCCGCTCGGAAATCTTTTTACGCAGCCTGCGATTAAGCCGCTGCCCCTTCCACCTAGCCAGCATAGACCGCTTGGCTTCAATCAGATGGGCCAGCCTGCTATCAACACTATCCACCTCCAAATCCGTAATGATCTCCTTCGTAGCCTCAGTTACATCCTCCCTCACCTGGGTGAACCAATCCTCCAGGGACGGCCCATACAGGCCTTCGAATTCCTTCCCCCTTTCTCCTCTCTCCTCCCGAATCATCCGAAACTTATCCCAGTCTATAAACGTTAACGCCCTAGGGCGCCTACCCTCAACCTCAAAAACGACTTGGTTAATATAATGATCACTACCTAGGTCTTCGGCAAGATTGCACCAAATAGGCTTGGCCGCGTTCTTTACAAAGCAGAGGTCAGGGGTAGTATTCCTACACGTCGACGTTCCTATACGTGTCGGAAAGGCAGGGTCAGTGACCAGCGTAAGGTCAAACTCCGCAGCGTTCTGCCAAATGTTTCTCCCTTTAACTGTGTCATGCTTGTAACCCCACACATGATACGGAGCATTAAACTCCCCAGCCACGATCAGCGGATGGTCCCCGGCAAGCTTAGAAGCCTTCTGCAGAAGCAGGTTGAATCTCTGCACCCTGTCCTTCAGGACACTATACACGTTCAGAATAACACGCTTTTCTTGTTCACCCGGTTATGAATCAGCTCAATCATGACATATTCCAGGGAACTGAATGGTATCTTAAGATCATGGACCACCTTCGTCCGTTTGCTATCCAACAGAATGCAGGTCCCCCAAGCTTTGGATCCGCCGAAGACGGTTCGGTAGTCTGTCGAGAAACTTCTTCCGCCATTGTCTCCTGCAGTAGAATAGCCTGCGTCCTACCTTTACACGTGCGAATATACTGCTGTAGAGGCACCCGTTTACAAGCATACACCCTACAGTTCCATTGCAACACACAAAAAACCTCATTTTGTCGCGTCATGTTGAAGCAGTTGCTGCGAGCCATCTTGCTGAGCCTGAGACTTCCTTTTCGAGGAACCAGCCGACTGAGCTCCGGACCTAAGAAGGGGAGAGGCACTCAGAGTTGATTTGTTTTTGAACACCTCTATTCTACATTGCAGCTCCTTGAACCTCCCGTCAATCGAGCCGAGTGACTCTGTGAGACGCGTATTAAGTTGCGCCAGACCATCGTTGACCTGCTTAACACTATCTACAACACTCGACAGCACCTTCTTCACCTCAGATCTCAGCTTCCTCGACGCGGGCTCCTCCTCATTAGTCATCGCCTTCCTCTTTGAGGGCCGCGACCCACTAGCCTCACCTACATCAGCAAAATCCATGCTCTCTATGGGCTTAGGCATTTCCCTCTCGGCCGGTGCAGGTCCTGCCACACCCTTAAGGGCCGGGATTTCTGCCCTAAGCAGCCTCACCATTTCTCTCAACTCTGCGCTTTCCTGTTCTAGCCTCTTGAATCTCGCCTTATTCTTGCTTTGCTCTGGCCTTACCAAACTAGGCATCTCTGTTCTAGCACTTGTGCGCTCCGCCCAGGTAGTACCACTGGCCGTTCCTCTCGGGCCCTTGCCTTTAGACCCTGCAACACACCACTCTCGCGCACACCCTGTCGCGCAGTCCCGTTGGGGCCACGCGCAGTCTCAGTTCCCAACTGCCCGTCCAGTCCGAAGCGCACCTTAGACGCCGATCTGCTCCCAGATCGGCCACCGGAGCGGCTGCGAGATGTTCTGCCAGGTCTCCTTGATCTTAATCGTGAACGTCGACGCCCACGATCTTGTCCTTGCCCTGTCTCCAGCGTCTTCCCCAACGTCTGGAACTGGCTTTCGTCGTATCTGAAGCCTCCCTTCTCTTCATCCTCCCCCTTGATGACCGCCATGGCCCACTCAAAACGACGGCGCCGGACCACATATGGGGTACGGAACCACTGCTGGTACTCCTTGGCAGCCGTGATATGCCCTCCCCCACACAGTTCACACTTGGGCGTACACCGGTGGGCCTCACCGGGATTGGTGCTTTTCTATAAATTATTTCAATGTACTTGAACTCGACGCTGATTGGGTGGAGAGATGGCGATTTTGTACAGAAATCAGGCATTTGTATTGGCTCAAAGGTTGCCCCTATTTTTAGCAATATTTACCTGAATAAGGTTGACAGCTGCTTAGAAAAAGCCTTAGGTGATTACGTTATCAAGATATTTCGTTACGTTGATGATTACCTGATTTTCTGCAATAGGGAAGAATTCGATTCGGCTGCTTTTCAGTAAGTGAGCAATTTAAACTTTATGGAGGAGGATTAAAATTTACCAAGGAATTTCCTCAGCGACGCGTAATTCAGTTTCTAGACATTTCCTTGGTCTTCCAACAAAATCACGTAAGTTGGCAATACTCCCCAACATCTTCGAAGCCGTTGTTAAACTTTCAATCCATGCATTCCAAAGTAGTAAAAAATGGAATTGCCCATGTCGTGCCTTAAGTATTCTCTCACCAGGTCCTGCATGCACAAAATGAGCGCGTTTTAATGCGCAGGTCTAGCGCTTATTAGAAGCAGCCTACCCTAGTGTAGTAGCGGCCACTGTGGCGGAACACCGAAAAAGTCGGTTTCGAGGGGGACGGACGTGATTACAAAAGCAGTATTAGCAAAAAAAATAGTGGCTATTCCGTACATTCATTCAGTGTCGCAGAGGCCTAAAATAGTTGCAAGTAGATATGATGTTAATGTTGCTTTCACTGCTCCCAATAAGCTAGGTAAGATATGCGCTGCCGTGCAGAGTAAAAAGGAGCAGGTAGAAGGCAAAAGAAGAACGGATATTTGTCCAGTGAAGCACAATAAGAACAATAGTTTTACTGACTGTCGTATGGGTGTAGTTTAGAATATTCCCCTTAGCTGTGGCCAATTCTACGTGGGGCAAACGGGACAGTGTATCAATCAGAGGCTAATGGAACAAAAAAGGTCGTTAACTCGTGGTTTGCCTACTAATCTATCGCTACACTGCCAAGACTGTAACTGCATGCCAGAGTTAGATGAATGCGCGATATTGTACAGGCATAAGAATGAAAATACGCGTCTTATGGTAGAGGCATGGCCTATCCATAACGGGGAATTGCGTGCGTGAGTCAGCTTTCGATTCCTTTGCATAAGGAAGAGATTAAGTGCCTTAACAGTTATCTCCCACGTAGGCCGGCATCTTTCTTTTTTCGCCTCAGTGCTCCCTTCAGTTGATAGTAGGCGTTCGTGTTGTCCACTTCTCTACTCTTGTGTCCTGTCGGCCCGCCTCACCTCTTTTTTGCGTAATAAATCTTTACCAACTAGCTCAGCTTTCTGTTGTTCTAAGTTTTTAAACATAGAGCTGGCGTTTTGCCCTGGTGATAAAAAATCGTAAAAGAAGGGACGACTTCACAATGTTGCTGCTGGCATGCCGCTTTTACCTACGAAACATTTAGCACGTCAATATTAGGCCTGACCGCTTGAGGTTTTTGAGCAGAAACTTTATCTTAAACGACATGAAGCCACTGTCAGTTGGCTCACCCTTCACAACAACAGTGTGCACAAGTCCCAAAAGCTGTCCAAATGCGCATGGGTACGACAGGTTTAAAACAAAATATACAGTCAACAGGAGGATGACTGCCTTCTCAGGTGATGATGGAGGTGACAATGCCCCTGTGTTTTTTGCAGGCAATTTTGAAGTTGCCACCCTGATTGAAAATGCTAGAGCGTGGTGGAGACCAGTTTCCAAGTTCTTGTGCCTTTAAAAAAGAGAAGCAGCAAATTTTAACTACACAATGGCTTTAAATTGTGGTGTTAGTGATGGTACCCTTGTTATAAAAATAATTTATTTCACTATGACTTTTTGGCTTCCTTTGTTTCAACCCTGCAAAAGGCGCCAGCGTGCGCAAAAATTCTACGAGCATGCAGCATCGACGACTGCTTAGTGTGAATAGAATCACTGCGTCGTTTCTGGAAAAAGCGTTACACATTTCTGCTTCCAAGTACTTAGGTTTTCAGTTTTCGCAAAAATTTCTAAACAGATTACAGTTGTGAGTTTGCATCGTAAGAGGGCTGAAGAATTTGTAAGTCGGCTGCTGAGAATGCAGTAAATGATATACCCATGAAAGCTAACCTAGCTAAACCAAACGTCACAGGAAGGCAATACTGCTCACAAAGCGCTAATATGCATAACCGATTATAACATTGTAGAACACCTAAACAAAAACGAGGTGGGGGTGCTTGTTTAGAAGTGCGAGAGCACTGCTTTTTCATCTTGGGATTAACAACGACGCAAGAAAATGGCGACCAAACGGGAACACGTGCCCCACGTGGGACTTGGAATTTCCAAATTCCGAACTAACAAAATCTAGTTCGTTGTGCCATACTGCGTGCCTACATCGAGGCAACGGGCGTTCCCCCCTTCCGACTTCGTTACTGAGTACTTGAACTCGATAAATGTACTCCTTTGCAGACTCTAGAGGCTGACTGGCTATTCGGAATTCTTGTTCCCTTGCCAGGCTATTGAGCATTATCTTCGTCTTCTGCATAATAATCTTCAACCCCACGCTCACGCTTTCTGGCTTAAGGTTCTCATTCATTATTGTAGTTCCTCTTCAGTGTTGCTGAAGAGGACAATGTCACCCGGAAACCTGGCGTTGCTGAGATATTCGCCGTTGATCCTCACTCCAAAGCCTTCCCAGTGTAATACCTTGAACACATCTTCTAAGCATTGTGGGAGTAGCATTGAAGAAAATGTGTCTCTTTGCTTGAGCCCTTTCTTCATAGGTATCTTTCTACTTTTCTTGCTGAGAAGCATAGCGGTTGTGGAATCTTTGTGGATATTTCGCCAAGATAGTCACGCAATTCTCCTGTAGCCTTTGATTACGCAATTACTCTGTGACTGCTAGTGTCTCTACTGCTGGTATTCTGTTAAGTGCTTGGTGTGTTTTGTTGTTCGAGAACTACGTGTATCTGTTTGTAGTAAGTAGTCACTGGCATTATTTTCATACTGCAATTAAGAAGGAAAAGAAACTTAAGGCGAAGTAGTCGAGCTTGATTTTGTATATTGGGCGGTTCAGCTTGCATTAATAGTTCTGTAGGGGAGCCAAGACGGCGATACTTATTAAAAATGAATGTAATCGCTTTCCTTTGTACGTTCTCCAATTTTGCTATGTACTGTTTACGGAAGGGAAACGAACATACTATTCCATAATCCAGTATAGAGCGATCTAGTGACAGGTATGCTAACTGTTTAGTATCCATTGATGCTGATCTAAGCGAGCGTTTTAACAAGTATAGAACTGTCAGTGCTTTATTAACAATATATGTTACCAGCTTGCCCTATTTAAGATCTGATAAAATTATGACACTTAAATATTTATACTCTTCTACCTTCTTTAACATCTGTCCTTCTAAATAATGTGTGTAGTTCATCGGCGCTCTTTTATTCGTCACAATCATGCAAACTGTTTTTCCTGTGTTAATTATAGTCTGCCACGTTTGGCACCATTGTGTTGTATTTTCAGGTTCATTGTTTAAGGTTATCTGGTCATCACGAAAGGCTATTTCCTTGTAGATAACGCACTCGTCTACATAACCATAACCCTGTCTGAAGATCATACAATACCGCCGAAGAGCTCTCGTAGTCACCATGCTTTAAGCGTGCTCGAAAGTGAAGTCACCATCCCGCCTCGCTCCAGCATTGTCATTTCCGTTTCAAAACACCTGCCGACGTAGAAGGCGTCATCGAGGGTGGCCAACGCCTACTGCTACACCGTGAAATTTGCGTCGAAAGAGGGATCGCTCGACTCCACGGAGGGAACACGGAAGTGATGCTAACCAACTTCAGCCAAGAGTTCAAGCACATCAGCAAGGGCACGACAATCGCGTACATCGAGGAAATTGTGGAAACAAGTAATGCCTTTGTCCTCTCAGATTCTGCCGCATCTACCCCGCCGACCATAGTCCCCGAACCAGACTGCGACGTAAATGCAAGTCTCCCCATGAGCAAGCAGCCAAAGCTCAGAAGTCTTGCCCCAACGATACAAGGACTGCTTTTCGACTTCATCGAAGATTCGACAAACATCAGTTGCAAAGCATTGCATAATAACCGAAGAGTGCGCCCAACCATTCCGCCAGAGCCCTTACCGAGTTTTGACGCGAGAATGTGAAGCTATTAGGCAACAAGTCGACGAAATATTCCGCTACGGCATCATCCAGCCATCGAAAAGCCCGTGGGCATCTCCTGTTGTCCTGGTGAAGAAAAAGGACGGAACCCTACCTTTCTGTGTCGATTATCGTCGTCTGAACAAGATCACGAAGACAGACGTATACCCCCTCCCACGCATAGACGACGCATTGGATCGGCTCTGCAACGCTAAATAATTCTCGTCATCATCATCATCAGCCTGGTCACGCCCACTGCAGGGCAAAGGCCTCTCCCATACTTCTCCAACAACCCCGGTCATGTACTAATTGTGGCCATGCCGTCCCTGCAAACTTCTTAATCTCATCCACCCACCTAACTTTCTGCCGCCCCCTGCTACGCTTCCCTTCCCTTGGGATCCAGTCCGTAACCCTTAATGACGATCGGTTATCTTCCCTCCTCATTACATGTCCTGCCCATGCCCATTTCTTTTTCTTGATTTCAACTAAGATGTCATTAACTCGCGTTTGTTCCCTCACCCAATCTGCTATTTTCTTATCCCTTAACGTTACACCTATCATTCTTCTTTCCATAGCACGTTGCGTCGTCCTCAATTTGAGTAGAACTCTTTTCGTAAGCCTCCAGGTTTCTGCCCCGTAGGTGAGTACTGGTAAGACACAGCTATTATATACTTTTCTCTTGAGGGATAATGGCAACCTGCTGTTCATGATCTGAGAATGCCTGCCAAACGCACCCCAGCCCATTCTTATTCTTCTGATTATTTCCGTCTCATGATCCGGATCCGCCGTCACTACCTGCCCTAAGTAGGTGTATTCCCTTACGACTTCCAGTGTCTCGCTGCCTATTGTAAATTGCTGTTCTCTTCGGAGACTGTTAAACATTACTTTAGTTTTCTGCAGATTAATTTTTAGACCCACTTTTCTGCTTTGCCTCTCCAGGTCAGTGAGCATGCATTGCAATTGGTCCCCTGAGTTACTAAGCAAGGCAATATCATCAGCGAATCGCAAGTTACTAAGGTATTCTCCATTAACTTTTATCCCCAATTCTGCCCAATCCAGGTCTCTGAATACCTCCTGTAAACACGCTGTGAATAGCATTGGAGAGATCACATCTCCCTGCCTGACGCCTTTCTTTATTGGGATTTCGTTGCTTGCTTTATGGACGACTATGGTGGCTTTGGAGCCGCTATAGATATCTTTCAGTATTTTTACATACGGCTCGTCTACACCCTGATTCCGTAATGCCTCCATGACTGCTGAAGTTTCGACAGAATCAAACGCTTTCTCGTAATCAATGAAAACTATATATAAGGGTTGGTTATATTCCGCAGATTTCTCTATCACCTGATTGATAGTGTGAATATGATCTATTGTTGAGTAGCCTTTATGGAATCCTGCCTGGTCCTTTGCTTGACAGAAGTCTAAGGTGTTCCTGATTCTATTTGCGATTACCTTAGTAAATAGTTTGTAGGCAACGGACAGTAAGCACATCGGTCTATAATTTTTCAAGTCTTTTGCGTCTCCTTTCTTATGAATTAGGATTATTTTAGCGTTCTTCCAAGATTCCGGTACGCTCGAGGTCATGAGGCATCGCGTATACAGGGTGGCCAGTTTCTCTAGAACAATCTGTCCAGCATCCTTCAACAAATCTGCTGTTACCTGATCCTCCCCAGCTGCCTTCCCCCTTTGCATATCTCCCAAGGCTTTCTTTACTTCTTCCGGCCTTACCTTTGGGATTTCGAATTCCTCTAGACTATTTTCTCTTCCATTATCGTCGTGGGTGCCACTGGCACTGTATAAATCTCTATAGAACTCCTCGGCCACTTGAACTATCTCATCCATATTAGTAATGATATTGGCGGCTTTGTCTCTTAACGCATACATCTGATTCTTGCCAATTCCTAGTTTCTTCTTCACTGTTTTTAGGCTTCCTCCGTTCCTGAGAGCATGTTCAATTCTATCCATATTATACTTCCTTATGTGAGCTGTCTTGCGCTTGTTGATTAACTTCGAAAGTTCTGCCAGTTCTATTCTAGCTGTAGGGTTAGAGGCTTTCATACATTGGCGCTTCTTGATCAGATCTTTCGTCTCCTGCGATAGTTTGCTGGTATCCTGCCTAATGGAGTTACCACCGACTTCCATTGCACACTCCTTAATGATGCCCACAAGATTGAAGTTCATTGCTTCAACACTAAGGTCCTCTTCCTGAGTTAAAGCCGAATACCTGTTCTGTAGCTTGATCTGGAATTCCTCTATTTTCCCTCTTACCGCTAACACATTATTCGGCTTCTTATGTACCACTTTCTTCCGTTCCCACCTCAGTTCTAGGCTAATTCGAGTTCTTACCATCCTGTGGTCACTGCAGCGCACCTTGCCGAGCACTTCCACATCTTGTCGATGGACCTCGTCGATGGACCTCGTCGATGGACCTCAAGTCTGGCTATTGGCAGATAGAAGTCGGCGAAAGAGATCGCAAAACGACCGCCTTCATCACCCCAGACGGCCTCTACGAGTTCAAGGCTATGCCATTCTGACTGTGCTCGGCGCCTGCAACGTTCCAGCGCGTCACGGACACGGTTTTAGCAGGATTGAAGTGGCAGACCTGTCTCATATACTTGGATAACGTCGTCGGCTTCGTCGGAAATTTCGACGATAACGTTAGGCGGCTTGCAACAGTACTGGAGGCGATCAAATCATCAGGGCTCACTTTGAAGACAGAAAAGCGCCGCTTCGCTTACGACGAGCTTCTGTTCCTAGGCCACGTCATCAGCAAATCTGGAGTTCGACACGGCGCGCAGAAAACCACTGCCATCGCAAATTTCCCGCAGCCCATCGACAAGAAGGCAGTGCGTAGATTCCTTGGCACGTGTGCCTACTACAGGTGCTTTGTCAAGGACTTTTCACGCATCGCTGAGCCGCTAACGCATCTAACCGAATCTGATGTCGAGTTCAAATGGCAAACGCCACAGGCCGACTCATTCGAAGAACTAAAATGACGCATGCAGTCACCGCCGGCACTCGCACATTTCGACGAAGACGCCGATGCCGAAATCCACACTGACGCCAGTAGCCTAGGCCTCGGTGCAGTCCTAGACAGAAGAAAGGCGGACATGAACGGGTGATATCTTATGCTAGCCGGTCGCTGTCAAAAGCGGAAGGCAATTATTCTACGAATGAAAAGGAATGTCTGGCCATCATTTGGGCTACAGCAAAATTCCGCCCTTAGCTATATGGCAGGCCATTCAAAGTCCTCAGCGACCATCACGCGTTGTGTTGGCTAGCCAGCTTAAAGGACGCTTCAGGACGGCTGGCGAGGTGGAGCCTCAGACTGCAAGAATATGACGTCACGGTAATCTACAAGTCCGGACGAAAGCACTCAGACGCCGACTGCTTATCACGCGCCCTCATCGATCCCCCGCCGGAAGACGACGTGGATGACGACGCCTTCCTCGGAATAATAAGCGCAGAATACTTTACTAAAGAGCAACGAGCAGACGCGGTGCTAAAAGGCCTTGTCGAGTATTTGGAAAGGAACACCGACGTAGTACTTAGGGCATCTAAGCGCGGATTGTCTTCGTTCACATTACAAAACAACCTGCTCGTAAAAAAGAACCACTCACCAGTCCATGCCAGCTACCTTCTTGTTGTTCCGTCGGCGCTGCGTCCAGAAGTACTGTACGCCCTACATGATGGTCCAACGGCTGGGCACCTCGTATTCTCCCGAACGCTGTCGAGGATACAAGAAAGGTATTACTGGCCGCGTCTGACCGCCGACGTCACTCGTTACGTCAAGACATGCCGAGACTGTCAGCGACGAAAGACACCACTGACAAGGCCAGGATTACTACAGCCGATCAAACCTCCTTGCCGACCATTTCAGCAGATCGGGATGGGTTTGTTGGGACCGTTTCCGTCGTCAACATCTGGAAATAAGTGGATCGTCGTGGCGACGGACTATCTCACCCGCTTCGCTGAAACTAAAGCTCTGCCGAAAGGCAGCGCAGCCGAAGTGGCGAAATTTTTCGTCGAGAACATTCTGCTGTGACATGGTGCCCCAGACGTCCTCATCACCGACAGAGGAACAGCGTTTACAGCAGAGCCCACCCAAGCCATTCTGCAGTACAGCCATACAATGCACATGAGCACAACTGCCTATCACCGGCAGACATGCTAGCAATGTACGTCGACGTCGAGCACAAGACGTGGGACGCGGTCCTGCCGTACGTAACCTTTGCTTACAACACGGTGGTGCAGGAAACAACACAGATCACGCCATTTAAGCTGGTTTACGGCAGGAATCCGACGACGACGCCCGAGGCCGTGTTGCCGCACGTCACCGACGAAGAGAATCTTGACGTCGCGACCTTTCTCCAGCGCGCCGAAGAAGCCCGACAACTCGCCCGCCTTCGGATCAAAATCCAGCAGCGTACCGACAGCCGACACTACAACCTCCGACGACGCTTCATCGAGTACGAGCCCTGTGACCGTGTTTAGGTTTGGACCCCTATACGCCGACGAGGACTGAGCGAGAAGCTTTCGCGTCGCTATTTCGGACCGTGCAAGATCATACGACGTATTGGCGCACTGAGCTATGAGGTCGTGCCAGACGGGATTTCGCTATCACAGCGGCGCCGCTCACGACCTGAAATAGTACACGTTGTGCGACTCAAGCCGTACTACCAGCGTTAATGAACTTTGGCACTTCGCGTAACTGACCTTGGGACTTTGTTTCTTTTCGTTGTTTTGTTACTTTTGTTTAATAAGTGTCCTTTTGTGTTTAGCTCTCTCATATTTGTAGCATCGCGACGATGCTTTTTAAGAGGGGGTTATTGACACGTGTACTTATCTTTATCGGACTACCACGTTTCGCCACCTAACAAATGTTATCGCACAGCGCGGGACGCGCCTCCATGTATCCGAAGTTTCTGGAAAGCTATCGATGCTTCTATCCGGTTGTCCGTTGTCGCCGAACGTTGTGTTATCTGATTTCATCGCGTGACGCGAATGGCGTAGAACTTTATGGAAGGCACGCGGGTCCCAACGATTAGTCTGGAACATTCGACGACTATTATATAAAAGCCGACGCGCTTGACCCGCTGATCAGATTTTCGACGATCGCTGACCGTGTTCGCCGCTATCGTTGTGCTATAAGTGTAGCCTGTTTTTGTGCGCACAGGTTCGCCCAATAAGTTAGTTTTGTCTTTCACAGTATTGCTAATGTGTTATTCAACGCCACCACCACGTGACAATACTGTGTTCTAGGATTATATGTTCGAGGATGTTGCGGCCGTACAAGTAAGCGAGATTGCTCGGTAATTTGCTGTGCTGGTAAGGTCATCGGGTTTATGTATAGCGATAACCTTAGCAGTTTTCCATTTCACCGGAACTTCGACCATTGGCAATGATTTTACAAAAATAATCAGCAAGAACTTGGACATCTATTCCGCGTAGCGCTTCAAAAATGTCTTTGGTATGTTATCAAGACGACAAGATTTCAAGTAAGCCGGCAAAAATTCCCGATTCGGTTAATATTAGGTCGTCTAGTTTTGCTGTGTTGCTCGGAAGAGACTTGTGGTTGGGTTGTTTATTGTTGTCTTGTGTAAATGCTGAAATCAATGAGAAATAATGAAGCCTGTATTTGAAGTCGTCACTTGTCAGGCGAGGGGGGAGGATCCCTTATTCCAGGAACCCTCTGGCTTGGATTGCCCTCCGGGCCCGGGCGTCGAGTTCGGGCTGGTAGACCAGGTCCGGCTTGGAGATCGCAGCCTCCCACGTTTCGACGAGGAGGTTTGGGTCTGCGTCTGCTGCTACTAGTTGTGTCGCTGCGATGCTTGCTCGGGTGTTCTTGCATTGCAGTAGGAAGTGCGCCAGGGTCTCTGGCACGCTGCAGTGTGGACAGGTGTGGCTGTGTAGCGTCGGGTGGAAACGCAGTAAGCATCCGTGGGTAAAGGTATTGCTCTGGAGTCGCCTGAAGTCGGTGCCTTCGTTTCTCGTTAGTCTTGGATGTGGTGGAGGGTCTACCCTCCACCACAACCCGATAGTGTTGCAGTAGTGCTTGGGAAGTTATCACTATTGTTTCCGTTTCCTCCGCTGATTTGGGTGGGTGGGACATGTCAAGAATACCGTGCGGGGAGGCCTGGCTGACACTTGCGCGGGCCGCGGTGTGTGCCGCTTCGTTCCCTTCGAGTCCCTCGTGTCCCGGAACCCACATAATGCAGGTGTGGATGGGAGGGGTGTCGCCACGTTTCAGTATGCTGATCGCTTTGATGGAGATCCTGCCCTTCAGGCAGTTGCCTGCCGCTGTTTGAGAGACGGGGAAGACCACTATCGCATCCTCGTTTGCATGGGTGGGAAGTGCTATAGCGACCTCCTCAGCTGTGTCCGTGCGAATTGTCGCCGACGCCAGTGCCGTCCACCTGTAGTCTGTGACGCTGATGGCGAAGGTGTTTCGGCCCGGATACTCGGCTGCGTCCACGTAGCGAGCGTGCGGGGCGTTACGGTGCTTGTGTCTGATGGCGTTTACCTTGGCGAGCCGTCTGCCTCGATCGTGTTCTGGATGCATCTTCCGAAAATCTGATAAACTAGTAGACGTTCTCGGAGCTTCGAATTGATCTTTTCCTTACGTTGGTCATAGAGTTCTAAGTTAGTTACGAGCCCTGTGCGTCGGAGGACTGCTCGGCCTGTGGTTTTGAGCTTGAGTCTCTCGATCTTGTTGATTAGATGCGCTTCCGCGAGTTATTCTCAGGCGTTGTGAACTCCCATGTGAAGCAATGGGTCAGTGGAGGCGGTTGTCGGCAGTCCTAGGGCGAGCTTCGTGGCCTTTCGTATTAGGAAGTTTAGCTTTTGTTTCTCGGCTGTATTCAGGTTGAGATAAAGAGTTCCGTATGTAATGCAGTTGTAAAGGAGGGCTTGTGCCATTCGCAACGTGTCGTGCTCTTTGAGGACATTGCGGCGATTGGCCACCCGTCGTATCAGATGTGCCACGCTGTTGTGTAGCCTGGGGTGTGTGGTGGAGCTGGACCCGTCCTTGTGTGTATGGACTCCGAGGATTCGAAGTGAATCGACATTCGGTATCGGGACTCCCTAAAGAACTTGTGGGACCAGTGCGTCGTGGCTTGGGAGCCGGCCCCGGGTGCGTGCCCCGAGTACTAAGAACTCGGATTTTTCTGGGGTACAGTGGAGGCCGCAGGTGCTGAGGCACCGTTCGATGATGTTGACCGCTTCTTGAAGACGGGCCTCCTGTTTGCCCATGCTCCCGCCCCTTGTCCACAGTGTGATATCATCTGCATATATAGCATGGAATATGCCTGAGACGTTGTCTAGGAGGCAGAGGAGTTTGAGGAGGGCCACGTTGAAGAGGAGTGGCGAGACTACCGAACCTTGTGGCGTACCCCTGTTGGGTAGGTGAAATGTCTTGCTCCGGAAGTTGGCGCTCCCCCCCCCCCCCTCCGTGGCCGCACGGTTGGTGAGGGAAGCGCGAATGTAGGTGCATGTTTTGGCACTGCAGTCGATATCTTCTAGGTTACGGAGTATGGCTTCATGGCTCACGTTATCAAAGTGGTCCTTTACGTCTAGAGCTAGAATGGAAGACTTGCTGTGTTTGCTCAAGTGGTCAAGAATAACTACCTTTAGCTGGAAGAGCCCTTCCTGCATGGAGAGCATCTGCCGGAAGCGGAACATGGTGTGTGGATAGCGATCGTTTTCCTCTAGATGTGTGGTGAGCCACTCGTTGACCATGTGTTCAAACAGTTTCCCGGCGCAGGACCTAAGGGACATGGGGCGGAGATTTGCAATGGAGATGGGTTTGTTTGGCTTGGGTACCATGACTACCTCCGAGTACTTCCAGACTGTTGGTAGAGCGCACTTAATTCAGCAATCGTTATAGTACCGAAGGAGAGCCATCAACGCCCGAGAGAGTAGCTGTCGAAGCTGCTTGTTGGTGACTCTGTCTTTGCCAGGGCTCGCATTGCGTGTTAGCCTTGAGAGTGCTCTCTGTAACTCTGCCTGTGTAAAAGGCCGATCTGGCTCTTCGTCCGGCGCTCCTTGGTACTCTCTGGGGGTGGAAAGGTTGGTGGAAATGGGTTGCGGGTTAGCTGAGTGGTGTAGATTCGTCTGAAGTTCATGGAGTAGCTGATCCTGTGTGCCGCCATAGTTGTGGATTAGTCGGTGAATTGTTTGTCTTTTTTTTTTTTTGGGGGGGGGGGGTTGGTGCGGTTGTCGTCAACCAGGGCTCGAAGTATATGCCAAGTCTTCTTTGTGCAGAGGATACCTTGAAGTTGGTCGCAGAAAGATTGCCAGCTCTGAGTCGCTAGCTGTTCACCGTACTCCTGAGCGTGCCTGCTTAATAGGGCAATTCGGCGCTGGATCTTTTGGTTGAGCTTTTGTCGTCGCCATCGTTTGAAAAGCGATGGCCGAGCCTCCCATAAGTGCAGTAGGTGATTATCGACCACCGGATTGTCCTCGTCTTGTTGAAGCGTCCTGGTGTGGCCGTCAGCAGCACCTACAATATCGTTTAGCCAAGCTTCAATGTCTTTTGATATCCGAAATGTTGTCAAGCTCATTCCTATACGTGTTCCAGTCAGTGAGTCGCGAATTTCCTGTCTTGGCCGAGCCACGGGATTGTTCAACCTCCATTTGAATTATGTTGTGATCGTTCCCTAGCGTCTCCGGGAGTCGGGTCCACGTGACCTTTCGCACGTCTGGAGTGAACGTGAGATCAGGATTGGTGTCCCTCGACACGCTGTTGCCCACTCGGGTCAGTTGGAGCAGGTCATTCCATACCGCATGACCGTGCTGCTGTGCGGCATCGTGAACCCGTGGTCGTTTCTTTGTGGTATTGGGGTAGCCCCAGGCTGCGTGTAGGGCGTTAAGCCCCCTACTACCACAAGCCGGTTGCCGTTAACGTTCTTGCGAAGGTCCTGGACGAAGTGGTCGTAATGGAATACCTGCTCCCGCGGCGGGCTGTAGAGATTGGCCGGGTATAGGCTGTGTTGATTATTGCGAGTCGGCAACACCTCTACTATTGCGTGGTCGATTTCAGTGTCTTCAATTTCGCGAGGCAGTGTGGTTAGTGTCTTCTTGAGAAGAAGTGCGATGCGGGCAGTGGGTGCTATAGTATTGAAGCCGGGGAGCTTTATTTTCTTGGTGTTGGTTTCCTGTGACGCAATTATGTCAGGATTGTTTGCTTTGAGATATTCTTGTAGGTTGGCCGAGCGGGTTTTACAACATCTGTAATTCCAGGGCCAAATGCAGAAGGTGGGAAGCGGCTCGGTATGTCTACGTTTGGGAACCGCCATGTTGGTGGTTGTCCTCCACCTGGAGTTAGGTGGTTTCGTGTTGTCGAGCTAGGATCTTTCGTCTTTTGCGTTTTGTCCCTAACTGCTCCGCCAGATGTTCATGAGTCACGAAATTCTTGTAAGCATAGGTCATGAAGTTGTGTTGTTGTGCCATGAAGCCATCCAGTTTGGCGTCGAGTGTGGCGACCGTAAGGATTCGTGGCTCTACCTTTTCCATGATTTTACTTAGCACTGTCTGTATGCTTCTCTCTGCTGATGCGAGAAATATTGTAGTGAGGGTTTCCTAGAAAACTTGAAGGCGTCGTTCAAGAAGGTGGAGAATCTTCGTTTCATGTGCTTGCAGCCATTCGTCTACCCACTTCATTGTTCTGGCTTCTACCTGTTTTTGTATGCTTTCGAAGAGTATACTCTCTTCGCTACTCTTTCCTAGAGTTCTGGCGTGTTGCACTCGTCTACCGGTTGTTGTTGTATCGTCCTCTGTAGATCCTGTACTTTATGTTCGAGAGTCCGTATCGTCGCTGTCTTACCCGAACTGGTGGCGTTTGCGTGAGGAATTTGAGGCGGTACTTCCGTTCGCCGTGGCGACATAAGTGATTTCCCTGACGGAGCGAGACCGTGATCGAGAACGGGACCTAGTGCGCGATCTTAGGATAGAGCGAGAGCGTTTCCGGTCAGGTATTTGTCGAGGCGAGAGGCCCCCGTGAGCAGTCCGAGCCGGTAACCAGTACGCGGAAGTCATCGGTGATCGAGCTCCAGTGGTTCTCTCGGGCGCGAGCGTCGTCGAGCTGCTGTTTTCTTACTTAGTAGGAGGGTGGGTTGTTATGGAGTTGAGTCTTCCATCTTATCTGCCATGTCGGGGTCTCCGCCGCAAATCTTGCATTACAGGCGACAATCGTGTTCTGCTGTGACCCCATCGCGCCCGCATGTGTAGCAGAAGTTGGCTCTCGGCTTAGGACAGCTATGCTGTCGGTGTCCGATGGCGCCACAGCTTCTGCAGTATTTTCCGTAGGACTTACAGCTGAAGTCACCGCTCTGATACGTTACGTAATAAGGGACGTGCTGTCCGTCGAAGGCGACAACCGCGGCTGTTGACGATCCTAGCATGCGCTCGCCGAGAACCGTGTATCTTGAGTCCACTCGAAAGCCGGCAACAAACTCCGCGGGACTTGTACCCGGTTCTAGACCGTAGATCACTTCAAGGCACACATCGTCTGGGTGTCGAATATGGGGATTTACTTGATAGACGGTTCCGCCGAGCTGCATGGTGTTGATATGCTGCAGCTTGGAAGCTCGTTCCGTACTTGCCGCGCTCGCGATGATCCCATTCTCTAGTTTCTGCACTTGTACACGGACGCTATCGTGAAAGTCTTGCTGCACCAAACCACTGGATCTTCCGATGGCATGTGTCACTGCGATGAGTGTGTGCTTCGAGAGGTGAAGTACTGCTTGAGGGCGGAAGGTGATTTTGAAGTCGTCAGTAAGGAAGGGTCGTATCCTCAGAATGCGTTGACGCTGCGGCAGGGCTTGTGCCTGAGGTTTGGGGTCTTGTTTCAGGACTTCTATGGCTCTTTTCTCGGCAGATTCATTGTCTTCTTTTGCTGATCTGCCTTTGCGACCAACTTGTAGCCACTCGATGTGGGCTTTACCCGTCGTTTTGCCGCTGTTCGCGTCGTATGTCCACTGTGGTATGGTATCGGAGTTAGCCCGGTTATCTCCATTCGCGCCATTGTCGGCTCTTCTTGAAAAGCGTTCGCCATCTGTGTTTCCAGAAAAGCGGGCGCGCTTCGCCTCAGATGCCGGTGCTGCGTGATTCATTCCTACTGCGAGAGCGCCGTGCGCATACAGCGCGGGCCTGCAGGCGTGAGCTGCTGGTCTCCCGCTCGTGCCACGGGTGCCCCGGCGTTAGGGTTATCTTGGAGCGCATGGTCACAGACTTTTCAGGGTTCGATTATTCGAGTAAATGTGTACTCACTGCGTCGTGGCTGGTGTCAAACGATGCCTTGCAATTTTAGGAATGCGAGGTTACCAAATTCGCTGAGTTTCCAAACAGTGTTCCACACAAAATAGCGAGTAAAGAGCACCTGTGAGGTACGACTGTGCTCCTCGGCCCCCTGGCGGGCTTTCCCGCTGAACTAAAGTATTCATCGAACTATGTAGCCTTTGCCATAGCTTCAGTTGGTGATGAATTACTGGTCAGACGTGATTTCGAATTAACGTATCGCAAAACTTAGACGGAGATGTTTTGATAAAATTACTTAAGGTGACATTCATGTATGCATATTTTACCTTTGTTACGGCTGACTTTAGTGCCAGGGAGGATTCGCGTATTTTAGTAGTGTAGCCTGGTATGGGGTAGTTTATTTCTCGGTTTCCTTAATCTGACAATCTTTCGCTTTACCTGTATTACAATTCTTGTTATCCAAGGGTTTGTCTTACGTCCTGGTTTGATCTTCGTGGGAATATATTTTGATCAGCATTGCTGAATGATTCTTTCAAATGTAGACCATAATCTATCTATTGAAATTGTAGGATCATTCGAGAACGAGCTAAAAGTGGAGTAAGAGTGATCTAGATAATCAAGAACGCTGAAGTTGTCGACATTCTCCCAGTCAAAAATTCGTGTACTCTCTTTTTGGGTAGGTGGAGGGCGCCTAACAGTAAGGAACATTTAGTAGCTCTGTGCTCCGATATGCCGTCGACAACTTGCCATGAAACACTTGCTTCTGCGATAGCATCACTCACAAAGTCAAATCAAGTACATTCGTGCTTTTTGCGGTGACACGTGTTGGCTCCCGTATGAGTTGTCTAAGGCCAAGGTTAAAACATAGATCAAGGAGTTCCTCTGCGTGAGTTGTATCTGCAATGTTATCAAGGGAGTCCCATGCTATACAAGCAAGGTTAAAATCCCCCGTAAGGATTAGCTTTGTAGTATGCGTGAAAAGATTTTCCATATAATTTGCTAGCATGTGTAGCATATCATGGTAAGTATGATGGGGCCGGTACATGGTGCCTAAAAGGAGGGAGGATTTATCTGTCATGATTTTGCACCAAAGTGCTTCAACATCAATGATTTCTGGCATAGGTGTGGCATAAATATTTTCCCTTATCGAAATTGCTGCGGCACCGCCGCGAGAGGACGTATCTTTGCGCATGACAGTATAACCCGGAGGGAAGATATCGCTGCTTGAAACGTAAGGAGCAAACCATGTTTCAATTTATGTAGCAATATCTTGTCTATGTTTTATAATAAATGCCTAAAGTTCTGTGCATTTGTTCACAACGCTTCTGGTATTGATGTTCACTATCACTAGGGAGAGTGTTTCATGTTTAGACAGTTTCTTTTCTTTCGGACGGCAGGTTTCTTTCCCACCGGCACTCGGGCTCCTTTATGTTCGTCCCACACGTAAACGTTGCCATTGATTTTAACCTGGTCGTACACAAGTGTAACATTTTCACCCCTACCTCGGTTGTTCTTGCTCCTGTTCAGAAGTTTTTTTTTTGGATGTTACGCACACGGATAGAAAAATTTTCACCCGCAGATATGTTGGAATTCTGTAGCTTGGAGCAGTTCTTCATTATGTTCACCTAGTTCTCGAAACATCGCAACTTGAGAATAACAGGTCACGTTTTATTTTCTGCTTTAGTGCCTAGGTGGTGCATTCTCTCGATTCCTGAGATCGTGACACCGATGGCACCCTTGATGATCATATCAGAGATTGTTCTTTTAAGATCATCAGGCATGTCAGCAGCCACCTTGTAAATTTCAGTAAAGACTTCCTGATTGGTAGGGCCGAGGTTACTTTCTACATCCCCAGCAAGCATCATTAAGTACCTCAAGGACGCTATACAATTACACAGTTTGGTACATTTTGCCTGGGCACGGCAGCACCGCAAAAAAGATGTCGTTACTTTTGTCACATTTGCCAAAATGTTTAATCACCTGGATCAGGAAGATGAAAAAGTTTCTCCAGATGTTCATTGCGGTGCCGCCATGCCCAATGCTGCTGCAAGGCGCGTCGTGCTGTTTATAAGTATATGGTGTGGATAGCGTTGGGCTGGCCGATACGCTTCTGAAGAGGGCGCAGACCAGTCAGTCTAACTCTCCAAGAAAGGTGTCGCAACCCAGCTAGGCCAGTGGTGCTTTTCAGCACTCGGCATTCGGTAGAGCAGTCAGTGCTGATACGGTGCGGTTTAGTGTCCGGATGCGTTTCCCAAAACCGTCGCAGGAAAGCCGGAGAGCGAGCGCCTGGATCAGGAAGATGAAAAGGTTGCGCGACGTGTTCCCTGCGGTGCCGCCATGGCCATATATATATATATACATATAGTGCGCGCGACTCTCGCCGGCGACAAGACATCTTGTCGTTCCCCCCAGTTTCGTTTCCCTTTCCTTCATTAATTTCAACATTTCAATTTCGACTACAGCTCCCTTTCTCGATTTTTTCCTTGGCCTCATTGAGTGGGTATGTGTGTCTGTGCGTGTGAGAGCGAGAGATCATGCACCAGAGAGGAGGAACAGGAAGAGGAAGACGACGCTGTTCGATCTGTTTTCACCTCCGCTCTGTAATTTTTGCATAGGTTTTGCTATCCATTAAGTCACTTATTTATGTCTTTGGAAGAAGGCCGCATCTTTAAGGCGGTACTGTCCCTATGGGAAGGGTACGGATGCTACGGCGGCGGCATCTTTATAGGGACAGCGCCATCCGAAGAAACCCAGCGTGGCGGAGGCGGCCATGGCCTCGCAAGGCGTGGAGCTGCAAGTTATCAGGGACGATCATCAGTCCAGTGCGTCATCATCGCTCAGTCGATACGACTCAACTATCGGACTCAACTATCGTCGACTCTGACGAGGAAGGGGCTCATATGACGGAAGTGGACAGCGACGGCTTCAAGGTGGTGAGTCATCGGAAGCAAAGAACGGTCGGAATCCCTGTGGTAGTTTTGCCAACAGAGAAAGGTGTTGATCTGAGAGAGCGGAACTCTATCAGGCTCTTCGAAGCCATTAAAATACTGCTGGGATCTGCTCCGATTCGCAGTCGCTTCAGAACTCAAGGTGCTCTTCATTTATATATCCCAATGGAAGAGCGAGTTGACATTCTACTCCGGTGCTCTCAGATTGGTGACATAAGTGTTAAAGCCCGGTTGCCCCACTCCGACATGACTCAAAGAAAGGTTATTAGGGGAGCACCAGTGTGGTATTCGGAAAGCGACCTTCTTGACTACTTGAAATGGCAAGGTGTTCTGCACGTGAAACGTATGATGCGCCGGGTGGTGACTCAAGAAAAACAATGGGCAGCGAAACCTACTAACTCTGTTGTGCTAACGTTGCTCCCAACACCGAGCGCCCAGAAAAAATTGACCTCGGTTTTACCAAGCATGCAGTCAAAGAATTCGTTGAAACTCCTCCCCGATGCATCAACTGCCAACGCTTTGGGCATGTAGCCAAAGTTTGCATCAAATATTGACGTTGCAAACGATGTGGTCGCGGCCACGATTACAAAGCCTGCAAGGCTGATTTTGCTTGCGCTAGTTGTGCGGGTGACAATCCAGCGAGTTTTGGTGGCTGCCCCTTCCGTGTAAGCGCATTACACCGTCGAGTGTCCTTCATTAGGGGTCCCAAACCACAACCTACTGAGAAGCCGATACCTGGAAGTGACGAGTTCCCTGCGTTAGAGTTGGAAGTTCATGGCGTGGTAACAAGCAACGTCAGTGAGCGACCTGATCCTAGCAAGATGGCAAAGTCCTCTGTGGGTGAGTCGGTTGTTCGATCTGCTTCAGCCAAAAGTGTCCAAGTTCCTCAGCGACCAGATCAAAGCCAGGCTCGAAGACAAGGAGGACATTCCTTTGCCTCAAAAGAGATGAAGAAACCAGCTGCAGTGGCCAAGAGTGGGTCCCAGTCCGCATCTTTTGTTGAAGTTGTGAGGCAGTGCGTCAAGCAAAACAAGGAGCTCAAAAATCAGGATCTGTCCGACCTTCTGCGAGTTTTGTTTGAAGTCCTCCTTTCATATGTTCAAGCGATGCAGACTGGCACCCTGAAGAACTTTCTACACCTCGTTCTTTCCTTTGAGTCCATGATTACCGCCTTCGCAGCGAACCTCACCTTATATTATGGCTAGTTTTCTTCAACCTCGTGCAACCAAAAATCACCAAAAAGTGCCGTTTATTATAGAATGGAACTGCGCTGGGATTTTAAGTCGACTAACAGAACTGAAATTTATTTTTGAAAGAAACTTGTGTTCCAGTACTGGCCCTCTCGGAGGCTGGCCTCAAGGGGGAGATCTTTGACTGGATATGTCGCGCACAAGAGTTGCAGCAGGAAGTGCCGCCCTTTACATACGATGAGAGATTCCTCATGTGGCTTTGAACGTCACCGATCTTTGCACCGATAGTACTGAGGTAGTGGCTGTGAGGATACGGCTGGGCTTCCGGACTCTTTCTGTTGCATCCGTATACGTGTCTCTGCGGAAGAAGGTAGCATTGAATTGGTTTCTCCAGCAGCTTTGTGACCGTAGCCCAGCTCTCCGAATTATCTGCGATGACTTGAACGCCCATCACTCTGTCTGAGCTGACCAGAAAACTGATTCCCGCGGACGCAAACTTGTAGAAGTTATCGACAGTTTGGACCTGTGTGTGACCAATGAGGGAAGCCCCACTTTCTTCCGGCGTCCAGCCTCAGCCACATCTATAGACCTAACATAGCATTCACCTGACGTGCGTGTGAAGTGGTCAACTGCACCTGACCGCATGGGAAGTGATCACTATCTAATTTTAGTGTTTACTGCCGAGTTCCATATGCGCGGCGCTAACATGAGCCATGCTCTTAATTGGGACAAATACAGGGAGGAACTTGCAAGTGCTTCTGGTCATATGATAGACAAAATGATTTATGGCAAGATGGCTGCTACCACGGCGGTCAAGTTGCCTAATCATTTTCCGACTCCGAATTTAAACTCAGGAACCTTTGCGCCGCCCTCAGAAGGGCGGAGCGACAACTGATGTGGAAGAAGGACGACAGCTCCTTAACGACGGCCTTCAACAGGCTTAACTCTGCCATTCAACTCGATACGAACAAGCGCTGTATGTCGCAGTGGGCGTCCTTCTGCGCTAGCTTGACTGTTTTCTCACCGATGACGAGAATTTGGTGAGTCATTGGTAGCCTTGCTGGTGATTTTCCTCCTAGTAAGCCCTTTGAAGCGCTTGCACTGCGTAAGCAGAAACCTCTCACGTGCATGGCAGAGGAATTTTCAGATGCATTTGTACGTGCAAGTTCAGGAATTCATCCATGTGCTTTGCCTGCAACATCTACGTCTGTTATAGACGCCCCGTTCACACTTCGAGAGCTACAGACCGCACTCAGCAGCCAGCGGTGTTGATATCCCACCAGGGCCTGACGGCATTACCAACCAGATGATGCAGAACCTGCCTCTGGATCACCGGAAGATGCTGTTAAGCATCTTCCGGTGGTCTAATCGAGGCACAAGCGCTTTTTAGGCGTCATTATTGACTGCCGTCTACAGTGGCGACGAGATGTGGACTCTGTTGTTACATCACTATCTCCGCGTCTCAATGTATTCCGTAGAGTTGCATGTGAGCAATGGGGAAACCACCCTCCTTCAATGAACAGGCTGCGCGATGCACTAGGGACGAGTCGAATAATGTGCCAGCTCCCTTTAATTGCCCCCCTCGCTATGCCAGCTGGAACGACTTGAGGTTTCGCACAGAAAGGGCCTAAGGAGGGCTCTTGGCGTTCCTCAGACTGCTTGCTCCTAACAATGCAGTACTTTATGAGTATCTACCTGACCTCTTAGCCTAGTCGCTTCACAAAGGTTATTGATGCAAATTGGCCGCCTCAAACAGACGATAGCTGGGCGAGCCCTTCTACAGAGCCCTCGAAAGAGATATGAGTCCCGAGCATACTTGACTCTTAATACTCTTGGTTACCTGGGTCTTGACGCTAGAGGTCAAATAAGAGGTTGAAACCACCTTAGTCATTCGCGAGCCTAGATTGTTCGTTGACAATTCCTCACGTTCGCGGTAAGCGGAGTTCTACTTTGGCGGCAACGCGTTCGCTCGTACTGGAACATCTTGAGACTGAATATGCAAGTCATCTTGAAATTTTTACTGATGGCTCTGTGGACAAGGTCAGAGGACCTAGTGCAGCTGCTGTTCACATTCCCTCTTTGAAGTATGGTTGGTCGGTTCGCTTCACTGCAGTCATGTCCTCCACAATAGCCGAAAGCATTGCCGTTGAGGCAGCTCTAAAGAAGGTACGGTTTTGTGCGCCTCAAACTGTTGTCATTCTTACAGATTCAAAATCCGCCCTTCAAAGGTTAGAGCACGGGTTTCCTACTGATGCCTTGTGTCTTAGCTCCCTATGCTCGGTGCACAATCACCATATCAAAGGCTTCTCCATACGTTTCCAATGGGTGCCCTTGCACATAGGTATCATAGGCAACGAGATGGCGGACAGCCTCACCCATAGAGCGCTGTCTGGGAATCCATTGAGAAAAGTGCGTCAACAGGACAAGAGACTCATCAGAGAAGCGGTAAGGTGCCACTTCAGTTCCTTGTGGAGCTCACCTCACAAGCCATGTGTCACCAAGGGTCTCAAAAAAAAGCCAAGCCACTTACTGCTCCGCATTCGCACGGGCTCTGCTTGTACCCCTGCGTTGATATGTAAGACTGGTCTGGCGTTGTCTCCATTATGTTCAACCTGTGGTGTGTGCGGTGACTTTTAACATTACCTTATGTGCTGTACTCTGTATAACGCGGAAAGGAGTGTGTTATTCGGGTCCCTCAAGAAGACAGAAATTCCTCACAGTTCTCTTTAGGACATTGTTTTCCCGCGTGGGAACCAGTTGTGTAGCAAGGTTCCTCGCCTTCTTTTAAATTACCTACAGGACACGGATTTGGCCTCCACAAGGTGACCTTAGGAGTGACTATGTGTAGTTATGAGGTCTGTGTCTGATTTATATGATTTATGTAATTTAAGTGTCGCTACGGTGGAGCAATTGCCGGAAGCAACTGCAAAGCTAATCCCCCCAGTAGCCTACAACCACTCAACTCAACTCAGCTCTACTCAGCATGCACCAGTGTGCGCGCTTTACTGGTCGCCATTCCATGGAACCCTGCTCTGAAGCCGAACCTCTGGACCTGAGACTATCGGATTTTGTACATAACTCGGCGAAGGTGCCAGCGTAATCGCTGGTGCCCGAGTGCCTTTCTGAAAGTGGAACATAATTCGTGTCACGCATACAATCTCATTATACGATGTTCGGTGAAATTAGACAATGGATAGAGAATCCGATAACGTTCCGGGAACTTGTGATAAGAAAGGCGCGTCTTGCGCTGAATGATAGCATTGCAGCGAAGGTTCACGTCCATGGTTGTAAGAAAAGTAATACAAGGCAAAGTAGCGTGCAAATCGCGGTGGTCGGTGCGAACTTTCGTCGATATTATCAATATATCGTTAAATTGTATCGTGTCATTTGCGAAGACAAAACCCCATAGTCGGTTGGGACTTAAATATGTTGCGTTTCCAAATACCGAAATGTGCGTGTTCGTATATGCCACAATATTTGTTGCAGTTTTCCATGGACTCGACGTGGATTCCAAAAATCAAACAAGGGAAAAAGGAATAACATGATGAGTGCATTGAGGCGCCTCACCACGTGTCGCACACTCTAACAACGTCACAGCGAAAGAAGAGATCTGCAGCTGCTTAACGTTCCACATCATTATCACGTTAAAACATCAGTTGCCCTTTGAATCTACCGCGAACTCCATTTCTGCCTGCTGCAAATAAACGTGGAGCATGCGCCACGCGGACAAATCGATAGCAATGAGTAGTGTGTCACCGTGGGGCCGATAAAGTGGACTGCGAGAAATCCACTCACGAGCATTCCTAATTTTATTTATCTGAACTGCTACTGGATAGGGACAAAATAAATTGCATTGAACCCGAACCAAAACTCAATATTGTATTGTAACGACACAGTAGAACCTGTATCGCGCGATTTTTGGTGCTGGGGTTGCATGGAAGGATGAAAAATGACAAAATAGAACAAGGAATTCACACTGAAAGAAAGAGTGACGCATGACGTAATGATCGCGTTTGACGTCGTCACCACGGTTTCTACCTGTTGCACAGCTAAGACACACGCAAGTGCAGGTCTTGAAGCTAACGACACCTGGGTATGTGTTTAGAACAGAACGCAATTGATTGATGCTATCTCTGAGCATATATACATACATACATATATATATATATATATATATATATATATATATATATATATATATATATCAAGGAAGGCGGGAGGAGACGGACCGATAAGAAGGAACCAACGCATGATGTGCATGCGCCACCAACAGTTACACAGTAGCGCCATAACGGGTGTCGTTGTCTACAAGACTGCCCTGACAGAGAGGCTTAAGTTGTTTAATAGCTTGAGAAACTAGGTGGTTTTCTGTCGGATCTAGTGCCATCGTGGTCATTGTGTCATCATTATTCAAGCTTTATCATCCAACTATCGTAATGCCGTGATAGTCACGCAATCATCGTCATGCAGTCACCATGGATTCGTTATAATACCTCCTTCGCGATGCGGTCGCGATCCTTAAATCGTCGCAATTCCAGCTTCGTAATCTCAATCTTGTTGTGCAGCCCTCGTCACTGTTTCTACCCCGCCACAGTGGTCAAAGCTTTATAGCTTGGGTCACTAGTTATATCTTCGGGGTCGTGATGGCGTCGTGGTCGTTGCTTCGTCGTCATTCCGGCATTGTCCTCAGACTTTCATCAAGCCGTTGCCAACACGGTATTGTCGTCATACAGTCGTCATGCATTCGTTGTCACGCCATTGTCTTTATGCCGTCGGGGTCGTTCGATCGTCGTCATTCTAGCTTCGTGACCTGAGTCGTTTCACGTACTCGTCCTCACGCATTCTACTCCGGCACTTGCACTATGTCCAAGTTGTCTAATGGCAGATAGTCCTTATCATGCATTCGTTGCCAGACGACCGTCATCATGCCATCGTGGTCGCTTCAGCTTCGCCATCCGACTCTCATCATGCCGTCCTCTTCACGCCATTGACGTCAAACAGGTTTCACGATACAGTCATCGTCACGCCATTCTCAAGACACTCATCATCTTATTGTCCTGATGTCGTCGTCATGCCGTTTTAGTCATTGCGTCATTGTCATGCAGTCATCGTCATGAATTCTTGCTCATACGGTTCTCGCGTTGCTCTCGCGGTCCCTTAATTGTGTCATTGCAACTTCGACATCTGACACTCGTCATCGCGTCATCTTGAGATATCGACATCACATTGCCGCCATCATGTCGTTGTCGCCATGTCGTTGTCTTTTCAATGTCATTTCGCCATCGTCCTCACTTCAATAAAGTCATCCCAGGGTCGCCATGCCGTCGTTGTGACATTCTCTTCGACGATACATTGACATCAATCCTTGTCTGTCATTCTTTCTAACCTCGATGTCGTCATTTATTCGGGCTTGTGCAACCACTGTCAAGCAATCATCGTCAGTGCGTTGTCGTGGTCAAACACACCATATCATGCACCCATTTTATAGAATCGTCGTCATGCCGTCGTGGACGTGTCATCGCAATCATTCCAGCTTATTCATGCGGTTGGCACCATGGCGCCATAGTCGCGCCATCGTCGGCAAGCAGTCGTCGTCAACTGATTGAGTTCATGTCATCGTCGTCACGCTGTTATCATTATACTGTAGTGATAATTGAAAATTTGACATCTCCTAGTCGTCACGCCATCGTCGTTAAATCGATCATGTCTTTTCATTGATATCATTCCTTCATCATTCCGTCGTCGCTGCATCGTGGTACAGTCGTCGTCATTCTACCATGCTCATTGGCGACCTTGGCAAGTTATTACCATAGCAAGTTCGGGCGATATCGGAGAATGTGTCTTGTAGCCAAAATGTAATTCGCATGGATCGAAGAACGGACATGTAGATAACGTTGCACCTCTAGTTTGCAGCATGAGGACCATAGGAAGAGAGATAAGGGACATAAAAGATAAAAGCACCTCTCACTTCTTAGCTTGGTTGTCGCACTGCTAACATAGGATACAAAAGAAGAAACAAGAGTATGTCGCTACATTGATCGAATGCAATTCGCGTTATCATCATTGATGAGTTCTGCTGTAAAGTTATGGCCTAAGTTCTCGGGCAAACAGCCTGGGACGCCACACCAATTGACGGAGGCAGACAAAGCGAAGTCTCGTCGACTAGCTGTGTTGAACCATGGTCTTGCCTATTAGTGGTTCGCAGTACGAAGGAAAGCTAGCAGCCACAAGTATATCAAAACGTGTGCAACGCCATCGCCAACGCGTTTGACTGGTTTAGAAAATACGACGTCCACATACCTTCCTCTTGTATGAAATGCCTCAACGAATAAAGTCTATGCGTGAATAGGCTCCGGCCTAGAGGGTTTCTGTTTTATTTGATTCGATTGCTGCCTTTGGAGCAGCTTAGGGTGATAATTAAATCTGGCTGTGGAGTCAGTGCATATTTATTAGGAAATGAAGCAAAGGTCGGATGTCCTATGTGAGAACATTTCTTTCAGCAGAAATCTGCTTACATGTACCGCTTTAGACAAAAAAATGTTGTCTTATTCATTTAGGAGATCTATACACTAGACTATTTCCATCATCATGATCATCATCATCATCAGCCTGGTTACGCCCACTGAAGGGCAAAGGCCTCTCCTATACTTCTCCAACTACCCCGGTCATGTACTATTTGTGGCCATGTTGTCCCTGCAAACTTCTTAATCTCATCCGCCCACCTAACTTTCTGCCGCCCCCTGCTACGCTCTCCTTCCCTTGGAATCCAGTCCTTAACCCTTAATGACCATCGGTTATCTTCCCTCCTCATAACATGTCCTGCCCATGCCCATTTCTTTTTCTTGATTTCAACTAACATGTCATTAACTCGCCTTTGTTCCCTCACCCAATCTGCTCTTTTCTTGTCCCTTAACGTTACACCTATCATTCTTCTTTCCATGGCTCATTGCGTCGTTCTCAATTTAAAGGGCCCCTGAAATGGTTCGGACAAATTTTGTAGACGTGTAGGGTACAGCCTAAGTAGAACATTCGCACCACAATTTAAGGGAAGCGTTACGTATTAATGGAGCTACAAGCGATTAGATGTTACCCTTCTCTCTAGCCATGCTTTTCCTCCTCAACTCGTTCGCCGAGCGAGCGTAGCTAAGCTCCGCCTTCACTGGTTCTGCGTCTCGATGCGACATCGCATCGTCCACTTCCGGTTGTTTTGGAGCCCGCCTCCGCCCGCGCGAGACCTCTCCGCCAGCCGCTCGGCCGTCGACCCCAAGCGAGAGCTATCGAAGCAGCGCGCGTTGCGAGCATTCTGTCGTAGCACCGAACGTGTCTGGTATTCCGGTAACTACAGGCAAGCTGGTCATTTCGGCGAATGACTGGAGGCATAAACTCAAGCTGATGAAGGAACTTTAACGTAGACGTACGTGAGCGGCCTGATCGGTCGCACGGTCCAGACACTTGTTGGCGCAGCGCATTAACAGCCAAACAAAGCGCTAATATTGCTCTAACCAAGTGTTAAACGTTTTAAACATTGATAAAAACAACGTGTTGATGATTACACTCCTGCGAAAAATACACACCAGCAGCAAAGAAGAATACACTTCGTTGCTGCAACTGTGTATGGTTAAGCTCTGTGCCACCAGGTGGCTGCACCATGCAGACCATTCACATTTTCCCTTCTGCTCATCTCATGGCTCATCCCGTTACGGCACAGTCAAGCGGCCAGACCCTGTCCCCTTGCGCTTGCGTTTGCCCTAATACCGGACTCACGAAACGCTATTGCGTTAGTAATCTTCCGGTGTAAAGTGACGGCCACAAACGCGCAAATCCTGGCGCCGATTGGATAGCGGCAGTCCGATGCACAGCAGCCAGTTCGCTCATACGCTGCCTGGCAGAGGGACACGATGTCGCAGCTTGACATATTGCCAGTCGCTACGTTTGCAGTCCACAAGGCAACAAAGTCGAATCATAGTGCTCGCGAAAAGACTGAGACCGACTCTGACCGCAGAGCTCTCGTCAAAATGGAGTACGTTGTAACACAAACAGATGACACTTGCTGTGTGCCGGAAGTGCTTAAGTGTACTCAAAAATTGCTCTTGTGCATTCTCTTTATGTTACTTTCGTGTTATAAAAACAAATTAACTAACATTCCAACTATTACGAAGATCATTTGTTTACCATAAAGTTGGAAAAATTATCGATCACGCGCCCTGGTCAGCCAATCGGATAGCTCGCCCCACTGACGTCATATGGGTGATTTCGGTCATATGGGTAGGGGCGGCTTAAAATTCCGCCGAGCAGTGTGCTGCGATCGGCAGCGATGTGCATTTTTAAAACCTTATAATAAATTACACACTTTACGCGGAGCACTTAGATGTGTCAATTAATGATCAGAAGGACCTACTCTAACGACTCAGTACGTTTGTAGAAAATCGTCAAAAGCGTTTCAGGGTCCCTTTAAATAGAACCCTTTTCGTAAGTCTCCAGGTTTCTGCCCCGTACGTGAGTAGTGGTAAGACACAGCTGTTATACACTTTTCTCTTGAGGGCTAATGGCAACCTGCAGTTCATGATCTGAGAATGCCTGCCAAACGCACCCCAGCCCATTCTTATTCTTCTGATTATTTCAGTCTCATGATCCGGATCCGCAGTCACTACCTGTCCTAAGTAAATGTATTCCAGACCATTGTATTATCCTTTAATGACAGATTAGTTTTGTTTTGTTAAACAATGAATGTGCGCTTCGCAAAATTATTGGCCATTTGCGACGTGCCAGGAATTATTATAGTGATTTTACTTCTGTGATATACTATTTTAGGACATTAGAATTGATAGACGTATCATAGCATTCTTTTTCTCAATACAAAGTAGCGTATACACCTCATCAGTGCATTGTGAAAGTAGGAACAGTGACACGTGGACATTCGCATGCCATGTCACTTTGTCTCGTGCATTCTTATTCGCCGCATTAAGCAGCTGTAAGAGTTGGGCACGATGTGTATACCTTAGGTTAGAACGTACAATTACAGTGGCTGTAGCTTCACATCGTTAGCCCATTTTCCTCTCTCTCTTGACTGCTTTACTGCAGTGGTTGAATAGAATGCCAGGCACATGCTCCTGGAGCCAAATTTTATGCATACACATTTATGACTATAATATGCCACTTACTTTACAAGCTCCAATGTTATCTCTTTCTTCAGGTGAATACACAGCGAATGTGACGGAGGTTCTATTGTTAGCCCAGCCAATAGCGGGCGAGGACGGTACTTCAGGAAACGGTGTCTTAACACAAGCAAGCGCTGCCTACTATGTTAGGACGTCGGTTTGCTTTTTATGCACGCTAGCTTTCATAGCATAAAATAATATTGCGTTCATTGTACATTCGCGATGTTAGGAGATTCGGGAAGAGGTAGCCTTTGCGCAAATCACTTCTCTGGGATACTTGGGTTTAAGGGTGTGTGAAAATGAGGATTTAGACATATATGTTTAGTGAATTTTTATTTATTTTGTGACTGATTCCTTGATTAGCCAAGATTTGTTTCTAGTATTGTTGCTCAATTTACCGGGATAATACTTGTTAATCTATTTTGTTTACATTTTTTTCTGTGTGCGCAGGGTTCTCTGTGGGCCATATGAGTGCGCTTTGAATTTATTCCGAAATTTTCACATAAAGAAAAAAACAACTGCAGGTTAGTCTTTCATTGGCGTATGCGTCTAGGCCGGATTGTATTAAAACAAAGACAAAAGCATGCTTTGAAAATTTTGCTCTCCACGTAAATATTGTAGCCAGGATAAAGTTTCATGAGCCTTACGACAACCTATGGCAACCCCAGTACAATCCTTTGGGAGGCCTTATGACTATGAAATACAGAAAGCATGCAATTTTTTTTCTTGCAGGACAGAACTTTTCCCCATCCAAGTCCAGACAAGAAAAATTGTATGGTTGGTATATGTCGTGATGGGCACTGTACCGAGACACGCCTACAGGAGTGCGAAACCATTTGACATGGGCGTTACCAATTTTGCAGAAAAATAAAATAAATAAATAAAGCAAAAATAATTGCACGATACCGTGCGAAGTCTGTCAGTCACGTATTTATGTCACTATCTACGTCTAAGGTTCTCTTTAAACCTAGTGAAGGCCGAAACCAAAAGTAAGAACTGCGAAAGGACCTGTAATTCATAACTGGACCCTTGCACACCCTTTGAACATTGTAAATCAATTATACTAGGCGCCAAAGAATGCTTCTGTGAACACCTGAAAGATTTATTCCTCACATGCAGTTAGGAGCGCACGTTGCCCCTGTAATGATCGGTCTTGTTTTCATTTAGTCACTTCAATTGTCCGCCATCTAAAAGCACATCATGACGCTATGGTGCCCTCCTAATGCTATTGTATAGAGATATGAAAACGTCACAAGCAATTTAGACTTCATCAAAGGTCACAAAATATGTCTGCTGCCGTAAGAATTATCATTATACAGTGCGTGATAGAAATTCATGAGCCATTCCACTCTGTGAAGGAGGATGAACAGCGAAGCTGTTTACAGAACGCGATTCGACTCCTTAAGCGAGTCACTTCCCGGAAGGCTGGCATGAGAGAGGAGAGCCTCATTAGGATCGTCCAATCCTTCGTCATCAGCCACGTCGCGTACGTTGCAGCCTACCACAGATATCTGCAGCACGAACGTAACACAATCAATGTGCTCATCGAAAGAGCGTACAAGACGGCGCTGGGCCTGTTCGAGCCCAGGAGCACGAGCCGATTGTTACAACTCGCGATACACAATGCGCTTGAAGAAATAGCCGAAGCGCAACGCACTTCTCCACTGGAGCTGCTGTCCAGGACCAAAGCCGGGTAGAAGATACTGGACGATCTGGGAATAGGATGCTCGAACGAGGCGGAGATGAAGCTCCCCGTCCCCGAAGAGGTCCGACGCCAGACCAGAATCGACCCGCTACCGAAGGACATGAATCCCGAGTTCCACAAGGGAAGAAGAACGGCGAGGGCCAAGGCTCTCATTGACCAGCATGCCAACGACGAACACGCGCGGTACGTGGACGCGGCCGAATACCAACGGAACGCCTTCGCAGCGGTCGTCATAGAGGCGTCAACCGGCGCCACGAGGACGGCAGCGAGCGTGAGAAGCGCCGGAGCGGAACAAACGGAGGAGGTGACCATCGCCCTGGCCATCGCCGACGCAGGCTGCCACACGGTGCTGAGTGACTCGAGACAGGCGGTGCGAAACTTCGCCAAAGGCCAAATCTGCAGGGAAGCTGAGCGCGTACTGCGAGCGGTCAAAATACAAAACAGAAAAGTAAGACTCAAGTGGTTCCCGGCACACGCGCGCGACTCGTCGGAACGCAATGATAACCACAATGAGACGGCACACGCAGCGGCCTGAGAGCTAACCAACCGCGCCCCGGTGACAGACCGTTCGACGTGGTTGGGAACGAAAGACTGCATGATGGATTACAATGAAACCATGAAGGCCTATCGCCTGGCTTGCAGGACTCTCCCACCCCCGCACCCGAGGCTGAGTCGAGTGGAGGCGGTACTACTGAGACAGCTCCAGACCGGATCGCTACCGAGCCCAAGGCTCATGCATCTCATGTACCCCGAGACATATCCGACCAATAAGTGCAGAGTCTGCCGGAGGGAGACGACAGATTACACGCACATCTTGTAGGATTGTGTTAAAAACCCAGAAGAAGCAAAATCAAGAACGCTCCCACCGCGACTCGAGGCAGCCGCGAAGAGCTACGACCGAGACGAACAGCTCCGCGCCGTCCAACAGGTCCTCGGGGTGCTCGAAAGGCAAGGGACCCAGCGAGCCGGCAACGGCGAGCGGAGACCGGCGCCGAGTAACGGCGACTTCGTAGATGACGTAGCCTTTGCCAGGGCGCACAAGCACCTAACTGCAGGCACAAATAAAGTTGGCTCCAATCCAATCCAATCCAATTACCGAACGACACAGACGTGACACAGAATTTTGAACAAAGGTATACGAACGTTTTTATTATCCTGGTCGGTGGTCATCGTGACGATAAGGTACGCACACAAATTCGCGTACCACCTATCTTCTTAATGTGTCCGTCACGTAAGACAATGAATAGCTCATACCCCCTTAAGCAATGATATATACTCCCGTAAACGCGGCATTCATATTACGAAAGAAGAGAAGTAAAATTCCACGCTGGAATGATGAGCGCAACGGAGCCACCTGTGGAAGAAGACGACAACGACGACGATGAACGCGTGAGCAGTGGCACGAGCTTGTTCCCGTGTTTGGCTCTGCTTTACAGGTCGCCGAGCCCACAGAGCTATGTGCCATTGAGCTTCGAGCATTAATGCACTATCACCAGTATCGGCCCACATGATGAGAGTTTCTGCACACAGACGCCATGACACCTCAGTTGTTACGCATATACAGCTTCGCTGTAAAATTACAAGATATCACTGCGTTCTTAGCGTTCACATAAAAATTCAGCTTTGTACATCCAGTATTCGACGGCTGTTGTATGATGGACATTGTGCTGCGCCCCTCTACCACATTGCAAGATCGTGGCGTGCAAACTTCATTGCAACGTAATGTATCCATATGAAACAGTTACCAGACAGAACAGCGTTGCACCCTATTATCACTTAAAAAAGTATTTCGACTTACCAGTACCGCTGCCTGTAGTGCACTTAGAGCTTGTGTTAGGAAGAGCTAAGAGAAACTGCAATTCATTTCCTCACGTAGCCCTCCGCTTTCTTCATCACGGTGGGACGCAGCACGTCGGATGCAGCAACGTGAAGACGCACGATAATGCAGAGTCTGCAGTCACGTCTTCCTATGCCGGTAAATTCCGTGTGCTAGTTCCGGCAAACGTGAAGTAAAGAGCACGCCTTGCCATGCACAAGCTCGTAAAGAAATAAAAAAGGAAGTTTCGACCAAGCAGTCGCCTCTCTTTTGACCAGCGCCATTCCGTACGGCATGACAGCTACGCAGAGGATTGCAAAGGCAGCATAAATTTTGTGCCAGAAACACCGTTCTTTAAATATAGCTAAGAACTACCTTTTATATTGTAAAATGAAGAAAATGTATGCTTCGTTTTTTATGACATCAAGATTACGACTAAGCGAATGGTTATTGTAGTTGAGATTGCTCTGCTTAGACATTATCAATTTTTTTTTCTACTGAGGCGTATTTTATTTCAGTGTTTGTCCTGATCTCAGGGAATCGCGCTACAATCACGCTGCACCACATGCTGTCTCTGGCAAGAGGTTCTCGGCAGTTTTTCTTTCTATGTTTTCTGTTGTCTGTGAGTTTTCCCTTAGTTTCATCTCCGAGTTTCAAAGCGTACTGCAATCGCAGTACGTTTTGGTGCGTTACAGTGCGCCTTTCGCCTTCTGCATAGAAATTGTATACATATAGGCTAACTTAACCGCTATTAGACACGTAGCGAAAACGTGACTTTAGTCTTTATCGCAACTCTGTAATTCGTGTGAGACACATTTCACCAGCCGTTTGCTCAATATTAGCACGAAACTGTGACGTCGGCGTACAGTTGTTGAGTGTAAAGGCGTCGAGAGTGGTAAAATTGCACTGAACCAGTTACGGCATGACGAAGAACTTTGGCAATCCTGGTTAGGAGCAAGTCTGTGAAGTTAGCGTGTTGTAGGTACAAAATTCATAAGTAGTGGCATGTATGTGAAGTCCTGAAACGTAGTTTAAACTGTGCACCGTGCCCCCGTTCAATGGTCGGAGTGTTGCGGGCAGCGTCCCGAATTTGCGTAAGCTGGAAATCGTTGACGCAGCGAGAGCAGAAGCGTGAAACACAAGCTTGAAAATACTTGTGTTTTTCATTCAACTAGCATTTTTGAGAACTTCAGGAACCCTAAGGGGAGTATTTGCCTACCTAATCACCTTCCCACGAACTTGGGTAGATAGGTAGGCCGCGGTGTAATAGGCACAGCATGGGGCTGTTGTGCTGAAGGTACAGGACTGAACACCAACCACTAGACGAAATTGGTAGAATAGGAAGCGGCAATGTTGAGCGGCTGCTGCTAACCACACCACCGAGCAAACTCGAGACACCGAACGCAAGCGACAACGGTGGTCTGCGGGCATACTGCTAGTAAAGTCGTTCTCCCCGTCACAGCCGAACAGCCGATTGTTTTGACGCCAATTGTCAAAACAATCGAACCAATCGTAAAAACAATGGCAGCGCCCGCATCTACAGCAGTGGGCCTTCCGCCCAATATACGTAGGTTTGGATAAGTGGTTCCACACATTCCATCCCAACTACAACTATGGGAAAACGACGAGTAGTGCGTACTCACCGATTGGCGGCTATGCATGCCAGGCTAACCCCGCCTGCGGCAACACCACCACCAGCACCTAGTCCTGAGAAAGAAGCTGCCTACCGCGAACATCAGGGAGAGTTGGCCCGTGAATGGGCTCGTCGTCGTAAGGCCTGCCTCACGCGCAAAAAAAAAAAAGACACAGGGAGAATCACAAAATAAACACTCCTAAATCTTGCTCACCACGTTAAGCTCGTAAAACGGAAAATGTGGTGTAAGAATGGTGACACAAAAGATTTACAATATAGACTGCTTGCGAAGTTTAAGTTGCATGGTGTAACACTCGGCCTAACTAATCCAGTTTCGCTGTTCGACCATCTTCACAGGTTGGAAAGCGGGGCAATTTTTTGCTCTTCGCACCCTCATTATAAAACGTCTGTTCAAACCCTACCTCCTGGCGGTAGCCAATCACACACATGTTATAATCCAGCAGGAAGACAGCCAAACAAGAACTACAAACACTGTCGCAAACGGAATATCGGACCGGCGACCCCATCCAGTTCCAGCGCGCCCAAAGGTGAAGAGTCCTTGGGAAGGAGAGACATTTTTACTCTCAACTGGTCTCCGCTGCTTCTCAGTAGAGGGCGGGCAACAGTTCGTGGCGACTTAGGTAGGATATTAGGCAGTATAATAGCAAGAGCTTGGTGGCGCAACCCACCGCCCTGTTTCAAAGGGGACGCTCATAACATCCATCCATCCATGGACTTTCTTCCGGCGAACATCCTGAGCCTTTGGCGCCGTCTCTGCATCCCCCGCAGTGGCAACTCTCTCTTCTTTTTGTAGCGCTTCTTTTCTGACGAGGGGCGCTCGTTAAGGGAAAATGAGCAGCGCCGAGCGTTGCCTGGGAACGGCCCTCAGACTATCTTTTCAGCGTAGTTCTCGCATTCTACCCTTGCGCATGACAAACAGCATGTTATCTACTGCAATCATAGCAATTATAGACATAAAGCAGGTGCGCGGACCACAGAACTGAGAAAATTCACATATATCGCATCATGAATCAATGTTTCAATGAATGTTGATTCGACAGAAAATACAAAAAATCTCTGTCTAAATTGCTGAAGAAATATCTCGAATGCCTGGCTAAGTGTCAGTTTCTTTCCCGTTACACAAAACTGTCAAGCGCACACAATAAGAAAAACTAAAGTGAACACAAACATTGTAAATTTATGGTTCATGTACTATATGGCAGAAATGTTGAATGATATTTGCAGTTTTAAAGTAAACAATCATTTTTGATTCGACAAAAAATACACATTGACTTTTGTGTAAAGATTCCTAAGTATATTGATTCGCCTACATTAGTGTGTATGGTAGGATGAATGTGAAAATCTACAACAGTCAGTGGTTCCTTTTTCATGCAGTAATTGGTCCGTACCTTGCTTTTGTTTTAACTTATGTGCCTCATGTTACATTTGTGTTCTACAGGGAGGTATTTCCTGAAAAAGGCACTTTGATTAGACCTGATGGCTTGAAATATTAAAACGTTAGTATTTATATAGGATTTCCTATGTTTCATACGCATTTCTTCTTAAAAATAATAGCTCTTCCGGAGATTCTCTTCCCCCTTAAAGGCCATGAGGTGTAGCACTGGCTAACATTCTCACGTTTAGTTCTACTCGATAAAGAGAAATACCCCAAAAAGCGGATGGGAAAACAGCGCCGCTGTAGCTCGCTTGGTAAGATAATCCCAAGCGGAATGCGAAGACGTGGGTTCGTGTCCGACGTGCGGAAAGTTGTTCTTCCTCGTCTATCATTTTCCATAAATCATCATTTGTGCAATTCAGATGATGCGTTCATGTACTTTCCCGTATGCTGTCCCAGGTGTGCTTGTTTGTTTCGTATGTTAACACTATATATATATATATATATATTCTTATGAACAGTTGCGGAGAAATGGCTTTATTTACAGGCGATGGATGATGATCGTAGCGTGATAGTTGCGCAGCTCGGCCCCTCAAAACTCCTCGTTCTCTTCGTCTTCTCTTCTTTCCTCTCGTCCGTGCCTTTCGTATCTGTTACATTTTCCCGCAAGCAGACGAAGCCCGTGGGGCGAGTGAGGATGCACAAGCAGGGTAGAAAGGCTTCAGGCGAGCAATATGAGTCAGCTGAGTTCTGCTTGATCGCCGACCATTGCACAGTAGGCGAGCTATGACGTAAGTGAGTTCGCTCAGGCGGTCCACAACTACAAATGGGCCTGAATATTGTGACAAGAACTTTGGCACAATCCACGATTGTGTTGCGGTGTCCAAAGAAGGACCAAGTCACCTTTTTTCAATGATACTTGTACATGACGGTCGTCGTATCGCTCTTTCGAACGACTTTGCGAGGCCAGAGTACGTAGACGAGCTATTCGACGGGCTTCTTCGGTGAGACACAAAGTCTTCGATACAGAATCGTCACTGTGCAGAGCGAAGGGAGAGAAAGTGTCGAGAGGGCTTCGCGGTAACCTTGCATACAGGAGATAAAATGGGCTATAGTTCGTGGTTTCGTGTTTCGCCGTGTTGTATGTGTACGTGATGAAGGGCAGCACATCGTCCCAGTTCTTATGATTGGAGGAGACGTACATGGCAACCATGTTGGTCAGCGTTCTGTTTGTCCTTTCAACGAGGCCATTGGTCTGTGGATGATACGGCGCGGAATTACAGAACTGTGAAGTGCACAAACGAAGTAACTCCTCAATGGCTTCAGCCGTGAACTGACGACCACGGTCGCTGATGATGACACGCGGTGGGCCGTGACGAAGGACCACGGAACGCAACAGGAAGACCGCCACGCAAGCGGCGGTGGAAGACGGTATGGCTGCAGTTTCTGCATACCGTGTAAGATGGTCTACGCAGAGTTATCCAACCGTTCTAGTTGTTAGACAACGGGAATGGACCCAAAAGGTCAATGCCTACTTGCTCGAACGGCGTACTGGGCGGTGTCAATGGCCGAAGGGGACCCGGGGCTTCGGTGGTCGGTCGTTTGTGACGGTGGCACGTTTCACAACTAGCGACATAGCGCTTAGTCGTTTCGTACATCTTGGGCCAGTAAAAGCGCTCCTGTGTGTGGTGTAGCATTCGTACGAAGCCGAAATGGCCGGATGTCACATCGTCATGCATGGCGCGTAGAACGTCGGAGCGAAGGCTCTCGGGGACAACAAGCAGAAAACGCGCTCCATGCCCGGAATAATTAGTTTTGTTGAGTAATTTATCACGGACAGTAAAGCGACCGCTGCCTTGAGAAGTATGGGCGGCGACAAAAAGCGATCGAGGGTAACATCACTCCGTTGTTCTCCCTGAAAGTCTGCCGCGTCAGGGAACGTAGAAGTAACAGCAGCGAGACAGTCGTCAAAATTCTCAGCATCGCAGTCGGTAGCCTCAAGAGGAATCCGAGAGAGGCAGTTTGCGTGGGCGTGACCGTATATAACCCAGACAGGGCAGTGCACAAAGTATCCACAATAGCTTTCGCTAACCTGTCTAGCTGCAAGTCTTTGCACAAAGCAACCGCCTTGCACTTCACTCTAGTGGCGCTAGATATTACCTCCATGAAATTCTTGGTGATCGCCTCCTGCGCCCTCTTGTGGAATTTTTCTTCAATCAGCACCACGAAGCCTTCTTCCTTGTGTGACGTAAGCAGTGGTAAATTATTAGGTTGGAAGAAGGACACAACCTTTCCTAGCGCATCCTTAGAGCGGCGATCAGTAGTCCTTCTAGTCTTCATCAGCGCATCCACACCCTCAAGCAAGCATCTTTGTTCGTTTTATCCTGACGCCATTCTAGCAATTTGACGGTTCAGCGCGAGCAGCTCATGTGCTTCAACCCTTGGTTCT
This sequence comes from Dermacentor andersoni, assembly GCF_023375885.2. Taxonomy (NCBI): domain Eukaryota; kingdom Metazoa; phylum Arthropoda; class Arachnida; order Ixodida; family Ixodidae; genus Dermacentor; species Dermacentor andersoni. The sequence continues at coordinate 111,971,147 of NC_092816.1, read as the reverse complement.
TAAGAGAACTTTGGACCCTTGCTTAAAATAGTGGTAAGATCCCCCGGGGCAACCACATCTCCAATCACAGTCAAATCCTTGGTATGTAGAAACTTGCTTTGCCTTACCTTATCCGAGTGCAAAGCTTTGTTTAGAGTATGGGCCCACAGGGATTCCGTCAAATTAGCCGCAAAGCAATTAATTGCACCTAGCTTCATCTCGGCCTGCCATCAGTGATCCAGCGCTTAACACATTATCCGCAAATGGTCTTTAAATCTTCGTACTTGTCGCCATAGCTCAGCCCTCAACAACTTGCAGCAGCGCACTAGAAAACCAGAAGACGGCTTAAAAACCACCAGAACGACACACATCCGGCGGAAGAAGACCTTTCCGTAGGAAGAAACCAATGTATCTCAAACGTCAGGTTAATCCAACAATAACGGAGACACACATGTTCACTTGCGACGATGAAATAGGAGGTGCACTCATAACTTCTATTTTATCGGCGCAATTCCTTGCGGCCGCACGGATGTTCTATTATATGTGCCCTCAAACCCTCATGCTAGCGTACAGAACGTGGGCACTCCGGCACCAATTTCCAAGTCACCAGTTTGGAATACTCTAAATGACTCGGTCTTTCACCCGTACCACCTTAACCTGCACCAATGCTTGGAATATAGGGAGAGACCGGCAGAATCGTCTGGATTTCTCGAATTGGGTCCTAACAAAAGGCGACGAGTCACTGGACTTTTTGAGTAACGTCACATACAAAGATGAAGGCAATTTTCGCAGATCCAGGCTTAACATATGCAAAGCTTTATTTGCAACTATTGACAACATATTTAACGTATGAGTGACCCGAGTTCTCTAATAACCTGCGGCGTTGATATTTAAGATATTTAACACTGTTGTTCAGATCAAGGTGCACATTGAACTTCGCACGCAGAGAAAGCTGCCGGTCTTTTGCACCTTGGTCATTTGCATAGTTGGGGCGTGCTCTTCACAGATGTGCTGTCAGTCCTAACGCAAGTTGCGGTCAGGTGGCGTAGCCATGGCGGGAAAGTACGCATATCAGGCACGTGCCATGCGTCTTCCCTCTCCTCCCGTCCCTAAATTTCAGTGTTACCTGGAAGAAACGACGTACGAGAACAAACGCCTACTTCGCCTCCCCATCCTGCCCCCGTAAAGTGGGTGCCCCTTGCAAACACTAAAAGTATTTTATTGCCAACGCCACTGGCTAGAGGCACGTATTTTGCAAGACTTCTCTACTTCATAAGCTGGTATGGCTAATATCCTCCGGTGGAAGGAGTGCGCAAAAGACCCTTCTTACCGTAAAATCTCCCAAGATCCGTTCCCTGCCGAAAAGCAAGGTGCTGTCCTGGTCTGGGCAACACGTTGCTACACCCACTCAGTGCCGAAAATTCCGAGTGTCGCGAATTCACAACATACTGTAGCCAAGCCGGTAATGCATAAAATACTGTATTCTGAAGCTCACTACATAGCCGTCATAATCTCTGAGATGTAAACAATGCGAATAAACTTTTGCAAACATGGACTGACATTATTTATGTTCATATTAATGAAGAAATTGTTGACGTTGCACGTGTGAGCCCTTGTCGATCGCGCCAATAAACAATAGCTGCCAGCTGTTGCTATGGCTCCTTGATGGCACCACATTTCAGCTCTGAAAAATGTTGTTGGGAATCCCTGACAACCGGCACGTTGGCCAGAAATCCTGCTGTTGGGGCAGAGCCTGCACTTACTTAGAATGCCCCGAATTCACGCCAACTGGCAATAAAGTATCAGGTAGCGTTTGTTTTGTAAAAGCGTAATTATGAAGAGAGCACAGCCGATAACCAGAACAACTGGATGGTAGTAAAGGGTGGACAACAAGTGTGCTCCTTAAGATACAATACATAGCGTTCAGTTAAGAAAGAAATCTGACACTTGATTGCGCGAGAGCATACACGAAAGTCCAACCACAACGAACTTCCGACCACCCGAAAAATGGATGAAAGCTGTAAAAAAAGCTGTTCGATTTATTAAACTACCAGCGCCTTAAGTTGGTTGCTATGGCATCCTCTGCTCACTATAACGTCACAAGTCCAAATATGGACCGTGGCTTTTTCATTCAAGGAGCAGCTGAATACGAAAACGTTGGTGTACTTTGACTTGTTTACACGTCAAAAAAACGCTGCGTCGGTGAAATTGCGCCGCAGTTAGCTCTACAATGTTTTTTTCGCAGCTCATGGCTCGGTTTCGAGCCGTTCAACCAAACAATTATTCTTAGAATACCTGATACCTGCATTCGGCCTCTTTATCCCTGCTCCCATCCTCCTGCAAATTAACGGGCATAATATTGTGTTTTAGATACGTACGTTGCAGGAACCTGCAGGCTCACGAAAAGGGTTCTACTTAAATTGAGGGCGACGCAACGAGCTATGGAAAGAAGAATGATAGGTGTAACGTTAAGGGATAACAAAAGAGCAGATTGGGTGAGGGAACAAACGCGAGGTAATGACATCTTAGTTGAAATCAAGAAAAAGAAATGGGCATGGGCAGGACATGTAATGAGGAGGGAAGATAACCGATGGTCATTAAGGGTTACGGACTGGATTCCAAGGGAAGGAAAGCGTAGCAGGGGGCGGCAGAAAGTTAGGTCGGCGGATGAGATTAAGAAGTTTGCAGTGAAAACATGGGCACAATTAGTGCATGACCGGGGTAGTTGGAGAAGTATGCGAGAGGCCTTTACCCTGCAGTGGGCGTAACCAGGCTGATGATGATGATTTTCTCAACAGCAGCCTGCATATGTGATGCACAATGGCCGCCATCGGTGAGATGCCAACCTTTAAGCTAACGGCAACATCTCCCATCTACATGCCAGATACGAGGCACCTGAAGAACAAGGTGCTAAGACTGATAACACAAAACTCGGTTTAAAGGGAAAAATTAAAGGAAGCCGATGTTCTGTTTAACAGTACAGGAGAACAAAGGAAAACATCGCTGCGTGATAAGGCACAACGCCTGCTTTGCCTGTTCTTTATTTTTTTTATTTAATTCATTGCATACACACAATACACAATACCGTTTGGACCCATAGTCTTGGCGGCCAGTTTGGGGTCCAACAACAAAATAGACATAAGAAGAAGAGCTTACTTATTGTACGAGACAACTTAAACACATGTTATGGAATCATTTTACATCGGAAACATAGAATGAAAAAGGAGTGTCATGACATCAGGGAATGCAAATAGAAAAACCCTGTAAGCATTCATGAAAGAAGTTTTTAAGCATTGCACAAAATTTTGGCTGGTCTTTGCACTGAGTGGGAGTGCATGACATATTATAGCACAGTTGAACTCCACGAGTCTCTGTCCATATAAATTGTGACAGGGTAAGTTAATAGAGTAGTTACTAGCGGCCCTCGTGTTTTGTGCCGGAAAATTAAATGTTGTGATAGGCAGTGGATCATTATAACGTATTATTGCATTAACTACGTGAACAACTTTTACTTTATACGCCTAACTTAACGGCAGAACACGAAGCAACTGAAATATATGTTTACTTGGATGAGCATCTTTAGAAAAGGTAACTATTCGTAGCGCCCGTTTTTGAAGACTGACGGCAGGTTCTACATAGGTTTTGTACGTACTGTCCCAAGACTCTAAACAATAGTAAAGGTGACTCTTTATAATAACAAAGTAAAGTATCCTTAAACTTGTTGGTCAAAACATTGACAGGCTTTTAACAATACATGACAACTTGGAACATACCTTTCCAATTTGATATTTCCAATGCATATCAGATTCAAAGGGTCTGTCCCTCTTTCTCACACAGACATGCGCACGCAAACGTGCACGATCCGTCCCCTGTCATAGTCGAAACTCCACCCCAGCTCCAAGATTTAAACACAACAGGAGCAACGCCCTGCCCTTCGCAATCACCGAGGGCAAAGACTGCCTCCGTCGACGTGATGCCGTGCACAGTCTCCATTCCGCGCAGACAAGGATCCATTTCGTTTATTCTAAGCGACGCCGATGTTCTAGGCAAGGCTTCTTGAGTGCGCACGTGCGGTTAAATAAATACAGGAACACAAAAATAGAAGGTTTGAGCAACATTTCGTGTTCTGCATTGTTGTTCTATTTTGACCAGACCAGAATGGTGTATGTAAAGTTAACTGCATGCAGAAATGGCATAGCATTTCCTTTGCCTTTAAATGCGTCACTGTAACATGTATATAAGCATAAAACTTCATTTTATGGGGCTTTTCAAGCCGTCTTCCCAAAATGAAACCATATTTAGACAGATATACCAGCAGCAGCTTTCAGTGTTCGTTCCTGAATATCACTATAGTACACGTTACAGCGTCAAAAGGGTTAAAAAATAGTGAGGTGAGATAACTACCTCGCAAGTGGCGCCAGGTACTGACTGAGACCAATGCTGTTTAGGTATAGCATGCTTACATGAATACAATAGCGAGCCGTGCACGTGAGGGCAGTGGTTCGCGCACGACGTGAAGCTTTGTGAAACCTGCTTCGACAAGTGAGTGCAGGGCTTCAAAGGACTCCGGTGACATTCTGTAATTCTTTTTGAAGTATTCCTTGTCTCTCGACATCAACAAAGGCAGCTGCACAACACGAACGATTTCTCCTTTTGCATGTTTATCCATAGGAGCCCGTACTGAGTGAGACGTGCTGAGTGACAAAACGAAGCATATATAAGAACAGTTCTTCTGTATGCGTTAAAATATTGGTAATTCAACGGTAGAAATGAAAATTCTGAGACTTCAAGTTTACTTCGATGTCGACATTTGTGGACATGGTGCCTAAAGCTGCATGAAAAAGATTGGGCAAATCGCACGCACTGCGGAATCCTAGATTAATGCGACTCAGTCGACGCTAAGAGCATGTGTTCAAACTGTTTAACGTTTCGGTTTTGTGATCATCGCTTCCACTCTCGAGACCTTTTTGAGTCGTTACAAGAAGCAGTTTCCCGCAAGCACTTGGTTTTACATGGCATGACTGTGCCGTAACCATATCCAACGCCTTGTGTAGTAGGACACGCAACGCCACCTCTAGTAACAGTTTTGGCATTACCCTAGCAAATTAACGTGTAATAAAACACCTAACAACATCACCATCACAATAAACTACACAGCAGCAGAATGAAAGCCCAACAAAGATCCTAATACCGCATGTGGTGCTGAACTAGATGCATTATCCGTTGTGTAGGCGGGATAATGATGCACAAAACGTCTCATACCCTGCTGAAGTGCATACTAAACTTTCACCTCGCGGATGCGTCACGGAAACTGTGATTGCGGGAAATTATTATGCTATTTGAGTTCGGGTCGCCATATATGAGTTCAGAGAAAACAAGAAAACGCTCGAATGCGCCAATCGCCTCTAAGACAAACACAACAGAATCATTGCACAAATTGCGCAGCAGAACTTGGTTGAAGCTTACCTGTCGAGTCAATATCACTTGAAGGAAAAACCGCGCTTCGTCATTTGATACTTATAGCAGGTAATGCGAGAAACAGATACATAAACAAAGAAAATGTTTGTTATTTTACTTGTTGTACATTAAGGTATTCGATTGAAGGAATGTGTAGGTGCAACAACGCGCCGCACGCGCCCTGTTCGCATTCGACGGAGGATGCAACGATAATGCCCGAAAAAGGAGGCACGCCCTTGACGCGCCCGAGAAAGGCGGGGCAGTGTGCAGATAGACAGGCGGACTGTCACGGTGCTGTTAAATTGCGGTAATACGTTGATAGTAATACGTGGTCCACGCACGTTTCGTTGCGTAGCCTTCTGTTCTTGAAACGCAGAATCAGTGTGCCGTGCAGGGTTCGCTCAGATATTGTCACACGCGACTTTTTATTGACATTTTTTGCCTGCTGTTATTGCGCGTTCCATGCTATCTTCGTTCACTGGCTGCCACCGAGCAAACTCGCGTAAAATTCGTGAGAATGTGAAACTCCGTGAATAATACATATCACCCCTGCTCAGGTAGTATATTAGACAAAGAAAGAGAAAAGCTTCTTGTCTCTGAGCAAGTAAAAAGTTACATTACGTTTGACAACCGACACGGGGATTCCTTTTTGCGATCCATCAGATATCAGGACGGGATCAGTCTAAGCACGCAGCATAAAGAGAGGGTATGAACTTGAAGACAGGTGCTATCTATCCACTTTATGGTATCGGGTGTCATCTGCCTTAACCATTTGAGTAAAAAAAAATCGCCGCCCAGGCACCCCGAACAGATGGTTAACCAAGGAAGCGGAAATGTGAAGTCCCGGTGTCTACAACTAGGTAAATACCGACGTTTCATTAAATGCTTACAAAGAAGACGCCAAATAAAACAACAGACGAAGGAAGAAGACACGAGACAACCACGTAGGCGCCTACGTGGTTGTCTTATGTCTCCTTCCTTCGTCTGTTGTTTTATTTGGCGCCTTCTTTTTAATCATGTATAACCAACTCGCCCACCAGCACGTGCTCGGTGGTTTCATTAAAGTCTTTCTCAATTATTGGTTACGTCTTTTTGCTTCATAATGAGGCAACACACACGTTCGGCTACGACGGAGAGAACGACGTCACTGCGGGTGCTCCCACTGTCTGCCGTTGTCGCTTGCCTTCCAGGTCTCGAGTTTGCTCTGCGGCGTTGTTAGTAGCATCTACCGTCAATTGCTGCTTGCGATTATTCGACTACGAATAGCTAATATCCCCTTAAGCAATGGCTCGTGTCCTCGCTACGCGGCTTCCCCATTGCGACGCCAGAAGAGAAGTGAAATTCTACGCTGGAATGATCAGTGAGAACGGAGCCAGCTGTGAACAGGGAGACGACGACGAACGCAGCAGCAAGCTCGCGCGGTTGCGCCGAGGGGCGCCAGAGAGATAACTGTGGAACAAGACGCTGACGCTCGAGCCGTTGCTAGTGATGATAGTTTTCTGTGCACAGGAGCACACAGACGGAGTTTCGTTTCGCGTAGCCATTTAAAGCTTCGCCTTAAAACATCTGTCACGAGCCTTCATTTGGATATTGCAATTGGTGTCCTTGCTACTGACTTGTTTGCACTTATGCGCATCTTCCCTCAGTGCGTTGAACAGATGATCTTTCTCTAAAATATCACGCTTGCTCTTCTGAGTTCAAAGTTTTCTACGAATGTCAACGTTTCACCCATGTAGCTGCAGCCTCAATTCGTGCAGAGCTTCGTAAGCGATCCCTGGAAAATGCTCATCTTCACAGAATTCCATCACATCTGCGAGCTTGTGGCGAATGATATTTGAAGGCATGTCTGCAACACAGTGTTCCCACATGGCAAAGAGTAGCGACAAATATTCCTGGGTAGCGGCATCGCATTAAATGGTGGTGTGCGATAGGCATACTTTCTTTTCTGTCGGCTCAAATGTAAAACACGAATTGCTATCCATTCTTCAAAAGTTAATTTCGCATCGTCCGTAGGTCTCTTTGTGTGATGCACAACAGTATCAGGATATACGCATGCGTAATGCTCTTCTCAGTAAGGATAATACAGAGGGCGTGATGGGCCAAACGGGTTGCAAAACGCAATGTCGAACTGAAGTGTGGAGTGCGTATTCTGCTTCTGCAAACAGGGAAAAGATACCTTGCCTTTAGAACCCCACAAGTGCGTGAAACACGGGCAAATTTTTCGGATTTTGCTTTTCATCGGGAAAGTGTATAGCTGGATTGACTGCAATTCAGCCCCTAAAAAAATCTGTCAACGTCTTTTTGCGCGAAAGCACACGCAGGGATTCACCAAGCCTACAAAGAAATTGTGTTTACGTGGGGTGATATACAGTTGCATTTGACTTCATTGCTTGCTTCACGAAATTCACCCAGCGGCCTAGTTGTCTTCCAGCTTGGGCCACGATGTATGTGCTTGGGGTTGTATGGCCCTTGTGGCCAATGCATCCTTCGTCATGTGGCTGTCGTGGCCGTTTAATTGTCATCCTTCAAGCTTAGTCCCTTGACTTGTGCAATGTCACCGTCTTCACACCATCGTCGCCATAGACAAGTCTTCATCCTTTTCTCGACACACGGTTGTCATACCATCGTCGCAATTGGCTCATTGTCATACGGCCGTAGGTGGTAGTGGTGGTGGTGGAGGTGTTGGAGCAGGCGGCGTTAGCCTGGCAACATAAATAAGCACACGAACCCTATTCGTCAGCACAAAATTGTTGGAGATACCTCAGTCGGCAGCAAGTGTTTCCAAGCGACCTCACTTCCATCGGCTGCGCTGGCTAGTTTTCTGGCCGGCCGCACGTGAAGCGGCACCATGGAGATGATTACGTGATGCGCCACCATTGAAGTGGTCATCGGTACGCTCAGGAAGCCCTTGGGAGTGTCAGAGTGCAATAGGAAGCAGGCAAACTGTTACGGGTTCTTCCTTCTTCAAAGTAACTCCCTAAGGTGGAATTACGTGGTCTATTTATCGAAAGTGGACTCCTATAGAGTTGATTTCCTTGGCGGCTGTGTATCCAAGGCACGACCACTTGGCCACGTAGACGGCATCGATTGTCCATAACCCTATGGGCGGCTTTGCGTTCAGTATCTAGCTATGTGACCTGGTGTGCCACAGCTCTAGCACAGTGACGTAGGGCGAACTTCGGAATGCTGATGACAGTGTTCAGCCGTGGTCGTGGGTTGAGAGTGACGAATATTTTCTCCTTTTATGTCATAGACAGTGGCTGGTCGTCGAGAACGAAAGTTGCATGGGTGCTGATCGAGGCTTCGGTCAAAAGATTTGTAATAGGATGGTTGGTTCAGGTCATGACACATGCCGTCTCTATTGCTGCCAAAGTCCCCAGCGTTTACCGAGTGCTGAGAAGGAATCGAGGTGGTAGCAAGAACGGCGTCTCAGAAAGCGCAGCAACGTAATGTGGCGCCACATTACGTGTTTGTTCTTCGTCTCGTACGGGCTCCCCACGGTCAATCTGACGAATGGCGGACGATAAAGCTGTTGGAGAGATCGTGTTAACGTAGGAAATAGTCGTCATGTTAGCTATCCGTCCAAACATTGGTGTAATCCGACGAGTGTTCAGTGTTTCGAAGGTACGGCAGTGCCGTATCACATATGATACGGTTTCCAAGTTGCGTTTACAATGAGGAAGTTCTACACGTCTTTTACGATTGCCTTTAAAAAGCTTCCCACCTTCCCCTCTTCTGATATTCGAGGGCTCACGGCATGGCATAGTTCAAGAACTTACTTGATGAATGGCTCAAAAGCTACCTTGGCAGCCGTCGATATCTGGTCAGATTTTCTCGCTCTGTGTCCGACGAATTTGTGTCTCATCGGGAGTGCTTCAAGGCTCTAACCTTGGGCTTTTATTGTTTTTATCAATGATTTGCCACTACGTGTTATGAACTCGAGGGGTTTTTTCTTTTTAGATGATTTAAATTTACTCTGCAAGATTCAAAATTTAGAGGACTGCCGCGGTTTACAAGCTTACATTGGCAACAACGAGAAATAGTGCTTGATGAATAGGCCTAATTTGAATATTAAGAATACTTCTCTTTTGTCTCTTACGACAAAGCACGGCACAGCTATGTTTAAGTGTGCTCTTCTTGGGCGAAAATATCTCGCGCTGCCCATGTGCGACATCTTGGTGTTATTGTTGACTCAAAGCTATATTTCCGGTTGCATGTATCTTCAATTCTTTTTCGCGAATTGCGACATATTGGTGTTATTTCTAGGTTAACAAGAGAATTTCATCGATACGAGCGTACGCGCACTCTTTACTCCGGTCTCGTGAGACCACGCCTCGAGTTCGCTTGAGCAGCCAGGAATGACGTCTCCGTTAGCTATTCTAACCCAATCGAAAATGTTCAGCGTAAAGCAGGAGATACACGGTACGATTCGGCGTCCGATCCGACGTGCGGCGCCGCATGCTCCGGCATGCGGCATACGACGATTCGGGGCACACGGTGCGTGTGCCCCCCAGCTTCACTTCACATCCACGTCGAGAAACGCAATATAAACAACTCTGCACAACACTGCTTCGCTTTACGCGAACGCTGTCAATAAAATTATGCCCCTGCGAGTGACGGAACACTTCGCGAGGGCGCGTTGTCCACTGACCACTCCGCGAACAGCAAGTGATAGGGCGGGTAGGCCTAGCTAGGCGGACGCTGCGGCTGACAGCGCTTGAGATCCAACGCGTGGTCGTCAAATAGCGCTTATTTTTGCCAAAATAACTCACACTGTACACTTAGGTCGCCCGTAATTAAATAAAATTGGTTTACTCGACGCAGTCGTTGCGAAGGGGAAACATGCAAGCGAAGCGAGCAGCCTCGCTCAGACGGTCGGTGTGTGCTGTCTGCCTGCGAAATACCCTCACGTTGCGGCTCCTGATCTCTCCAGCAGCTTGGTGCTAGTGTACTAGGCGCTGCTTTGCATGACAGGCACACGTTCGAGATAATTTTACTGCACTGGTAACTATTTCGTGTCGGAAACAAAATGTAGCAGGCAAGGAAAAAAAAAGACTGCGAGAAACCGGCCAGCCAGCGCCCCCTCCGTGGAGGGAACGTCAGAGAACGTCATATGCATGCCGCGCTGTCTTTGGCTGCGGCCAGACGATGGTGCGGTTGTCGGACGCGTCGGACGATGAAAATCTGCCCGGTTTGTCGCACGCCGGACGTCCGATCCGGCACTTCAGCACGCCAAAACACCTCGATTCCGGCTGCCATTCCGGCGCGTCGGACGCCAGATCGGACACCGAATCGGACCGTGTGTCTCCTGCTTAATTTCGTACGCATACTCAGTGATAGATATATTGATCACCGTCATTTTTATAACTATAATTCTCTCTTAGGAGACAATAATATGTCTTCTCTTCATGACAGGCGACTTGTGCGTGAAATGCACTTTCTTCGCAAGATTGTGAATGGCTCCATTGAGTGTGACCAGTTATTGACGTCACTGCGATTTCGCGGGCCTCATGCAAAAGCCGCCAAATGTTCTGATAGATTCGTGATACATTTGATACAATGTTCGGATGCAATTTGTCCCATGAATCGTTTGCAGATCACCTATAGTTCATTCTTTCATAGCACGGGCACATTTGCCTAAACTGCTGTTTTTAATCGCTCTTTTTGGGTTAGTGTTTTATTGTCTATATTGCCGTTGTGACCTTCTTTCTTTTTCTGTAGTATGTGTGGTTAAGATCATTTTGTTTGCATCTGACCTAGTGTGCGCTCGTATAGGCCAATGGCTGTTGAGGCACAATTAAAATAAATAGTCTGTCTGTCTGTCTGTCTGTCTGTCTGTCTGTCTGTCTGTCTGTCTGTCTGTCTGTCTGTCTGTCTGTCTGTCTGTCTGTCTGTCTGTCTGTCTGTCTGTCTGTCTGTCTGTCTGTCTGTCTGCCTGTCTGTCTGTCCTTTCAATTTAATTCTGCAAATCCTGGCAACAGGAGGACAAGTGCGTTAAAACCACCTGTGGCGACTACCACCTCCGCGATTTTTCACTTCAACGTATTTTTCAAAAGATTGCCACTGTTAACAGAATGCACAGACAATATATTTAATTATTTACGCTTCGGTAAGATTATGACAAAGTTTTGAAGAGAAGGAGGCAGCCAACTAACTATTATTTCTAACGGAATGGATAGTTTATGCCTGGAGGATGAATGTATTGCTATATGTTCACCTCGCTTCAAATTGCTTTGCGTGCTTGTTTGACCTCGGAAAAAACCTGCAGACATCAGTGACCCCTTCGGTAATGCATTTTATCAAAGGCTTGTGAAAAGCACATGAATGATATGTCTCATTATGGCTTCTCTTTAAACTATAGGCAACACTAACAACTCATGAAAAAAAAAGGAAACTCTTCGAATAATTTACAACATTTATTAGGGTAGGAATGGATCATCGCTGCTTCCATGCAGACGTCATAAATAGATATAATTCGCTCGCTAATCCAAACGAGCCCAAGTAGGATTTACTCGAAATCAGAATCAATAGCAGTCATGGACAGCAGCGCTTATACTCTGACTCAGGGTGAAAGAACAGAAATAAAAGCTGCAGTTTCAGCATAAAGGCCAAGTAGAATTAGTGATGGCGAAGTATAAGACAAACACACGAAGGGAGATCCTTACCGTATGAGCACTTGCAAGCGCCCCACGCCTATTAGGGCCGCACTTCCATCTAAACAGCCCTTTAAAACATACTCAACCGAGAATCAATCGACTTCAGTTGCGCTTATTCCGATCGCGCTCAAAAGCGAATTTTCGTCCGTAGCGTAGTATCGTGCGCCGCTATACCAGATGGCGAGAGGCGGCGATTGCGGAGGTATACGGCGGATTTCGTACTCGTAGTTGGCGAATATATATCAAATGTACTGGTCCCAAGTAAGACACGTAAAAATCGCGACAAAAAAGTGCGGCCTTTACACGAATCTATACGTTATTATATCGGCCTTAGAAACTTTAGTAATCCTTCACTTATTAAAGCGAATAATAAGTATACTTTGAAGGAAGGACCATGTAAACCTGTAGATATCCCACAGGATGACCACGGTTGCTCGCTGTCCCAAGGCAGGCATTGTAAAGAACGTTGGCAACGGGGGTGAACGTTTCGTACCGTTACGCGACTCCCAAGATTATATTCATCATAACCATCTGCCCATTTTTATGTCCACTACCGACGGCCTCCGACAGCGATCTCCAATTACTCCTGCCGATTAACTTAGACTGCGCGATCTGCAACACTAGCGGTGCGGAAAGACAACCCGGGAAAAAACACAAGAGTACGCATATGGGGCTGGTTGGTTGAAGGTTACGAGCAGAAAGTACCGGTAAACAACAGGACAGCGCTGCGGTCGATGTCCCTCTCTTCGTCGTGTTGTTTAGAGCTGTTTCCTGCTCGTAATTCTGCCCCGAAGGGAAGACAGCGCGCATCAAGTTTGCAGACGTCCCTGCTCTCCCTTCATCATAACGCGCACCGATGACTACCAACAATCAGATAGGGCGTGCGGGCCGCGTAAGCCTCAGCCACGCACACTTGCACAGCCGCGCACAGCAGGGCGACATAATACGCAAAAAAGAGATACACCTCCCTAACCTGTTTAAGAGAAAGCGCTTATCGCATGGCTCATCCGAGCGACGTAAGTTTCTTAGTACAAGGGGACTCCGGTTGTGAAATTGAACTGTCTCCTACTATGGAGGTCCTCTAAATACTCATATAAGACGGTCACTTCAGTGAAAAATTATGTCCCTGCCTTGCGGCGATTGCATAGGTAGTGGGAGCTACCTACACAATATATATATATATATATATATATATATATATATATATATATATATATATATATATATATATATATATATATATATATATATATATATATATATATATTTGCATTGGTCGGCCCCAGCCCCCTCCGGAAAAATCAAAACTACCCGCATGTGGCTCCATATATATGTTTAGGTATTACCACAGAACGTTAAAAGGCATGCTGTAACCGCGCTATATTACCATATCATTATGTGACAGAGGCCGCTCACAGCAGGCCATGCATCGTGACAAAATTATTCTTCAGAATTCTTCAGAATTATTCTTCAGCCGAGAAAGAAACGTCACCAAACAAAATACCGACTGTGCATTGAAATCCGGAACAATAACGTAGCTAAAGCCTTAAAATTATGCAATTTTACTGGCGCGGCTTTGGATACCTGTGCGACCAGTTATTTGCTCACCAAACTGGAGGAAACCCGTTTTGAAGAGGCGAAGTTCCGAACAAGAACAGCGCTACCATGTCCCTTTTTGTCGGAAAGGAGGGCTTATGGGCGTATCGGTATGCCGAATTTGCGTGAATATATAGCAATTTTTTTCCTCGAGATTGCGGCCACGTAAAACACTTGCCGTTGAAGTCTGCTTCGTGACACAAATATGAGGTGTTTTTCCTTAATATTTCTTTCTGGCAATATCAAGTGCGGCGAGCTATACCACCCGGCACCGCCAGGATCCGTACCCCGTACGGAGGCGTGTCACACCCTGCCAGGGTGCGACACACCTGAAGGGTAACTTAATAACCTATAGCCGGATGCAACATTAGATGGCAGCAGCACTTGCCCATTAAAGGTGGATGGACTCGAGTCTCCAGAAGTGGGCGCGCACTCTTGACTGACACCATGAGCCGGGTGGCCGGTGACCCCGACGACGGAGAACACGGCTGCCCACGCTTCGATCTGGCCGAGTTCCACGAGCCGTTTGCGTCTGCCCCTCGTCAGACTGAATTCCGAAACTATTTTTCCTGCTCCATCATGCTAGAAATATTGTTGCCAGCTAGCGATGCACCATTTATGCCGCCTGCGTTTGTTTTGCGCCGCGATCCGGCGAAGATTGCAGCACGCATCAGTGAAGCTGCGCTACGCTCCCTCTGAAAACAGGATCTCGCGGGGATGCACCGATGCAAACAAACGTCCTGCGTGTTTCTTTCATCGTGTGTTTTGTTCTTGATACAAAGTGAAGCGATGAAAAGGAACGCTTACCCATGTGTAATACCCAATGCGGCTGGCTGGCGTGTGCGTGTACTCTGTCGCTGTGTTTTGCAGCGGAGCTGTTAGACGCTAGACTCTGGCGCTTTCCGGACCATGCGTGAATGGGGCGCAACAATGCATTGCACTAAGAGCGTTTGCATCTTTCGCCATTCATTCACCAATTTCATTGTCTGAATCTGGATCTCACTATGCGTATGGCTTGTGCAAGTCACGCAATGCCTCAATAAAACACGTTCAATATTACTTGGCATCTTGGGCACAAAAAATGCCAAAAAATTCTACCACAAGAACATAAAGCTACTATGGTACCAGCTTAACGAGGTCCCTGCCCTTCTAGAGAGTTTACATCGTATTATGGTATGATCTTATCTACTAGTATTTGTGTTGCATTATCATTCCTGCAAGATTCTTATGAAGTTCGACCACTGCTCCCATAGTCTGGCAATTGGGGCTCGCAAAGTTATTCAGTGTTAATTATTTAGCTTGTATTCACGTTACTTTCCCGAGCCAGAGCAGCAAATCACCGAATGGCTACGAAAGGACTGCGCGAAAGCGCAGTCATAGCAGGCTGCGCTGAAGTGCAGCCTGCTAGCGCTAGCTTAAAGCGTGCCCGTACGACGGTTGGTTAACCATGGGGCCTGTCGAGATCGATTGTTGTTGCTCGAATGAGTATTTTGGGGCTTCTTACATTTTAAGCGAAGCCTTCCACAACACCAGCCAGCCAGCACAAGCCTCCCACACTTCTATACCGTTATCCTCATGACGCCACAACACCCGTTAAGAAACTTCCATAGATGGCGGCGCCATGCCTTCTCTCTAGGTAATATTGTGAGAAACTATAGGAGGAGGAGTAGATTTTAATGGAGAGAAAGGAGGAGAGGTCGGCCTGGAGAGCGTGTCTCTAGCCTGCTACTGCTCACTGGGGAATGGGGAAGTGGGAAATACAGGGAAAGGTAGGTGGCGGATGATTATGATATGTTACAATGAGATACTATATACACGTTGTCCAATATGCGGATGCGCACTGGAGACGCAATACACTAAGAGTAATCTTGTCCATACAAAAAGTAATCTTGCCCCAAAAAGTTTTTGTGCAAACACATTTCGCACTGACTACACGTCTCACAGCTTCTAGAGGCGATCGTCTAAACTTGTCTCACTTAAAAAGTTCAAAAGTGCTTTTATGGCACGTTGGGCACAGTCAACACTCCTCCACGCGCCCAAAAGCTTTTCTTCTGAAAAGGGGCGGGAGTCCAAGCTGTCAACTGTAGATTTGAGTTTTCTTCGTTCGGCCGCATATTGAGGGCACACGCAAAGTACGTGAGCTATTGTCTCGAGAGTGTGACAGACGCTACATTCAGGGTCCCGTGTTTGTCCAATCTTGTTAATGTATCGATTGGTGTATGCCACACCCAGCCGTAATCGATGAATGAGCGTTTCCTGGCTTCTCCGCAACCGAAGTGGATGCCGGAATTGTAATCCAGCGTCAAGTCTATGGAGGCGCTCTTGTCGATGTTCGGGGTTGTCCCAATGTTGCGCCGTAGAAGTTTTAAGGGAGGTATGGAGCAAGGCGTTAATGTCATACCGGGAAAAATGAATTTTTATAATAGTTCCGTGAGAAACTATAGATTCGGTGGTAGGTATAGTGGCGATAAAATGCGTATCAATGGGAGCTTAGATAACATTTGCGGGGAGCGTTTTTAGCCCAAGTGATCTGCGCGTCTCATGGGTATAATAATGAGGAAAACATATTTTATTCACAGGTAAAGGAAACTTAGGACGGGGTCCCTAGTCCAGGGCTCCTGTGACGTCTGCGGCGATGACCCGTGCCCGTCGGATCCGTGCCCGGCGGAGTTCGTTAGTGCCATCGCGAGAGCGCCTACCCACTCCTCAGTAGAGCGTGTTGCAAGAAATATACGGGCAAGGGATGGCCTGATAAGGAGGTGAGCCTTTCCGTCTCGCCGGCTGAAAAGAAGTTCCCTTAAACCGACATCCCCACTTCGCGGAATCTACAAGATTCTATAGTGAACGCTTCAAAGGGAGTAAACTAATCGAGAAGTACGCGCAGGTACGCAGCCATTGTCATGACGATATCATCGCACTGTCTTGATTTTGTTATCATCATCCGATCTTGGCCTTGATACTGCCGTCGCCGAGTCGTTATCATATGCATCGTGGTCGTTCCAGTATTGCCACACCGTCGTTGTCATGCTATAATTATGACTATCAAAACATGTCGTAAATAAATTGCGCCTGCATCAAACACAGTAATCATTGTCAGCAGCATGTTACGGAAGCATTGCTGCTGCGTCCGTTGGCTCACTTTTATAATTATGATCAATGGCTTTTGTAGTCGTATCACAGAATCCCATCAAAATGAGACGCACCAAAGCTGCAACAAAACTAGCGCGATTCTTCAACTCGTGGTAAAACTAGCTGATACTTTCGCTCTTCGGAATTCTTAGGGGAATACAGAAACTGTATAGGAATTTCAACTACGTATACTGACGAGGGTGGAAAGGAAGGAAGGAAGGAAAAAGTGGAGAAAGAAAGGCAGGGAGGTTAACCAGTTTAGCGTAACCGGCTTGCTACCCTACACATGGGAGAGGGATGGGGGCGATGAAAGATGGGGAAGGGAGAGAGAGAGAGAGAGAGCACATAGCACAGCACACACACATCGTCCGTTAGAGTCCATCAATCTGGCATTGTACGTGATATCACTGTCACAGCCGCTTGTCCAATCCCGTCTCTTTCAAAAACCGAAGTAGTCCCTTCGTCGCCTTCACCTGCGATGTCTTCTGTCGGCGGCATGTGAAAATCGTGTCGAGGGACAATGGTCTAGTGTCAAGGTGCGCGAGAACGGATGCCAGGGACTGTCGCTGAACATTATATTCAGGACAGTCGCACAGAATGTGTTTCAGCGTCTCCTCGCAAAGACAGGCATTGCAGAGAGCGTTGTCGGCCATTCCAATGCGGAATGAGTAAGATTTCGTGAAAGCCACCCCTAACCATAAGCGATAAAGCAGAGTCGCCTCGCTTCGGCGGAGTCCAGTTGGCATATAGAGATGCATCAAAGAGGGCAGGTGGTATTGACGGTTGCTCTGGTTGGTCTGGCTGTTTGGTGTGCACCATAAAGAGAGCGTGATCTCCTGTGCAAGCACTCGAAGTCTGCTAGCTGCGTCGGATCGTGAAAGCGGTATGGCCTCTTCTTGTGCGTCTTCAAGAGCTGCCCGAGCGGCATTATCGGCGTCTTCGTTTCCAGTGACGCCGCAGTGACTTGGCAGCCACTGAAACGTCACGTGGTGTCCTTTCTCCTGTGATGTATGGAGTAGGCATCTAATATCGAATACGAGCTGTTCGAATGGCCCGCGACGCAGAGCTGATAGTACAGATTGTAGGGCTGCCTTTGAGTCGCTGAAGATGGACCATTGTCGAGGTGGCTCCCGACTGACGAAACGGAGTGCAGCGCGAAGAGCAGCTAGTTCAGCAGATGTCAAGGTAGTCGGGTGGTCAGTCCTAAAGCTGATGGTAATAGCTTTTGCTGGGACAACCACAGCACCGGACGAACACTGGATGTTTGTGGAACCATCAGTATAAATGTGTTCACTGTCCGCGTACCTCTCGTGCAGAAGAAGCAGAGACAGTTGTTTGAGGACAGGCGACGACAGTTCAGACTTTTTTCCGATTCCTGGTACACTGAGATGTACTGTGGGGCTGAGAAGACACCAAGGGGGTATCCATGGTTTAGATGCAGCGGTGAAGCCAGAGGGAAGTTTGTCGTTGTACTTGTTGATAGTTTTAGAGAATGATGATTGGTGCCTGTCTGAAGGTAGTGCTGCAAGGTGGTGATAGGGGGCACGTGCAAAATGTCTGATGTGCGTTCTCAGGGCTTCCACCGTAATGTGAGTTCGCATTGGATGGTCCCGAGCAATCGCAAGAGTCGTCTCTGTTGACGTACATCTGGGCAAACCAAGGCAGACTCTGAGTGCTTGAGCTTGTACTGCCTGCAGAACACGAATATTTGTCTTGCAGGTGTTGTTCAGTACAGGTAGACTGTGTCTTAAAAAACCGAGAAAGAGAGCTCTGTAGAGTTTAAGCATTGCGTCTACTGACATCCCCCACGTCTTCCCTGTCAAGTATTTGAACAACTGGGAAGTAGCTGTCAGGCGCCGTTTCATGTAGGCCACGTGTGGGCTCCAACAGAGGTCTCGGTCAATAATGACGCCAAGGAATCTGTGGTTTCGGACATAGGAAATGGTCCGCCCATTGATTGAGATGACATAAGGCGTCATCGGTTTCCGAGTAAATGCTACTAGTGCGCATTTTTCTGGTGAAATGCTGAGACCCTGTTTACACAAGTAGTTCGCTGTCAAAGTGGCCGGTCTTTGAAGTCGCGCACGTATCTGAGGACGTGTGACTGCCGAAGTCCAGACACAGATGTCGTCAGCGTATATTGAAATCTTGATGGTAGTTGGCAAGCATTCAGCAAGTCCAACAAGAGCGAGGTTGAATAGCGTCGGGCTGAGAGCACCGCCTTGAGGAACGCCCCTGCTGGTATGGCGTAGCGTAGTTGGGCCATCGTCAGTTAACACATAGAATGATCTTGCAGACAGGTAACTTGCAATCCACAAAAAAACTCGACCACCTAGGCCAACCGTCGCAAGAGCGTCGAGAATGGCCTCATGTAATACGTTATCGTATGCCCCTTTCACATCTAAGAATAAAGCTGCAGATAAACGCTTACGGGACCTTTCGTGCTGGACATATGAAACGAGATCAACTACACTGTCGATGGAAGAGCGGTCACGTCGGCAACCAGCCATGGAAAGCGGATAAATCTTGTAAAATTCAAGGTACCATTCCAGGCGGCCAAGGATCATCCGTTCCATTATCTTTCCTACACAGCTGGCCAGTGCTATTGGGCGGTAAGAGGTGAGTTCTAATGGGGATTTGCCCTGCTTTAAGAGTGGCACCAGGCGGCTTACTTTCCATTCGTCAGGAACATTTCCCACCTGCCATGAGGAGTTGTAAAGGCTCAACAATTCTATCCGTGCGGACTCTCCGAGATAGCACAAGGCCCGGTATGATATACCATCTGGACCCGGAGATGATGAGCGCCTGCAGAGAGCTAGTGCCGCTTCGAGCTCCTCCATTGTAAAAGGAAAGTCCATGCGGCAATCACGGGAATGGGGGACGTCAGCTCGGGCTGGAGGATCTGGACGAGTCGCTTGGTCTGCGATCCGCGCACAAAAGTCTTCTGCGACATCGATGTCTTGCCGCCCTTGGAAAAGCGCTAGCGCCTTGAATGGAAAACGCCGTTCCCGAAGGCAACGCAGACCTTGCACCGTTTTCCAAATGTGAGACAGTGGCTTGCGGGGGTCGAGTGTCTGGCAAAACGTTGCCCACCGTTCCGACGCTAATCTATCCATACGACGCTGAATCTTCTTTTGCATCCTCCTGGCTGCCCTAAGGTCATGGATTGATTTTGTACGTCGATATCGACGTTCCGCCCGGCGACGAAGCGCTCGAAGTCGCTCTAATTCTATGTCGAAGTCATTTCGCGTGGAAGAGATCGTCATCATGCGAGTGGCGTTTTGCATCGTCATTTTAATCGTTTGCTCTAACCCAGAGGGTAGGCCCTCGCGGCAGGCATCTTCCATCTCAGATTTGAAGTTGGCCCATTGAATCGTCCGAATGGTATTCCGTGAGCCTGATGTAGACGTCAAGCCTTTGATGTTCAGATAGGTGGGAATGTGGTCACTCCCATGTGTCTCAATGTCTGGAAACCACTTCACACATCTGGCGAGAGAGTTGGAGACGAAAGCAAGGTCGAGGCAGCTGCCGTATGTCACGCCTCGAAGAAAGGTGGGGCTACCATCGTTCAGGAGAGTAAGGCCATAGTTGTGGGCGATACTTGCTAATCTTCGTCCTCTTGCATTTGTCCTTGTACTTCCCCATGCTGGATGGTGTGCATTGAAATCTCCTATGATGACCCATGGGGCGGGACAAACACTCAAGATATCCGCAAATCTTTTGGTATCGAAATTGCTGGAAGGCGATATATACACGCCTATGAGAGTAAACAAGAGTTTGTTCTTTTTAACTGTGATGCATATATATTGATTTTCGTCGTGGGGCGCAATTGGTTGCAAAACATAGGTGAGTTCACGACGAACAAAAACGACGATTTTGCTGCATGCACCGTTTCTTGATGAGATGATAAACTCGTATCCTGACAGTCTTATTGGTTTCGACAAGTTGGGCTCACAAATGACGATGAGTGGAAACACATTGGTGTAGACAAACTGACGAAAATCTGAAATTCGTGATTTTAGCCCTCTGGCGTTCCACTGGATGACGGACGCTGCTTTGACTTCTTTCCGGAAGGATGGGGTATGAGTAGCCATCTTTCTAGTTGAGGGATGCAAGCACTGGGCTTAGGGCGTCCAACACTTTAAGTGCGCTTCGAGCAGATGGTGTCCTCATGTCCACTAAAAGCGCTCGAATGGCCTCCATGAGAGAACGTAGCACCGAGATGACTTGACGGTCTGTTTTAGGTGAATCATCCATGGCCGGAGAAGGATCAGGTGGGGCCCCGACCTTCTGAGGTTCTTTCGCAAGGGAGCGGCTCGGTAGCGTAGGCCAATCCTCTAAAGATAGAGTCTTTTCTGCTTCCTTCGTGGAAGTGGTGGGCCCTTTCGCGGCGCGGCTAACTGGCACCGCAGAGGAGTGGGTACTGTCACCTCGCGCATGCGTCTTCTTCGAAGACGTACGATGGTGCCGACGTCGACGCCGATGCCGGACTACTTTGGCTGCCTCTCTGTGGGCCGAATTGTCTCTGGCCATTTGCTTGAGAACCGCGCGTTCCCTCTTGATGCGGGGACAGTCTTTCGACGAGGCCGCGTGAGGGCCGCTACAGTTGGCACACTTCAGGACCGTGGCACCACAGGTCTGTTCTGCATGAGGTTCAGCGCAACGGGGACACAGTAGCGAGTTGGGACACACGCCCTTGACGTGTCCTAGCCTGAAACACTGATGGCATTGAAGCGGCTTCTGGATGAATGGTCGAACCGGATGTCGAAAATGTCCGACTTTAACGTAGGATGGGATACAATCCCCCTTGAATATTACTTTTACGCAGCGCGTATTCCCAAGGCGGCGCACTTGCGTAATGATCGTGCCTTCGTATGCCGGCTTGATGAGGCTAGGTAAGTCATCATTAGGAATGGCTATGTCGATGTCGTAAATCACACCGGCTATGGATGTGTCGTCGATCGGGATAAAGGGGCGCATTTTGATTCCGCCTAGCTCCGTGATCGCTTGAAGTTTTCCAAGCGCACTCGCGTTGTACACGTCTATGGCGAGTATATTCTTGCGTGGATTTATTCTTATATATTTAATTTGATCCGGCACCGCACGTTCCAGAAAAATGGATAGGGCTTGCCTGTTCAGCAATCGTAGGTTGCTTGATGGCTCTTCCGGCATATAGATGATGACGTGTGGCCAGCGCGCAGGCCTTGACTTCATAGTCGTTGTGCTCGCAGGAGTTGACGGCGCTGTGTTGACGATTTTTCTTCTCGCCCTCTTACTCCGGACGGGTATGAAGCCGTCGTCGGATGAGTCGTCCGACATGGAGTACAGCTCGGTGTCTTCGGTGTCACTGGGGGAGCCAACTCGCTTCCTCGCGGTTGACGGCTGTGATGACGTCTGGCCAGGCGGGCCTCTAGCATGCTCCGCGTCCATGGCTGCAAGACGGGGAGGCGAGGCACCTCGAAAGCCGAAGATTTTACCAAAAATTCACAGAGCACAGAAACAAGTGTTCTGCCAAGAAGACACTTCGTCGTCTTCTCGACGAGGGTGGAAACATTTCTGAAGAAGTATTGTAGTCTAAAAAAAAAAGAGAGAACTAGCGAAACAACGTATACTTCTTTTATAGTTGTCCTTTGTTGCTGGGAGAAATATGGTGGCGCCGCTGAAGCCGACGCAGCAAAGCAAATTGTTCTCAACTCCTGCGATAATGCCAGGAAAGATGCGGAATTAAAGAATCGTGGTGAGTTCTTGAAATAAATAAATACAACATCAAACGAGCGATGTATGCTTCAATGTTCGAAAGTCTAAACTGAATCCGCTGACGACAACGGAGAAATGCTCTTAGTGTCAATGGCTTCGTAAACAAAAAAAACATGCAGTCTCAAATTTTTAAAGCATATGAAAGAGATTTTCTTTCTGGTTATAACAGATGTCTTTACACAAGCATCACGGCTATTTTGCGCAGAATGTTTCTTTGGGATAAGACTGTGAAGCTAAAGAGCGTGCTCGATTTTCGTTCGCAACAGAACGTTTTGTGGTCGGACGTCAGCCAACAAGCAGAGAGCTGCTTGTTGGCTGACGGGCCAAGAGCTCCGTCGCGTCGAATATTCGCGTCCAATAATAAAGCCCTTCTGTTGTTGGTGTCCCTTATTAATTGCGAAATAAACGTACCGATGAGAAAATGAAGCATATATCAGCCCAGTGCTTCTTAAAAATTAAATTATGGGGTTTTACGTGCCAAAACCACTTTCTGATTATGAGGCACGCCGTAGTGGAGGACTCCGGAAATTTTGACTACCTGGGGTTCTTTAACGTGCACCTAAATCTAAGTACACGGGTGTTTTCGCATTTCGCCCCCATCGAAATGCGGCCGCCGTGGCCGGGATTCGATCCCGCGACCTCGTGCTCAGCAGCCCAACACCATAGCCACTGAGCAACCACGGCGGGTGCCCAGTGCTTCTTCTGCACGCGTCAAATTTTTGGTAATTCAATGGTAGAAACAAAAATTCTGAGACCAATTTTCTTTAATGTCGTCTTTTGCGGACATGGTGCTTAAAACTGCAGGAAAATATTGGCAAAATCGCACGCACTGCCGAAACCTGGAGTAATGCGACTCATTCGAAGCTAAGAGCATGTGTTGAAACAAGTTTAACGCTTCGGTTTAGTGATCGTCACTTCCACTTTCCGGACCATTTTAAGACGTTACCAGAAGCAGTTTCCCGCAAGCAGTCGGTTTTACATGGCGTGATTTTGCCGTTACCATATCCAATGCGTTGTGCAGTAGGGAGTGTACAAAAAATGCTGAAGCACCTAGTAGAATCAATGCGCGTGATTCTTGGTGGTCTCGAGACTCCGGCCGCTAGAAGTGCGCTAGAAGTGCTCGCCGTGCTAGAGCCGCTTATCGCAGCTCTTTATATGCTCTAAAGATTTTGTTTGGCACTTGTGCTGTTCACGCAGGGGAGGCCCACACCAGCTTCGTCCTAGCGCCTCTATTTTTCTGCCTTCTTTCAATTAAATTATCTCTCTCTCTCTCTTGTGTAGTAGGACACGCAACGCCGCCTCTAGTAAGAGTTTGGCATTATCCTTAGGAAAGTCATGTGTAATAACACACCTAACGCCATCACAATCACAACAAACTACACAGCAGCTGAATAAAAGCCTAGAACGATCTTTATACCGTACATGGAGCTGAAATAAATGCATTATCCGCTGCGTAGGCGGGATAATGATGCACACGTCAGATACCACACTGAAATGCATACTAAACTTTCACCTCGAGGATACATCACCGAAACTGTGATTGCGGGAAATTTTGATGTCATGTGAGTTCAAGCCGCCATATATGAGCTCAGAGAGAATGATAAAGCTCTCGAATGCGCAAATTGCCACTAAGTCAAACACAACAGTGTCATTAGTAGAATTGCGCAGCAGAGCTTGGTTAAAGCTAACCTGTCGAGTCAATATTACTTGAAGGAAAAAGAGCGCTACAAAGGCGCGAGCTAGTCCACGTCCTTGTAACGCTGTTTTTTTCTACGAGTGTGTTAATCAAACTCGCCCACACCAAGCTACTGCAGCTTCAGAATCAAGACTAGGCTTCGTGTGTCCTTTGCTTCCTCTATGCTCGGGATTGGATCTATGGTATACTATTATTGATCAGCAATTCAGCAACTTTCTCGACGTCGCGCTTGGGCCGTACTTGACCGATCACAAAAGCATTGCAATGTTACGTAGCGTCTCAAAGCCTTAGCTGCCTAGATGATGGATGGGTGAACTTGGCACGCTTTCACTTTATAAGTACATTTTTGCGAATTGATTCAACACACAGCAAGCGTCTCAAGCGTTTTCTGGCACATGAGGAGAACTGGTAAAGTTTTCATGTTTTGTGCGAAGGTTTCTTTGGCTCATCTCAGGCACTTTCCAGAAGGTAGCTAGCTAGATGCTTGCGTTGCAGCATTTCATAAATGAAAATTCAAGTGCCCGACGCTGGAATGACAACTTTGCGGCAAAGCATATGAACGCGATGCTATAGCCGCATGACCACTATCGCTTCTTTCATTGTTGCTCGTTTAACAAACAAGAATGCTCTTAGGACGAAGAAAAACTTACAATTCTTTCAAGCTGGCTGATTGCTCGACGTGCGACAACGATTCCCCTGTGTACTCCAGTGTCCTAAACTATTCGACCTGTTTCCTACTGCTCTTTTCGAAACAATCGCATGATACAGGAACGTCAATGATGATGCCGTAGCTTTCACTTAAAAACAGGCTTGCCAAACTCGTTCCCTTGCGTCACGAGCACGAGTGTGTCCCTGTCTCCTATTCTTGCCTAAAGGGCGGGGAGGGGGGGGGGTAGCTGTTTCCAACGCTCTATTAGACTGAACCGCTTCAATATCAGCTCAGCTCGTAACGGAACAGGTAACGAAAAAGAAATTGCCGCGAAATTAACGTCATCGTCAATCTTCGTTCGTCTACCATAGGCTCGCGAAGAACACAGTTGCTTGCATTACACCAACATACTCATCCTTCTCTGAAATTTTAGAAGAACTGCGAGCAGTGCTAGATATTACGGCCGTACCAAACAAGACTTTACAGTCGTAAGGACCTATTGGTCCATTGTTTATTTTTTTTTTCATTGTACGAACATGCAGTTGAATCCGATGGGTAGGATTGTTGTTGTTGTTGGCGCAATTATGTTCTCATCCTTGCACGATGAACGCTCTAAATGATATTTTAGCGCCAGCTGTGCTTGCTTGCTTCAAAATTTCCAATCTGGCTGTTGTTTCGACCAAGTACTATAATGCCCAAGGGGGATATATTCGTTCCTGAATGAATATTACACTGAATAAATAAATAAATAGACAAATAAATACCTAGCTGCAAAGTGCTTCGCACAACTTTAATGACCGCTTAGTGTCGGATCTGCTTAGGCTTGTATGGTTTAGATTTGGAGCATTTCATTGACTTCCACACTAAGTGTAGCTCGCATGACACAATGGCGAGTTCGTATCATGCTTCATCTAACTTTGATCCATGCTCTTACATTGTAAGACATCGAATCATGACCATATTGCAATATGTATTTCATATTACCATGATATAGGTCGTATTATAGAACGAGTTTCACATCTACCTTGTACATTGGTAAGCTTGCGAATATATTTCTTCCTTGCGTTTTCCGAGGTTTTCGTGCAATTTGCACGCCACGCTGTCTCCGCAAACGAGGGTCTCCGATTAACTGCTTACACAGGCATCGCACTGGCGTTTCGGAAAGGCATAAATGACGCTGAAACTATATGTCAGTCATATACGTGAACAGGTCCGGACAGTCATAGTGACTCTTGCTGCCGCGGGATGCGATGACACAGGTTGCTGCTGCCACTGCCATGTTCCTGATGCAGAACTCGGGGGGAGAGGGGGGGGGGGGTGTTGTTCGCGATATACGAGTTTGGCACAAGTTCGCGGGTCCATCAATACTCTTGGTAACGGCATGGTGAGGCATGTGACTTGTGCGCACACCTACCATGGAGTGCGAACAAGTCACATGGTAGGTGACTTGTGCGCCTACCATGTGCCTAACGTAGCAACAGTTAGGCTACGTCCAACTTATTTTTCGGCAACAGCGACGCAGTGCTGAGGGACATATCGTGACCACCAAAATAAAACACATAATCAAAAACAAAGAATCGGCTGCCGCTAGCTTATGCACATCTCTTCACGCGCTGTGATAGCCCCACAACAAAGTCGCATTGCCTGCATAAATTTCAGTGCTCGGCAGTATCGAAGATCCGCGCATCTTAGATACTAGGTTAGATACTCTTTCGGTAACTTGTATGTGTATCGTGATACGTCTGGCAAGACGTGTTTTAGTATCTGTATTTGCGATACAAAAAAATTGGCTGAAGGCTTAGCTTGGTTAAGCCTGGAAGATTGCGAAGGCAATACCCTTGGCTGGGCCTTGGTTCGGCTGATGGTGCGGACATGGTTGCCCTTTGTTAAACTTATGGCTATACATCATCCGACTAAGCCCAAGGCAGCGCGCCGACCACTGCGAGGAGCCGAGCTGTAGCCCCATTTATCCTCCTAGCGTGACGTCACACCAGTGAGCGCCCTCTCTCGGTAGCGCCGCAGCAGCGGCGCGCAAGGCTTCGCCTCCACCATCGATGCCGCGAGCTGGGGCCCCGTCTCTCGGTCTGGTGTGACGTCACAACAGCGAGCGCCCTCTCTCAGTAGCGCCGCAGCAGCGGCGCCCAAGGCTTCGCCTCCACCATCGATGCCGCGAGCTGGGGCCCCGTCTCTCGGTCTGGCGTGAAGTCACACGGTCACGTGACGCGCAGCTGTGTAAGGAGGCGCCATGACCACCGATGGGCCGAAAGTGCGAGCAGTATTGCTTTCGCAATAAAAACAATATATCATGTATCTTATGATAGAAGATACTGCTATGGCGAACCCACCGTGCAAAACAACAAACGTTGCGTGTACTCCGCTTTCAAGCTGATGCTGCTGCCACTAAGCCACCTGAATAAAATTAAAGGCACCGACATTTCTTTATCCATCCGCCAGAGCCATGCAGTGAGGGCAGGCGATTAGGTCTGCGCATCCCTATTGGTGGAGAATCACGCGCAGGCGCTCGCACCGCCTCGACAAAGACAAGCGCGCGAACATCTTCCTGCAGCCGACTTTTTTTTCTTCATCTTTCGTTTTCGATTGCGTTGGTGCCATGACACTGGCTCGTAGCCACTTTACCTTGTTGCGTACGCCGATGCATGCGGCGTCACATGTCACAAATTCTGATACGTGTAAAGTGTTGTCATCGAAGTTTTTCTTGCATGGTGCTTTGTTGCGAAGGGTGAAAATGCAAGGGCGGGGAGTGGCTTTCGCGATTCAGAGACTTGGAAGCTCTCGTGGATTCAAGTTTTACTGTTGTGAACCAAAGAATGTTTGGCGCTCCATCTGGGAGAAGCATAAGGCGGTTATTTTGGGTACGTGATTGTTGCTCGCAAGCATCGGAGAAATTAAAAATGTACATAAAAATATCTCCAGATATAAATGCAAAGCATCTAATCCGATAGAATAATTGCAGTAGTATCTTGTGTCCGTATCTTACATTCTTGTTGCTCGCATATCTTGTATCGTATAATGATACAATTGCAAAGTATCTTTGCCCTGACTACCCTGCATTGTGGCGACGTAGCAAATAATTATCGGCATGTCACTGCATTGATTGGCAAGGAGTCGATGCGCTGTGGCGGACGATGATGCTGAGGAGTGCGTAGTGTTCTCCAACGAATACGTATTGCAGCTGTCGTTTTAGATGGCTGCTCTGTCATCGGTGAGGCATCGGAGTCGCAGTGTCGCACGCACAGGCAGCGTCGAGGATCGCTCACTCTTCCAGACCCTGTGCGATGGCATTCCTTCATCACAAGCACTGTGCGCTGAACCGTTGTAACACCGCCCGCTCCCCTTGAACTGTCCTTTCTTGAATGCACACAAGATCCCTAACCAGCCAAAATGCGATTGCTGCGGTATCTTAGCGATATTCATCTGCGATAGCTGTTAGCTCCAGCTGAGGCAATCGGCAAGCACCTTGAAGTGCACCGCACACTCAAACCAAACCTGGCAACAGCACTGGAATCCGTAGAGAATCGCACCAGCAAGGTTCATTCATCTTACTACTTTTACCACACTAGCGTCACCAAACTTAAGACATTTCTGAACCTTCGAACCCTCGAGCACCGCCACAAAACAGCAAGACTGTGTCTCTTTTACAAATTTTATTCCTCGCTGCTTCACCAGAACGACATTACGCCAGCGAATCGCACTTCATCCCGTCATAGCCATTCAAGGGCTGTTTATCCCCCTCCAGCTAGCACCACCGCTGATCTTAACTCTTTGTTCGTTCAAACAGCAAAAGACTGGAATCATCTACCTGCTGAAGCGGTGCACCACTCCAGACATTCAGCGATCAATGCATTCATTGAAAATATGACAATATGTCCAACCCTCATGTAAAATCCCAAATAGGGTATTTAAGCTATGAATAAACAAAATAAAGTACTGCGCACATGCGCACAGAGATACCTTCACTGGGCCAGCCATGGCAATTGATGAATTGTGTAGCTGGGCGGCACGCTCTTATCCACCATGTATCGCGTTGGCTTCGTGCGCCCAGATAAATTCATACAGTTTTATGGCGCTGGGTCACTTCAGACTCAAGATTATCGCACCACTATCTTGCAGCGACCGCGCATCCTCCCGTATCTGCGGCTATTGCTTCGTTTGTGGTTGAAGCGGCGGCCTTGATAGCCTCGGTGAAGTTCCTGCGGAGAACAGTCATGCTGTTGTGCTGCGCTGTCATTCCTCCAATGAACATGGGATGGTAGGAACGCTGTCACGGCTGACTTTATTGAGAACACAACTGCAGCGCCCCTGGCGACTGCTCACCGTATGATCTCCCTCATGAATGCGACCTTCAAGAAGGTACCCGCTTATAAAGATTCGCCTCACTCTCGCAACTCGTGACAAAAAATGCAAAATTTAATATTCGCTGGTATCCGTTCGTTATCTGAAATTTAGAGCGGGTAATATGAGAAACAGATACATAAAGAAAGAAAATGTTTGTTAATTTATTTGTTGTATTTTAAGGTATTCGATTGAAGGAATGTGTTCGTGCAAGAATGCGCCACATGAGCCATGTTCGCATTCGTCGGAGGATAGAACGATAGTGCCTGAAAAAGGAGGCACGCCCTTGATGCGCCAGAGGAAGGCGTGGCAAGCGGCTCATGGCAAGTGCGCAGATACACAGCCGGGCAGTCACGGTATTGCTAAATTGCGATAATACGTTGATAACAATACGCGGCGCACGCGCGTTTCGCTTCGTATCTTTCTGTGCTTGAAACGCTGAAGTAGTGAGCCACTCATGGTGCGCTCATATATTGTCATTCGCTGCTTTCTCTTGACTTTGGTTTTGCCTGCTGTTATTGCGCGTTCTATGCTATCTCCATTCACTGGATGCCCGCCTCAAAATGCTTGTAAAATTTGTGTGAACGACAAACACCGTGAATCCTACATATCGCCCTTGCTCAAGTAATATATTAGACAAAAAAGACAACTTCTTCTGGTCGCTGACTAACTAAAGATTTAAATTTCGTTTGACAACCTACAAGGAGATTCCTTTTTTGCAATCCAGTGGTTCTCAGGACGTGGTCAGTCTCTCTAAGCAGCGTAAAAGGAGGATAGGAACCTGAAGACAGGTTCTACCTATCCGCTTTATGGTATCGAGTATCGACTGTCTTAACAACTATTTGAGTAAAAAAAAACATCACCATCGAGGCACTCCGTACGGATGTTTCAGCAAAGAGACTGAAACGTGAGGCCCCAGTGTTTATCACTGGGTTAATCCCGATGGTTCAATAATGTCTTTCTCAGTTATTGATTACAGCTTTTTGCTTCATAATGAGGTGAGAAACACGTTCGGCTGCCACGGAGAGAACGACGTCGGTGACAGTAGGGCCACAGTCCACAGTTGTCGCTTGCCTTCCATGTTTCAAGTTTGCTCGGTGGTGTGGTTATTAGCATCCGGTGACCATTGCTGCTTGTGATTCTTCGACTATGAATAGGTAATACCCCCTTAAGCAA